>NC_092520.1:36327000-36651000 GCF_037038585.1 Patagioenas fasciata
TCCTGGGCTGCATCAGAAGAAGCATGACCAGCAGTTTGAGGGAGGTGATTCTCTTCCTCTGTTCCACTTTTGTGAGACCTGGAGTTCAACTCTGGGTCCCCCAACATGAGAGGAACATTAACAAAAATATTTGGCAGGTGTTTGAAATATTATATTAATGTTAAAAAAATTAAAGAATGAGATGGAAGCAAAATACTATGTTGTTTTTTTTTTTACATTAATTTTTCCATTTTCCCTATCTTTCTATTTCTCTCACCCATATAAACACATAAAGCTGTTTACTCAGGTTTTGCACAAAGACTGTAATGTATAACACCCCTAACTCTAGAACGGAAATTCTAGAAAAAAAAAACACCAAAAACAAAAAACAAAAAACCAAAACCAACCAGAACAGGTAAACCAAAAATCCCATATTATATTAGCAGTGAATTTTGAAATAAAAGCTAATATTTTCCCCCCACTATCATCTTGCTTCCTTTCTGTAGGTGGTGACTATGCTCTGTTAAATTGATGGACGCTCTGATTACATATGATGCTGAGGTACAAAAAAAACATGTTTAATTGCAGAAGTTCATTACACAATGTCCAATGACTTACTGTGCTTACATCTAAAGGTTCAGATCATGTCCAAAGCAGTACTGAAAATATCTAAAGGCATAAATAATCTTGCAGGTTTTGAAGGTCATCATATATGATCCATGATCTCTAAAGATTTTTTTTTTAGGTAATTTTTACTGTTTAGTTTTGTCCTTTTCCTCTGTTTGTTTGTTTGTTTGTTCATTTGTGGTTTTTGTATTGTTTTCATTTAGCTTTTTTTTTTTCCTTAGACATGTTTGTCTCCATGAAAACCAAACAGTTAATGATTGTGTAAGTTAGTGTCTGCACATTGCTAACACTGATTTAAAGATCAAACTTCCTCGTTTCAGTGAAGGGAATATCTAGTTTTACATCTGAAAATCTGAATCAGTTAGGTCAATGGTCTGATTTTTTTTTTCCCCCCTTTTTGTCTAAACTGTCATGTAAAAATTGCAAAGCATGCCCATGTTTCATGTGTAGATTCTGAAAGACTGTTCTGATATGTGAACTAGATTAAGGATGTATTAAGTCTTTCTTAAAGGGACAAATCTACACAGCTTATTAGGCTAAAATCAGTGGTATTTCTTGAGAATCTAATAACTTTTTATGAAAGTTTAGGTATTTCTGAGCCTTACGAAAAGTTTATATCCTGGGACAAATGTCCATTAGGAAATTATTTTTTGTTAAATGCAGTGGTATTAATGTGTTCCATGGCACACAAGTACAAGCTAGGGGTATATTATGGGCTTGGGCACAAGTGGTACTAATTAGGTAGGAAGCCTGAAAGATAATAAATCTTTTTTCTGCCTTATATCAAACACTCGGTAACAGGGGTTACTACTGTAACTCACTGTAATTGTATCTTTTCTGATAAATGCAAAACTTTAGGAAAATCCATTATAAGGTACCATTCTATTCTAGTGATTGTTGTAACTAAGTGTGTATCTATGTGTCATACGAATTAAGTAACTAGAAATCATTGTGACAGAATC
The DNA here is from genome assembly GCF_037038585.1 of Patagioenas fasciata. Taxonomy (NCBI): domain Eukaryota; kingdom Metazoa; phylum Chordata; class Aves; order Columbiformes; family Columbidae; genus Patagioenas; species Patagioenas fasciata. The sequence continues at coordinate 36,328,569 of NC_092520.1, forward strand.
TTCAGGAGGCTGGCAAGTCAGGTCAGTTTTAACCTTTTATAGAGAACTTTAGTAAATTAATTCTTTAACAGCACCCTTCATGCCAACAATTAATTCTTATATGTCATTAATAATCATTTCTATGTAGATGAAATTATAAGTCTTTAACATCTCTACCTGTCAGTACAAAATGCCATGGAGGTAATGCGGTAATACTGCATACTTGGTGCTGATGACTACAGTCCTTGGTGGTCTGTGGTCATCAAAGTCAGAATGATCAGACTTGAGAACTCATTAATGAGAAAAGCCAGAAGTGAAGTGGCCATGTCTTCTATCTTCTCTGTTTTTCCTTACTTATGTCTGTTGTTTTTATACTGCTACCCCTCCCAACACTGAAATAAATAAATAAATAAATAAATAAATAAATAAAGGGGAACGACTCATCTTCTCCTGATAATGCTTACCCTATTTGTGGTTTAGTCCGTTAATATCCTAACGTATTTGGAAGGGTGTTCTACTCATTCTCATGTTCCTTGTATTTATCTTGTCCTTCGGTGATGTTTTAACACTTAAGAAGAAACATTTTAACACTTGACAGTCTCTTTAATTTGACCATACATCTCTTTCTTTGCCACTTGACCAGTCAAATCACTTGCATGGTTCTGCCAAAGGCTTATATGTTGTATCTGATACATAGATATTACAAACTACATACGCAGTGTTGTTCGTTATGCTATTCTAGTACACTTAAATATAGGTCCAAGATAAGCTAAGATCAATTATACCTTGATTACCACATTTAAAATTTGTAAGTGCCACAGTTCTGGTCTGGTTATGTGGTATTTATTTATATGTCCAGTTTCCTTCTCAAGGTTCATCCAGGGTGCAGTGACATCAACGTTTCAATCCACATCAGGTGTATGTTGCTGAAATCAGTATTCCAATTATTTCTATTTTTTTTCTAGTCTGATTCCTACAGTAGAGCAGTCTAACATTCATGAACAGGATTGATTTCAGACAAAACTAAACATGAAAATGCATTCCAGGAGCACAGTTAATGCACTGAGGTTAGGAATGGTCATTCAGTCCCTCAAATGTGGCTAGTTTCATAGTATGATGCAGGATGAGAGGAACTCTGGATGTCATCTGGTCCAGGCTCCTGCTTAAAGTAGAATCAATTTAGATCAGGTTGTTCAGTGCCTTGTTCAGTGAATGTCTCCAAGGGTAGAGATCCCAACCTGTTGCAGTATATAGGACTACCTTTGTTGAGGGGCAGGGGGAGCTGAAAGAAAAAAAAAAAATCCTTAATAATAACCAGTATTAGTTGTGTTATACCTTGTGTCTGCTGTCTCCTGCCCTACTATTATTGATCTCTGTGAAGGATTTGTCTCCATCTTTTCTATACTCTCATTAAATTGTTGAAAACAAGAATGAGGTTTCCCCTTGTTTTCTTTTCTTAAGAATGAACAAATTCTGTTCTTGCAGCTTTTCCTTGCATAGACTAGAGCTAATCAAACTGATACATTTGGATTTTAGATCATTTACACCAAAAGTTTTGCTATGCAGATCCTCACCTTTTTGGTCTATGCTGTTTCAAGAATCCAATATGGACCTAGACCTTAGGATTTTTGAAGGATGTAGCCACATGTCTTTCACTAAAAGGTTTTAAATTTAGATTTCCAAAATACCTAATAGAATAGAGAAAGATCATTTCCAATTTTCTACCACTACACCCTGACTAATATTGGAAGGGTCTTTGGTTCTCCTGAAAATAGAATGGATCTATGGGAACAACCACAGAAAAAGAGAAATCTTTGTCCGCCTCTTCTGTTCAGCTGTCATTTCTGTACCTATGTTTTTTAAAAGAAGGCTAAATTGAAAAGTGCGATATGGTTAACATTATTTATTACTATTAATGAATAATAAATAACTGTAAGGCTTTGTCATTCACTTGGTATTAAGAAATTTGATGCTCAAACATATATTCCAAAATGAGTAATAAAGTCAAAGGCCAGTTTTTTGTAACATATCCAAGATGAACAGATAATGAATGAGTGTATAAGTAAAATCTTTCCCATGTCCTGACCTGCACAGCTATGTGCAGTACTGCCATGGTTAAAGCCAACTCATCAACACTATAAAATATTTTTCATTTTAAAAGCAGTTAACCCCTGGTACCTCTTTCAAAAGAACGTGATAAATTTTGCATGCTTTAAAACCTCTAAATCACAAATAGATAAATTTCTATAGGATTGTCGAAGGAGCATATTTTTACTGGCTAGAAGTTTACAAGAGGTGATATTTCTGTCAGTTTCAAATTGTGGGATTTGGAGGTTATATGGTTGGTTGGTTGTTTCCATATACCCAAAAGAGCTGTTTCACTACTGTGAACAAAATCTTGTTCTCAACACACTGACTTTGGTTTCACATTGGGAAAAGGAATTCATGATACTTAATTGTGGTTTTAAATTAAAACACAAAAGTTACTTTTCCTGTAAAAATATTCTATGTAAAGAACTTACAGATACAGACTTCCCCAAGCTAAAAATCAGAATCAAGCATGGAGGATGGACACTAAATTGCATGACTAATCATTAAAGGAATGAAAATGTTATGATACTTATAAAGTATTATTACATTAGAATATTAATATAATCAGTTTCTACTAGGTATCACATGCAGTGTCACAGGCACACCAGAAGCAATATGATCTTTTGTCACTGTACAAAAGACTTGCAAGCACTGCCATGACTATGTTTACCAATGTGCCATTTTCTTGTGCCCCAGTCTTCCAACTGACACAAATCTGTATTCATGCAGAATTAGAATTACTTAACTGGGACTGCTAATGCATTCAGCATCCTGCTTACAGTAAATTGTTTATGAGATCAGAACCTCACCAAAGACATTGATAGATATCACTGACCACATTTTTGAAGGGTATACATGCAGTGTTGAAACTGTGGGGAAGGATTCAGTACCTTTAGAAATTTTACTCTTTAAAATTATATAGGTAAGAGAAATTAGCCAAGAGATATAAATCTGGATTGTTAACAAAAAAACACTAATTAGTCTATAAGCTAAGCCCTCAATTGTAGTATTCTATCACAGTATATATATTCTGACTTTCTAGAAATCAACTATTTTATAAGGTGGCAAGTTTCTTTAATGAATGATTATTTAAACAAGATATTTAAGAGTTTTAATAAGTTTGTCAAACTTGGTACTTTTCTCTGTTTCTGCTACATGATGAAGTCTTTCCTGTGACTGCAGCACACACAAGCAGAATTTTAAAATGAGAGACCTAATTTTCGCAAGTCTAGGCCCAAGTCCCCTGGTTCTCAAGAGTCGTTTTTATTCCAGTTTCTATTAGCAATGTACAATGCTAACTCATGTCCAAGCATATCCCAGAAATCCCTCCTGAGATATTTAGCCACGTCACTTTGAAGAACACCAAAATCATCAAGAACAGGGTCTTTCTCTGTTTTTCTTTGACTCTTTTAAATTCGTTGCTCTGACATAACCTTTGAAACAGATACAGCTATATGAAGGCATTGAATAAAAAAATAAGCAAGTTTTATGAAAAATAAAAGTAATTATAATTATATTCAAATCCTGCTAAGAATGAAATCCTACTGACTTTAATGGGATCAGAATCGGGCCCCACATCTCATCTAGTTAAACCTCAATATTGCAACAAAGAATGGCCATTGTTTTGAGAACAGCTTAATACTTGAAGTGGGGTCATGTGTGCAAAGCATGATGAGCTTCTTTCTAAGCTCTGAATTTCTTTGCATTAAGTCAGGTAATTTATGGTATTTGAACAGCTTCTGCATCTGAAATGAATCTGTCTTTTTAACATTTAAATGAACAGTAGGAATAGAAATAGTTTGGTACTGAAGAATGTACAATAAACTGTTGAGCAAAGGATAGAAATAATAGAATAAATGGGTTTTGTAAATGATCCTTTAGTTTAATTAAGGATTTAAAAATATAGAATACAGGAACATTTCCCATGTATTCACACTGTTCATAATCTCTGACTGAATTCTACCTCATATTCCTTCCACATTGTTCTGTAGAAAAAAATGCCATCACTGGAGTTGCATCAGAAATGAGTGGCTGGGTGCTAGGAGACAAGATGGAGAAGTAGAACTTGATAAAGAAAGAGTAAAATTATCTCAGTGTACCAGAGAAGTCACATTAAGTAGTAGGGCAGCATATAGACATGACTTCTGCCTCCTGTGAAGACAGGTGCTGCTCCAGCATTTTTATTTTGGATTCAAAAACATCACTTGAAAGAAGAGCTCTACAGATAAGTGTGATTTATTCCATTGTGGTTTTATATTTGAGATTAAACCAGACAGGGCAGATGGGTTTTGAGCAAGAGTCTTACAATTGAGTCTCATTTGAACATGTTGCTTCAAAAATTTCATATTCACCAAGGGGGAAAAATTCATAGATATACACGCACACACAGAGTTCTGGGTCTGCCAGTCTAAAACGTGAATTATAATGATGCCATGGTGCTGTTGAGACATCTATAAGAAAATGGGGAAATAATGTACGTGGAGGTCACCTGTGAATGTAGAAATAAGAATCATTATACGGATTGGTGTTTTTCATTTGCTTAAACTATTTCTTGTTCTACTTCTACACAGAAACATCCTTGTTTAGGACGGAGTTGCCTAAAACAAGTGACAGGGGAGAAAACTACTAGAAAGTGTCCAGTAGAGGGCTGTGAAATTGGTGAGGGGTTTGGAGAGGAAGCCCTATGAGGAGCGGCTAAAGTCACTTGGTTTGTTCAGCCTGGAGAAGAGGAGACTAAGAGAAGACCTCATCAACTTCCTCACAAGGGGAGGAGGAGGGGTAGACACCAATCTCTTCCCTTTAGTGACCAACGACTGAATCCAAGCGAATGGCAGAAAGATGTGCCAGAGGAGGCTTAAGCTAAACATTAGGAAGAGATTCTTCACCCAGAGGGTGGTGGAGCACTGGAACAGGCTCCCCAGGGAGGTAGTCATGGTTTCAAGCCTGACAGTGTTCAAGAAGAAGCTGGACAGCGCCTTCAGTCACATGGTGTGAACTGGAAGGTTGTCCTGTGCAGGGACAGGAGTTGGACTCAATGATCCTTGTGGGTCCCTTCCAACTCAGGACATTCTATGAGTCTATGAAAAAATGGTGCTTCCAGAGATTTTCAAAGGCAAATTGAGTGTTTCATTATTCAAGGTAAAGCTATTGTGTTATTTTGTCTTGATGTTGCCATCAAGGAGGCGTTCTTGTCTTGAAATAAATTTAGTTAGACTGTCATAGTTTGCACATTACTTTTATCTTCAGGTAGTAGATTTTTTTTTTTATCTTGCATGAGGAGTAGCAATAATTTTAAGCCATTTTCAGGATGGTATTTAGCAATTTTCATTTTAGTGGTCTAAAGAAAAACATTCTAATGAAAATTAACTTAAGGGAATCCATAATAAAAGATGGAAAGGGCTAGTCATCATCATCCTGGATAACTTCACTCATGCTTACTCTCCATTAAATCAATATGATAAAGTTACTAGCATGCATAACTGTTTGCTTGGTACAAATTGTAGTTAACATCCTTGGTGTTAAAAAGAAGTGTTGATATTTGTGTGAGTTAGAATTAAACTTTATAGCATTAAAATTATCTTACAAATACATTGTCTAATACTACCCTCCTTCAGAAACACTGCATGTCAGTGATTATATCTTTATTTAAATATTTGAGACTGGAAAAACTAACTGGATAAAGTAACTCACGTACATAGTCAATAACAAAATGGAACATCTAAGAGAGCTTCAACTTCTAATGGACATCCCAGGTCTTATCTAGATCAAGATAAATAAAGGAGGTTAGAATGTGCATCCAAACATGTTTTAATAGTTCACTTTTTATCCTTTTTATCACATAGATTTACACATTTGCTAGTACAGAGTTTTTGTAAACAATCACTGTTCAAAAGGCTTTATTTCAGAGGTTTTAATATGTTATTAACAAAGAAAAATCTTTTAAGTGTGTCTTATTATGATGTGTTAGACCACAGCCTTCTAAGATGGTGAACACTAGAAATTGAGGGTATTCTCTTTTAACTGAAATATTAATGGTCTATATTTTCTGAAGCAGAAAGTTGTACATTCTGTTCTCCATGATGAATTAAGGTAGCTCAAAAGATCACTGTGTGGGATGTATATATGTTGTCATGGATCATTAGAGCAGTCTATCATGTGAATATGTGTTTAAATAAGTTTTGCAACAATTTATTTAGCAGGTTATAGTAAATAATGAACCTTATGGACCTTGTATGAGATATTACGTTACTAACAACTTATATTTATAGAGAACCAGAAACTATGTACATAAAAGCTCCGTTCAATATTTTTATGATTCTAGTTTCTGAACTACAAATATTACTTAATGCCTTTCGATTAATAAGATAATTTGATGATTAGCCTGAAACGTTATTATTTAGCTTCTTCCAAATTTTAATGCATAAAAGTAGTATTTATGCTCTGGAATATGAAAATACAAGGATGTCTCTGCTAACCCTTATCTGTTTCAGCCAATGATATGAAATTGTTATGCTAACTGTGGTCTTGCTATTAACTGTTGAATACATTTGCTCAGCAATAGTAATTTTTCTCTTTAGTTAGTAAGAATAATTGACTGCTTTTTTTAATGTTTGCCTCCACTCCCAAAGCCATATTTTTAGTTAGGTTTAATCTACATTACTAACATATATCTATAAAAAGTGTATAGCTTTCTCTTCATACTTGTACACTTTCACAGAGTTGGATAAGCAAAAATCCAGTGTAATTTTTGAGGAATATCGACTCAAAATGAAGATACATCTAAAAATGTTTAAATATTATTTAATTATTATTTTCATTTCTATCACAATATTCAAATGCATTACTGTGAAATTTCTATAATTATTTCAAGTAGATCCCAAGTAGACATGCACTGTGTTCCAGCCATAAGGTCCTAGCTTCCTTCTATCTGTTATTTAATCTTTAAATCTAAAAATTAATCTATATTCTTTATAATAAACTAAATGTTTGCAACATAATCTTGATAATTGGATTTGGGGAAAAAAGCAAAATAATTTAGTGCTACAATAAGTGCTGTCTAGATAGAGTCCCATAAAAGTCATCAGGGTCCAGGATGGGTAAAAGAACACGCTCATATACAGCCATAGGGCTCTGGAAGATTATTTGCTAAATATATGACATTAAAATTCTGGCAAGTATCAGTTCTTTAGCAGATCAGCATCAGAGTTCCATAAAAGTTCATAATTTGTCTCTTGAAGGGGAGTAATTTTTGACTATAGTAATGTATTTCATCATCATTATCATAAATGAATATTTCATTCCCCCAAAATTATTGTATAATTTATGAGAGTAAGATACCACCAAGTGCACATCTACATGTACTAACTCATACTTCAAAGTGTCCCATTTATTACGTTGGGTTCTAAGTCTGTCAAGATAAGTAAAAATAATGGGTTTTAACCTCACAGATACTGCTCTATTTATATCTAAAGTAAAGAAAAAAAAAAAAAGATAAAATAATAAAATAACATAATTATTTTTATCACTTTATTTTTTGCACATCGGAAGCAAGGAAGTCACTCCATCTAAATGACATAAGCCTTATTAAGTCATCCAAACACTTTAAGACAAGCAGATTTTTTTTCAGTTGTAAATCATCAAGACTGCTCCCATTTGTAGGTAAGTAATACAGCAGAAGTCTTTGAGTTCTGGTTTGCTTACATTAGTCCTGTCCAGTTATTCAGGCTGAGGTGACATATGAAAAGTTAAACTCACTTTCAGCTGGAATTTCAGGACACTTCTGTTACTACAGACAAAGCTTTCAATATGATTGGAATGGTTTCTTACCTTGATCAGGGATCATAATTTTTAAAATGTATGTACAAATATAAGTTTGTGTATTTCAATATTGAAAACAAAACGTTAACAAAAATGTTAAGCCCAGATTGTATCCTACTGGAAACTGATAGAGATTGTTAACAGAAAGGAGAATAAATATTGATCCAGTTTCTCAGTGCTCTACAGATACTGAAAATCTAAGGATAGAAAATGCAGCTGGCTTGTGGGCTGATGAGAACTTTGTGCCCAGTTTACATTATAGAGCATTTGTTAACTTTTAAATGATAGCAATATAGCACTGACAGTTGGCTAAATAACACAAACAACTTCTTCCACACATAACAACAATATGTAATGAGGTAGTTGGAAAAACTCCCATTTATTTATTTTGCTTTCCTTATAGTTTTTGGAAATGGAATGTTAACTTTATTCCACAAATTGATGCATTAAAATAACAACTCAATTCTTTATCAATCTATTCTTATAACAACACAGGATTCATTTTTGGGAAAGTTTTTTAATCCTATAACCAGTATTGAAGATAATATTTATTTTAGATAAGTTTTGGAAAATATTCATGCTGAACCTACCAGATCTGTGATTTTGTTTTGCTTCTCTTTCTGCTCTCTCTTGGTTTTAACAACAAAATCTCTTATTCAGCCACCGATATTTTTTATCATTTATTTAGCAGTCATGGGATTCTAAGCATATCAATCTCTTTAATATCACAAATAATTTACTTGGTAGTAATAGCCAGCTTTTCTACATTTTTTTTTTCAAAATTATTATACATTTAGTACACATTTTAGACACTCCCTTGCAGGTCTGGTTAGAGACAGTGTATTTAATTTGGAAAACATTAAGTTGGTGCAAAAGTAATTGCAGTTTTGGACTGTGAATTTAAAATCGTTATAACTATGCTCAAACACATCTTTATTAATCAAAATAGGAACCATTACAATCAGCACACTTTTGCAAATGAGAAATGTTTGTTTATTCTTGTAGCATAAAAATCCATGCTTCGGGATTCAACAAACTCTTGGAAAACATTTTCTGCCTCCTACTGGTTCTGGAAGCATTTTCCCTGCAAAAAGTTGTCAAGATGCTTGAAAAAGTAGTAGCCAGTTGTCAAGAGGTCAGGTGAATATAGCAGATGAGACAAAACTTCGTAGCCCAATTCATTCAACTTTGGAAGCCTTGGTTGTGCAATGTGTGGTAAGGCGTTGATGTGGAAAAGAGCTGGGCCCTTTCCGTTGACCAATGCTGGTTGCAGGTGTTGCAGTTTTCGGTGGATATCATTGATTTGCTGAGCAGACTTCTCAAATGGAATGGTTTCACCAGGATTCGGAAAGCTGTAGTGGATCAGACCGGCAGCAGACCATCATGGCCTTTTTTGGATGCAAATTGGTCTTTGAGAAGTGCTTTGGAGGTTCTTCTTGGTCCAAGCACTGAGCTAGTCTTTGCTGGTTGTCATATAAATGCCACTTTTCATAGCACATCACAATACGATCAATAAATGGTTCATTGTTGTTGTGGAGAAGATGACAACACTTCAAAATGACAATGTTTTTGATTTTTGGTCAGTTCATGAGGCACCTTTTTCATCTTTCCAATTTGCTTTAAATGCCAAATGACCACAGAATGCTTGACGTTGAGTTCTTCAGTAACATCTCATGTAGTTGTAAGATGATCAGCTTCTCAGTTGGTGATTGTCAACTTCTGATGGCTGGCCACTATGCTACTCATCTTCAAGGCTCTTGTCTCCTTCGCAAACCTTCTTGAACCGCCACTGCACTGTACATTAGTTAGCTGTTCCTGGAGAAAATGCATTGTTGATGCTGTGAGTTGTCTCCACTGCTGTACAACCCATTTTGAACTCAAATAAGATAATTGCTTGAATTTGCTTTTTGTGTAACATAATTTCTAAAATAAATATTGAAAAGTTATATATAATATAAATATAAAATAAACAGCAAGTAATAAGTCAGTAGCAAAAAAAAAAAAAAAGTGAGAAAAGTGGATTAAAATTACATATAACATAACCACACTTATTTAAGAATGTATTCTGATATCAAATGGCAAATTTCAACAATGCAAAAAGCACAATTACTTTTGCATCAACCTAGTAATATTTCAGTGTTTGCATCAATTCACATATCTTTTTATGACTTGTAGTTCTCTAATTTTTAAGCCATTCCTTTATTTTCCTGCCAGAGGCTTGAATACCAAAATGTGTAGAAATATAGACAGGGAACATCCATGTTCTTTATCTCATATGGACGTATTAGTGTATGTTAACTTTTCGGAAATTGCTTGTGTGTGGTAATTCTATCCAACATATCAAAAAAAGACAAACCTGTTCGATAACATAAGCTTTAAACAACCATATAGATGCACCACAAGCAACCAGAAAACAGCCCAGGCCTGCATGAGAAGTGCACAACATTTGAATATCTAATTTTTCTATTAATATGATCTAAAAGCACTTCACAAAATAACCAAACTATAGCTTAAATGTATACACTGATAGTTGCAAAATTTGTTTAAATGATTATAACTAAAATCTGGATTTGATTATTTGATGTATTTCACAAGTGTATTTTCAGTTTTTTATAAATTTTGTTAACTTGACTCCATATACTTACGGCTGTGCTTTTCCCCCTGTTTGTGGACAAATTGTATCTCATTACTGCTTTTCTATTTGATTGAAAGTATAAATTTGCTCTTCTGTAAATAAAAGTTACTTTGCTATTTAGGAACTATTACGTACACACAATGTTATATGGCACTGGATGGGTTTTTAAGGGACTTGACCACATCCAACCTAAGAAAAATGTAAAGTAAACAGAATATTTTTGGACACTCTATGGTGAATTATTTCAGCATGTTTTTCTATTCTATGAAAGAATAAGACGTAACTTTTAAACTTATAAAAATGTGTCCCCCAATTTTTATGTATCTCTTTTCATGTCACTTTATGAGATCATGAATGGTGAGTTGTTTTTTGATAAATGTTTATAATGTTAACTGAACACTTAATTGTTTATGCTGGAGAATTTCCAAACCTTCTCAGCCTTCAATGTAGCGGACAACAGTCTACATTAGGGAGCACTGTACAGAAGGAAGATAGTAGTGTTTCTATTTAATAAGCACTGTACTGCAAAACACAGATTTCCAAATAAAGTGGAGAAGGATACAATATTACTTTTCTGTTAAATCCTATTTGAATTTATAATACAATAAATATACAATGCAATGTAAAATCTACTCCTAACATCCTTTAGAGTACATAGAATAAAATTTTTAAGAAGGTGAATTTAAGGTCCTTCTATGATGACTGAATAACTTTTTGAACTTTAAGCAGATGAATTTCCCTGTTGGGATTAAAGATAAGCCCATGCGTTGGTCTTTTCACAGAAAGAGCATTAAGTGACTCTGTGAAATAAATAAGCATTGGTATGCCTGTATTTCTGTTAGAGACACTCATACAGAAATTGAGCAAATAACCTGTCTGAGGAGGTGCCTGAAATAGACCCCTCTTTCCGCTTCCAAGTTCAGTGTTCCAGCTGCAACACTATCTTATCCCTGCAGGAAAGAAAACATTATTTTGAGCAAAATATAGTTAACTTGTGAAAATCACTACTGTAGAAGACTGACCCAAATAGCTTACTGGAAATCGGAATGAAACTGGACACTAACAAGACAGAGGCCATCAGCATTGATCCTCTTGTTCCATCTTCATTTAGCAGAATAGCAGGTGGTAGGGCCTCAGGTGCCTAAACTTCCTTCTGAGTTTCCAAGAGCAGCTCAAGCTGCTTTCTTTCTAGCACTGTGTCACCCTTAAAGTAATTAAACTTATTGAGGGTGATATTCGGCTTGACATTAAGAAATGACATTTAGCTGTCCACAGTGTGTTTTGAGAATCTCTGGAGTATCCTAAATATCCCAGGTGAGCTGACAGATATGACAAAATATGACATGGGTATCCTGTGTGTTTCAGCAGTGTTCTTTAGGGTATTCTTGGACATTTTATGTATCACAAACACCAATAGACATCAGTGCATTTGGTGTCCAAATTCAGACGTCTACTATGTATCAGTGTTTACTGCACGTCAGCGTTTTCATGTAAATGCAGTGTCTAAATTTCTATTCTAGTGAGTGTAAATCGAGAACTCCAAAAGCGCTTGTTCCAGGAGGTTATGAGATCCTCCTGAGTCCTTTGTCATGTCTTCCTGTGACACATTGATGGCCTGATAGTCTGAATTGCTTCAAATTACATGATGTGCCACAGTATAGGAAAACAGACAAAGTTCTGGAAGTTTTCTCTAATTTTCTGTAACTTCAGTAATCGAAATATGTGCAGGCTCTTGTCTTCTATCAAGCACTCCTTTGCCATGGAGTTTAAGCTTTTTTCTCCTTGTTCCCTTTTCCAGCTGCTCTTGCATTTCTACTTTTACTGTAGTGTCCAGCTTTGAAGATATCCTAAAGCACATAGGTTCAGATCACCTTAGGATGGGAGAGACCTGTAACTCATCTATTATACTGAATGGACAAGTGCTCAAATCACATCTGTACTGCACAAACAGTATAGAGGACGCCACTGATGATTTCTTCTGTTCCAACATGTTTCTGTTCTCCAAAAAATACGGAAAAAACAATTTTGAGTAGAAGCTGGTATTCAACATTTCTCTCCACAGCCAGCGAAAATACATGAATATGTGCTGTGAATGGCCTTCTGCCCACAGAAGTACTTCTCTCCATTTTCTTTATTGCAAATGTAGGAGTTCATAGCCTGTTAAACCATGTATGATTTCTCTAGTTGGACAGTTAATGTAGGTGTATCTGCGTATTCTGTTAAGGCTGGGATGGTAAGTGCTATAAAAGTTTTCTACATTTCATCAGTTCTAACTAGCATTGAAAAAAAAAAAAGTCAGGTGAATGGTGGGACCATCCTAATGCACAGGCAAGCTTTAAAAAGTGGGGGAAAAAAAATCCTTACCTTATTTAACGGCTAGATTACTGTATTGTACAGATGACACTAGTTACCCTGGACTGCATTATTTCAACGACATGACCTTTAGATTCTTCATCGTCTTTGAAAGGATCTTTGGAAGAGCAATGAAACATATTACTGTCTACTGCTCTGTCTCCTAGGGAAAAATGAGTTTCTTTAATTTATTGAGATAATTTTCTCTGTGAAGCTCTCATGGCAAGTTTCTGGTCCTCTGTAAAAATGTATTGTTCTTGATTAATTGCAATTTAGGGAATAAAGTCAGGTACTCTGTTCTGCTGGCTCTAAATTCTGATTCTGCTGCTTGAATCCACAGATGCATTGTATCTCAATGGACACAAAGATTCTTAATTTGTTTGTGTGTACAGATATTCATATTCCATATTTTTTCTCTATATAATGAAATGGAGTAATGTGATTTTCTTATAATTATTTTTGAAAATGTTACTTTCCAAATTATTTTGCCCTAAGTCTATTTATAGTCAGCATGAAAGATGAGTAAAGACATTATTTCAGTATATAATAATGTGACTTAACTTTGATTTTTTTAGAAATTATTTTTTATTAGCCCTTTTTACGTCACTTTTGTGATATACTGTTTGGGAAAAAAATTACCACTGCTAGATTTTCATATTTTCCTGGATCTGACTCATGTTGAATTTTCTGAAGGGTTCAGTTTTTTAATTTTGCTTGCAGGTAAGAAGTAGAATCCACATACCATGACAATACTGTTATAATTCAGAAATTACTTCTGTGGCTGCTATATATATTTTAATCAACAAGGAGAAGACACCATCCTGCCTATTTTATTTGTATCAGTATGTCATCTTCTTTATCTGTGGAGTTATAATCATTGCTAATTTAAATGGAAAATATCCTCTTAATTTTCATTTAATTGGTTTTTGATCTATATTTTATCAAAACTGATATTACTATAAACATAACTAAAACAGATAAATACAAATGAAGAAAGGAGGATATGTATGTCTCCAGTTACATGTAGGAGTATTCCATTCCCATGTCTGCTTTTACGATGGGCGTGTACCTTCAAGCTGGATTACATGAAAATATATTGAACACTAATTGGAAAAAAAAAAAGGTTTCATTGTCCAGACACAAAGTATTGCTAAAACTTTTTCAAATCCTTAATCTGAAATTCAGAGTAAAAAATAAATTAAAAACCAAAACAAAACAAACACCAATCCAAGCCAAAAAAACCCTAACCAACCAATGAAAACCAACAACCGAACCCCAAACCACTATTCTTTTACAGGAATACATGATTTGATAGTTGTACAAGAGCGGATCAAGAAATGTTCGTAGGTTACTAGCCCAGAAGGCTAACAATCTTCTTCCTCTATCTTTTTTACTCTTGCCTTGCTGAGTCTGTGCCAGCAAATATTTTGGTACTAGAAAAAAACAGATTTTGGAAAATCAAATATTTGGAAAAGAGGAAAGCAAAATGAAAACACTGTCTTTAACAGTGTCTGAAATTCATCTGCTTGTTTTTGTGTAATTGAAAGTTGTAGATGATATTGTTTGAATCACAAAGGTGATTTTCTGAGGCCTTCTGTAATAGTCATTTTGTTCTAGTGACACAAACTATCACACTCTCCCTTGTATGGGGGTGATTGTATGATACATTAATTGAGATTTTGAAGGTAAAATAACAGTGTCTTTTGAGTTAAGATTTGTGTCATTACTGATTCAATAAGATGAGCATTTCTTTTGGGTTTTGTTTACTTTCTCCAGTTCTTTCTCCACCAAAAAATGAGAAATTCAAACTTTATGATTCCTTATCCTTCCAAATCTTTTGTAATATGTGTCCTCTTTAATTACATATCCTTGATTAAGGGAATAGTTGCCAAAAAAAATGTCTAAAATCTCAGTGTTACTTCACAACTTCTTTCTCATTCTGTCTATCATAATGTCTTTGAGAACTGGTAAACCTTTCATAAAATGCTTCTGACTAGTGTCTCAAAATTCTGCAAAATAAATAGATACATAAAACAAGTCATGCAAAAGAAATAATAAATATGTCAAGCCTCTTGCTGCCATAGAAAAAAAAAAAAGTGTGTTCTTGTCATACTATTGCAGTCATTGGCTAGTGGAGCTGAATGATGCCAGCAGTCTACATGTAACACATCAGATTTTAGATGTGATTTCAAGGCTAGCAAGGGACATTGATGTATAGTATGGAATAAAGTGTTGAGTGAGAGGGAATAATATACAGCTCAAGGAAGGTTTAGAAAGATCAAAGGAGCCATTACTGGACCAGCATTCAAACAGCAGGAAAGGAAATATGGTGTTTGTAATTCTCCCAGATATTGCGGATAAAGCCAGTGAAGGGATTTATAATGTAAAGCAAAAATCTTAAAATCAATAGGAAGCTTTCTGGTACTCACAGTGGTGCCTGTAAAGTATGGGGTGGAGCGCTTAATTAATCCATTTAAGAGTCCATATTTTGAATTCATTTGAGGTTTTCTGCAGTAAGCTGGAAGACCAGTTTACAAATCTCTGTTTGGTAGCTAACAGAAGCAGATATCAAGAGCTTTGAACTAGTGCATGAGTGGTTCAATTGCTATCTGAAAATCTGCTTTCAATGATAGGAAACTTTGGTTATTTAAATGCTTTTGAATGGCAGAACAGAATCAGATGTCTTTTCAACCTAATATAACACTTTAGAATTACACTGATTTTAAACAAAATAAAAGTGGAGGGGTAAAAAAAAAAAGTGGGAATATTTTCATGTTCCTTTTAAAGATTTCAGCCCTCTCTTAAATGCAATAAGGCATTTTACAGTTTATAATTTTACCATAGCATACTAATATTTATTTGTATAATGCATTGACATGGTCTATATGTTTATTTATATTTTTTCAGTAAATAAAGTATTTTAATTTGAAATTGTTAATAAACTAAAAATATACCAACAAAGGTTATATTCAAATACCCACCAAGAAACCTTCACATTAATCACAGTCACTCAAGGGAGCAATAATCATAGTTTGATAATAATAATGCCATTTAATTACAGTTTGCATTCTGTCTGAAGAGATCAAGGATGAAATGTGTCACTTGTTCAGATGATGAAAATTATTCTAAGCTTGGTTTTACAATGGGGAGATGGATTTTCTCTCAGAAGTAAACATCTTCCTGGCCTGTCTTTTCCATTTACAAAAAACGGACTCCTATTCATATAAATTAGTATTTCAGAGAGGAATAGACTACAATCAAAGTCTGCTATTGTGCACTAAGAAACAATGAGATGCAGAATCTGTATTTTTATTTGTTTGTGAGTGTAGACACTCTTAGAAAAGCAGAAGGTGACTGAGACAGTCAGCTTGCCTTCCTGACAGCATCAAGAGGTAGGGGTTGTCCAGCATTGCTGCTTAACGCTCACATCAGAAAACCATGAAGTAATGTAGGACAACAAAGGAGACTGCAAATTAAAAACAAACAGGCAAAAAAAAGGATGAAAAAGACTGTCTTTTTCATTAGGGGCCAAACGTTTTCAATCTAAGTGATTGATATTTTGAACCATTTCTTTGTGGTTTTGGAGAGTAAGGAAATTTGTTCTTTTTCAGGTAAAGCTATGTTTTCACTGGAGGTTTCAGAAAAATATTTTTAAAAAAATCTCCCAGAGTCTGAGATTCACCAGACAATATATGGCAACAATTGGTTAGAGAGCAATTAATACAAGGAGAATATGTTTCATTGTTCTATTTTATAGGCTCTTAACCACACCAATTCAAAAATTTCTGCAGCCTTCAGATTTCCTTAATCATACTGAGGAGCACTCAACAGAAATTTAAAAGACCCTGTAGAAGCCCTAACTTGTTCTTTCTTTCTGTGTTTGTGTGTATGATTGTTAATAATATTTTGCTATATGTTGCTGACATATCTCTCTTTCCTTCCTGTTCATTCTCTGATATCTGAAATAGGTAAATAATGTCAGCTCCTTCAAGATTTTGTTAAACTTCTACTTGATTTTTTCCTTTTAAAAATAACCATGTTATCTGAGGCTGCTCTTTAAGGAAATAAAAATTTACTGTTTCTGTTCTTCTGATAACTTACAGATCTACATTAATTTATTTACTCAGTGAATAAGAAAAAAACGTGTTATGGATTTGTTTTTTTCAGACAGAGAAGAACAAGCTAAAGTTTGTGGGGGGGTCTTTTGTCTGCACTAGAAGTAGTAAGATACATTCTTTCAAATGGGCAAATTATCCCTTCTTGTATAAAATCACAGTAAAATGCTTCGGGAAGAATTTCTCTGTAGAGGTCAGTTCTTCCATCCTGAAGCTGTGGAGTGCCAAAACAACTGACTGCAAAATGTCAGGGCAGTACTTGGGTTTTCATAGTCTTCACAGCTGCTGCTCCATACTGTTTTCAGAGGGCTTGATTTGTGAATAAATTTATAGATTGCTTTCTATTTCACAATGGTATTCCACTCTTCATCTCAAAATAGAAACGAGTTTATGTGTTTATGAATTACAGAATGGAGAAAAATCAAGACAACGACTATTGCATGGCACTGCATTCTTGAAATTGTGATTTTGTACTGTTTCTGAAGCAGAAAGAAATAGCATTACAAGTCAATAAAGCAGAATGATTAAAACCCAAAAATCTCCACATTTTCTAAAGGTTTCCAGTTTCCTTTTACATGTTCAGCTTTATTAGTGCTAATGAATTCCATATAGAAAGGAGCATCAGTATCAGTCGAAGGAATCAAATTATTATCAGGACAGTAAACATTGAGTCTCTGACCAACCGCACTGCCAGTGGTTTGCAATACAACATAGCCAAAACAAAACAAACAAGAATGATCATTAAGACACATTCCTCTGCATGCAGATAGTAAGGACAGAGGTCAGAGAGCAGTGAAGCCTGACTTCTTATTGTTTGGATCAAAGAGAAAGGAAACCAAATACCTGCAGAATGAAACTGCCCAAGCTCTTGGTCAGGAGTGATTTTTTCAGAAGTTATCAGAAATCAACAAATACCCAAAATGTTCTGAAACTTTAAAAAAACCTTATGGTTTGTACTTACCAGAAAATAACATAGAGAAGTGAGGAGTCCAGATAGTTCAGTTTGAAAAAATGCACTATTTTTTTTTTTTTTCTCTCTAATGAAAATATAAAAAATAGTGTATCATTATTGCATGGGATGCAGGAAATAGTAACTAATACAAATAATCTTCAATCCTTTGGCAGTTTAATTTCAAAAGTTATGGAGTAGAAAGTGTTGTGCACTGGTTTCAGTTTACTTAGTGTTTATTTTCACAGCATTAATACTGCATTTGTCTTTAACTTATTCTATGTTTTGTTTGCTTGGATTTTTGAAGAGACAACTATGGAGTAATTATGCAAGGTAAAGACATAACTTTTCTTCCTCACTAATAACATGAAGCAGAAACTGAAGCAGAATCACATTTGGTTTTATGCTGAGAAAACAATTCCATGCAGAGTTTTCAAAATGTTCTGTTTTCTGCTTTGCTACCAGTCTGAGCACAGAAGCCATACTATAGGAACAGTTATGCACGAGTACAAGGACATTCTCTAGGGGAATTTGAAGGTATTGGAATATCTCTAACATACCTGCAAGCTAACTTGTGGATAAGTATTTATGGTTATATTTATTGTTCTGAGAAAGAAATGCCTTCAATTAAATAAAAATTTGTTGACTAAGAATAATTATTAACTGTAAAATATTTTTAGAACTATATTCAAAGATTACTGAACAAAGCATGCTTATATGGGAAGACAAATACAAACCAAAGCAGAGCTTTTGTTCTGTAGTGAATTCCAGTAACATAACACTTTCATGGGTATACTACATCCACTTGGGTAGCAGTATTATACACTAGCAAGGACGGTAATATTGTAGTCCCAGGTTGCCCAAGAGCAAAGAAATAGCTGAATTTGAACCTTTCTTGTACTGTCAGACATTGCCTAAGGCTCAAACAAAACTTCGACATTCAGGCTACCACTCTGTTTTCTGTAATAGCTAAATATTTGTTCTCCTGTAACTTTCTGTTTCTTTCTGTGAAACTGTTGGTATATTTCTAAGCCCTTCCATTTGCTTCCAGGCGTAGAAAGTCAAGGGACTGATTTTCATAAGCATGAAAACATATTTAATTATCTTTTTACAAGACACAGAGACTTTGAGAGGGTGGTGTAGCCACCTTACTGGGTGATCAGCATCATCTGCTGTTTTTCATAACAGACCAAACTATTTCTAAGACTGTAAATATGCTTAACACTTTCATTTTCTTCCTTTCAAAATTCTGTTTCATGTGATGAATGTCCCTGCTTTTGGAGGCACAGGATAAAATCTTCACCTACATATCCATAAATGGATGTCGTGTTGGCCCGACGTCCCTACTGGAGATTATTCCAAACCAATGAGATTATCCGATATCTGAGAGTAAAGCTGTTTGGTGAGTTACATGTGCTATGGGGGTATTTTCTGGACTCCACAATACCCTCTATAAGCACAAACAATAACTTTTTTGAAATTGGGAAATATCTACATACTTTTCGGATAGACCAAATCCAGCACTGTTCCAGAATGTAAAGTACTCTGAAAAGCAGCAGGCTTTTAAGACAGACCTACACCAACACCTTAATCATAATCCTCTTCCTCTTAATTACTATTGCCACATGCTCTTCCTTGAATAACTACTTGACCCTGAGACACATTTTACTCTTCAGTATCATATTCACATGATGAAAATCTGGAAGAACAAGCTTTCCTATTTTCCCACTCCAGCTTTTATTTACATAAGAAAACAGCTAATAAGATTTGTGCTGAGAAGTCCTAGACTCAGTAGAGTTCTCAGAATGAAGCTTTAGAAAAGGTGTCATTATGTTAACGTTTTCATGAGTAATATCAAGAACGGGGTTTATCTTGGATTTATTTCTTTTTCTCTTTTCTTTTTTTTTTCCTTTTCTGTTTTTCCTTTTTCCTTTTCCTTTTTTTTTTTTTTTTTTTTTCATTTCCATTTCTTTTTTCCTCTTTCTTTTTCCTTTTTTTCCTTCTTTTTCTTTTGGGACTGTCGAGGTTTTGATTGTGGGGTGACAATAAAGCCATGGCAGATGTATTGTTCACCTCCTCTCCCCACCTTCCTCCTTCAGCCCCTCCCTCTCCCCTCTTCCCACTAAGGCCAGGCAATTGGGAGGGAAAGGACAGAGAGAAGAGAGTTGGAAAAATTAAAAATGTTTTACTAATACTACTAATGAGAAGAGAAAATAATACAAAATATATAAAACCAATCTTGAAAGTCCCAGTAACTGCAGAGCCAGCACCCGAAGTCCTGGATTGCACTCTGAAGCCAGCCAGAGCTGGATTCAGTCTGTCACTAGGTCTCAATTCGCAGGGATGATTCGCAAGGTTCTCTCCTAATGTCGGCCGTAAGGAAAAAGGACGAGATCCTCATGATCTCCCACTTCTATATGAAATATTCACGTGAATGGGATGTTATACTCCATTGGTCAGTTTCTTGGTCACCTGTTTCTTGTTACCCCTCTCGCGAGATGTGCATCAATCATTATCAGTAACCTCGCATTCCATTGCTATGTTTACCAAAACATGCATTCGGTTTTCCAGGAAAATACAACTAATAGGAAAGTTTCAGCTGACAGGCAAATTCACTGAAAGAGTAACTTGTTTTTAACAAAACCAGGACAGGGTCTAGAAAAAGAGTTATATCTCAGGATGTGTGGACAGAAATGTAGACAGTTATTGAAAGGATGAAGTGGAAGCTGATGTATAATTGCTGCCTCATAAAAATATTACAACCAGACAGTGCAAGGACTCTGAGTGAGATAGCAGGACTGTCCAGATGCGCCAGAGAAAGTCTCCAAAGGATGCTGCTTTCTATGTGCTTTCACTGAAGATGAGTAGTCCTCTGGCCAGGGACTGTGGACAACATCAATCAGATTTTAAAAATTCAGTCACACAGAGAAGCCAGCATGAACTCTGACTTCAAAGGTGACACTCATCTCACCTACTTGAGACATCTGCAATTTCGACCACCACACTAAACTAGGTATCTGAAGTCCTTCAAAAGATAGTAGAAAGTGAGTGAGCTGAATCAAAAATATACAATGAACCACACGAGAGAAATTGAATTTTTCTACACCAGTATAAGATTAGGCAGTAGAGCTATATCTGCAAAATAAATGTGAAATCCAATGTTTGCTTCTATTTCTGATAAATTAGTAAAATTCTGAAAAATATTTTCAAAAATATCTATGAAATTGGTAAAGGTTAAAAAAAAAATTTGATATGAACAAGCTAACACATAATATTTTCTTTAGAGAAAAAATGTTTCTTAATTAATGCTAAATTATTTTTCTCTAACTCTATTGTAATTTCTAGTGCTTTTAGGTAATATCTTTAGTTTTGAAAAGCTGAAAAAAGAGATCATTTTCTATACATCAGAAGCATTAGCTATGAACTGAAAACATCACATGAAAGACACAAAGTGAAGATGACAACTATAACTTGTTTTTCAAAGTAAAGAACTGTTGTATAAGTATTTTTAAATGTCAGATTTTTTTTTGTTTTTAAGATACAAAGTGAAGCAGTTTATCCTAAATCAGAGTCACAGATTCCATGCTCTTTTAGAGCAAAGAAAATTTTAACAAAGAAAGAATTTAGTAACTATTACTGAGATAGCCAAAACAAGATGCAGTGACAACATTCAAGCTAGAAATATTTTTTTTTTTTTTTTTTTTTTACGGTATTGAAGATTAAGATGAGTTGAAATAGACTGTGAGGGAGACAGGCAGAGCAACTGGCAATTTCTCACCTATCCAGAACAGTTTGTCACACATGATCCTGCTTTAGGGCTTGGGGATGGAAAAAATGACTGGTCAAGATCACATCTAATCTTATTATTTGTTATTCTAGTTTTAACAAGAGTTAAATAAAAACTTTCCTGTCCTCTCCTTCACCCCTCTTTCTCCTCCCTGAAAATTCGTGTTCTTCCAGTGCCTGGAGTAGTGGATTTTTAAGTTCAAAAGATTAGACACATAATGGAAAAGTCAAGAGTTAAATATGGATAAGAAACTAATAATAGACACTCAGAGGCTGAATGGACAAGTCATTTCAGAAACTATTTTCATTGAGCAAACATTCAGGCACTGTTTGGTGTACTGGATTGATTGGGATTACAAGCCAAGGTGGCCTGAGTTACAGGCTAATAGTTAATAGCAAACATTCATAATCACTGTGGTGGTAGGAACAGACAAAACATCAAAATCCAAAAGAAGCTACTTGAAAGCATCCTGTGTATGTCTTTGACCTCTGTGTAGTAGCAAGGGAAGAATTCACAGTGGCATATTTAGATACCAAATAATCACATTGAGTTACTGTTTACAATACAAGAGTCCGTTGCGAACATACACTGCTGACTGCATAGACTCTGACAGCTTTAGCACTTCTTATCTATCCCTCTGTTCCTGACTTGCAGTGTGAGGATTTAAAGATGGAAGAGATATTGCTTGGATCATCTAATTTGTCTGCACTCATTACAAATTTCCTTTTCTGCCTCCGAAAGCACTCAGTCCATTTTAAAAAGGGAATCTTTGAAGGATTGAGGCTTATGAAGGAGACTAAATGAAACTAAGGCAACATCTATCAGTAGTTGTAATCTCCCAGTTCTGCATCTTTCTCTTTTAACTATCCAGTAGAGCTCATTCTTGCTCAGGTGATGGATTAATGAATATACAGATCCATTTTCCAACTGTGTAGCTGCATCTGTTAGCTTTTGTAGGTATTACTATATTTTTTTAAATAAATTATAATCTATATATATGTATGAACTGTAAAAACATATTGTATATGTTTCTGTATCTATAGAAGGCTAGATATAAATCTAACTTAGTAGGTATGTTTGATCATTTTTTTCCAGATAACCAGACTAACATTAATAACTCTCCATTTCTTCTGTGTTAAACAAAGCATCTGATATTTTTTGTGCAAGTCTGCATATTCTGGAAGGTTATGGTCAGGATTCAATCCTGAACAATGGGTCTTTTATTACTACTGACCAAGCTTCCAGTAATGACTCTTGTAAGCTGATATATGCTTTCTCCTTTCTTGATCTGATGGAATACAATGGCAATCTGAGAAAGGAAAGAAGAAAGGAATCAATGAGGAAGGAAGGATGGAGGGAATACACAAGTAATGCAGAATGCCTTCCACTAACTTTGTAAAGTAAAGGTGAAAATTTGTTTTATTATTCTGGATTAATAATTTTCTACACAAAAAAAAAAAAAAGATCTGTCCATGTTCTCTTATTTACTGACACCATTAAATTTGTGTAAAATACGTATTTTCAAACATTTTTCTTCTGCCAAAAGATACATTTCTAAGGAAACCACTATCAGTAGTGTTTTGATGCTTATTGCTTTAATCTTCTTAACATTAATTAGTTCATGTCTAAATGCTTCAAAGATGGAAATAACTAAAAAGTTGCTAATTGTTGGTGATTTTTTGCCCCTGATGGATTCTACAAACTTTCTTCTTTGTTTTTGTTAGTCTTGATTCTTCTGTTATTTATACTTGCCAGCACATAGGATTACTTCAGACAAAAAAGAGCAAAGGAAGACTGATACGCTAGCTGCAAGATCAAATTAATGGGTGAAAACATGTGTTTTCTGATAGACAGCTACACAAAATACTCTTACCTCAGAATTTTTCATATGGAACTAGTGGGCAAGAGTTTTTAGCAGGTAAGCTCAGTACAGTTCTGATGACTTATGTGGCTGAGAATACATAACTGGTTTTTGTTCCATTTTTTAAATATACAAACAGTGACACAGTTATGGTTCGAACACTGAAAACTCAGATCTGACACTGCATACACCAATGTCATTCTTGGAAGTGTTGGGAGGCCTAGTGTAGACTTTTAAACCACCTTCATGTTAATCGTCTTGGATACCGTCCCACAGAAACAGCTATCAGGTCCTGTCTCACCTAAAAATGCACAGGTGAGAACAAATTACAAAGCTCTGTGTACTTTAAATGGTGCAATTTACCATGGAGACCTCACTTCTCACTTCAGGACTGTTCACTTTCTGGATGTGTGGTTGCAGAGCACATACAGGTCCATCAGTTCTAACCTTCTTCTTGCATTTTTAATCCAATCAGTTAATGGGTCAGATTGTGGGAATTATCTTTTCTTGCCTATGTCAAAGCCTTTCTTGACTGAAGACAACCTGAGAGCATCATAAGTTGGTGTTCAGAAGGGAGACTGAAAGATAATTTAGAGAATGAGATTTATTTTAAAGTCTGTCTTAAAAAAGGTTTTAGAAATTTTCAACAACAAAAAAGCCTTTCATATTTTACACAGACATTCCAAAACCTTTGTAACATGAACTTTTAAACTTTCTACACAAAATACTATCTTTATTAGTTATTGTAACATTAATAACATGGGGTTTTTATGGATTTCTCTGATAATAAGATTTAAATGGTTAACTGAATGACAAGGATTTAAAAGTTTCTGGTGCACTTGGAAAAGTCCTGCAATAACCTCACACAGACAGTTAAAACAGACTTCTTGATAAAAATGTACTTGAGAATCAATGCTTTTACAAAGCCTATAAAGTCACTTGTCCCCCAAGAGAATGATGAATGAAAAAGTCCCTTTGAATTCCTCTCTTTTGAATTCTCTATCACAAATCAGCAAATGGAGGTAATCTAAATTAGCTATTCATGAACAGCTATTCCAGAATAACTATTCCTGAACAAACACATGTTATTCTAGAATAGCTGTACTTTATTTCTACTTGAAATAATCTGCCTTTGATCTAAATGGGAACAAGTCACTCATGCTGAAATAAAGTCTATGACTTGGACTGTTTGAGAATTGTTACAGAGCTTTACAATTTAATGGCAAACATCTTTAAACATAAACATGTTAATATTGCAATAGCTGTAGGTGGTGTATTAGCCCAACAGCAAACAGATCCAAAACAGTGAAAAGGTTCAAAGCTGGAGAACAGTTATAGCATACACAGTTTCTAATCAATGTAAATGTGTTCAAACTGTGGTCTAGAAATCGTAGTCAGAATGGAAAAGAAAGGAAAAAGGAACAAATGTCAGCCTCTACATGCAATACTTCTAAGTCATCCATATACCTCCAGATCAATTGTCTCTTTTTCTCCGAAGCATGTGGAAAGGTATCAGAATTACATTATTGATACTTTTAAAAGAAATCATTGAAAATATTTGAACAAGAGAAATACATGAACGTTACATATTCTAAGGTGTTAAAAATCAGTCAGAGTTGTCTGATGAATTAGATTTCTAAATGTCCTTTCACATTAGCTGTCTTTGTGACTAATATATGTCCATTTAGCAACAGGAAGTCTGTGAAGTTATTTTCTTTAAAATAAAATAACATAACAAAGAAAAAAGACCTTACTTTCAGAAAACAAAATTGCTCTCATCTGCATAATCATCCCTCTAGGTAGTCAACTATTACTGCTAACTGTGGAACCACATTACATCTTGGTAATAAACATACTTATTTTCTTGATTCAGAAGTCCTCTGATTGTAACTACCAAAGCCTGTCTGTGTTAATTCAAGAGCTGGCATCACTTCATATCACCCTGAAACTTGATTCTCCTTCCAAGAAATAGATTGGAAACTCCTTAATTACTTGAACCTTTTAATTATTATTTTAAAGCACCAAAACTGTACCTGATCGAACTAATCTGTTCCAAAAGAGCTGTTACCTTTTGTGTTTGACCTCTTCCTGTTGTATCTTCATTTTAAAGCATACCAACATATTGTAAAAGATAATAGCCTCCAGGTAGAAAAACATTGGAAAGATCTATGCCTATCAAACTACAGTAAAACAAGAAAATTAGCTGCTGTTTACATAAAAGAAGTTGGATTGAGAGACTTGATATGGTTCATTTTGTTTAGAGAAAGCAGTGACTGAGAAAATAGGTTATGTTCAAAAACAGTGAAAACAAAGGCAAAGAGAATTCCAAGACAATCTAAAATAGCTGAGTTTAAAACAAAACAAAACAAAAAAAAAACCCAAAAAATAAATACACACACATACAAAAAATAAAAATAGAATAATAAAAAAAAATCACACAAATTCCATAAACTTTCATGAAGTTACGTTTTGCATTTGAAGTTAATGACATTTAAAGAACATTAGAAATCTAAAGGTTCTGAGTATTCCTCAATGCACATACAGGTGTTGGTCTTTCCAAAATTTAATCTCTGACTATTTGTTTATTTTCTTAGTAACCTCTGTGCTGGATAGAGTTTCCAAGGAAATAATCAGAATTCATTAATGAATGTGATTAAAGAATGGGGGAATCAGGGTCATTATATTGAATAGTGGGTGTTGTAATTTTCAATGACAATGAACCACCTTTCTCCCTCAGATCTCACCACTTACTTACCCTTATAGATGTCCTACTTACCCTCTTTCAGAGAGTACACAGACAGAAAGCAGAGTATGCAGTGTGACAGACATGTTTTTGCCCATAAGAGGACCACTGCTATTCATTTAGAGCTTATTACCCCTGAGAGCAATGCATCTGATTAAGCTCTTGGAAAGTTTTTGAGTGTAGACATAAAGCTGCTTGTTGTTGTTGTTCTAAATGTTTATTTTACATTACTTTATTTTTGTTAACATTACAGTCTTTTTACCCAAAACCTTTATGTAAGCATACTGATTACTGTTTGTTTTGTTTTGTTTTCAATAAAGTCTGAATTCTGAATTACTGGACAATCTTTTATGCACAATCATGCTGCAATACTTTTCTCTTTTAAGAACGATATCCCAGTTAGTAGAGAAAAAATAATTAATACAGAATACAGAGCAAAACTCCTTCATGAAGTTAGTAGTAGAATAGAGTTATTTATCGAGAGGAGAAATGTGGTTGAAAAGCTGATCTTCCACAATAGAAAAAGAAAAAAAGAAAGTTTAATCACCTCCAAATTACATAAATGTGTAAAAATAATACAGGAGAAATCTGTCCAAACAATAAGTTTTGTTTATGGTTAAAATAAAATATGTACTTATGTACATGCATCTCCAATCTTTATCTTATCAACTCAGTATTACAAAACCCTTTATAGTCCAATGTATGACAGCCATTACTTCAATGACTGCAAAGTGTCAAAGGAAAGGCTACTTATTCCTCTTTAGGAATACTGATCAAGCTGAAAAAAAGAAACAGAACAACCTGGAGAGTAGACTTCCTTTCAGACATACATCCAAATTTGTGAGTTACATGTCTCTGAGTGCTCTTCCACCAGAGTAGGAGAAGGATAATAACTGCAATAATTTCTCTGGCTTATCGATCTATGAATATTATAAACTGCATGGAAATTCTTTAGTGCTGCTTGCCTGCTGTCTCGTCCCAACCGATGGGATGAGGGATGAGTTAACTCTGAACGCAACACGCACCCTGACTCAACAGATGAGACCAGGTGTGAGTTAACTCTGGGTTAATTCTGCACGGTTATGTGAAGTGAATGACAGACAATCACCCCCGGGGTCCAATTCAGTTGTGAGTTTTACTAAAAGTACTTGCTGCAATATTGGTTACAGCGAATGGTGACTTGGCAAAAGTATAACAGAATTTATCGACACATTAACAGCAAAAATCCTACTACGAGTGGTATATTGGCAACCATCAGTAGCTACAATATGAAATTTAACCAGAAATCAACAGTAGAGCTTAAAGATGGTGTTATCGTTTTATGTTCAAAAGGTAAAGAAAGTGGTAGCAAGGGAAGGAAAACTAAGGTATAAGGGAGAGTAATATATATACATGGAAGGAGAGACAGAGAAATGAAGAGAGAAGGAAAGAGCAGAGAGAAAGGAAGAAAGAAAAGAGTGAGGGATCCAGTGTCTTACGGCCCCGCAGTGTGGATGACAGGACTTGTACGATGATGTGTGGCCTTGGTGTTCCACGGCAAGGATGCTGGAGTCAGGAGCACAGCGTCCTCCGATGTCTGGTTGAAAGTCAGGGTCCTCAGGGTGCTGGTATTCTCTTGGTGAGGCCGAGTTGGTATTCCCTTGGTGAAAATTGGTAGGCCCTGGTGTTCCCTCGATGATGACTGGACAGGCCCTTAGAGGAGACTGGTATTCCCCCCTAACCGTGCTGTTTTAGCTGGGCTTTTTATAGCTCCTAGAGCAGAGGAAAGTCTGGGGGGGGAAAGGGGTGACTGCAAAAGAGGGACAAGTCTGGACAAGTCCTGGGCCAAGTTGAGGGTCTCCGTCTTGCAGAAATCCAGGGGGAAGTGGTGATTGCAAAAGATGAACAAGTTTCGACAAGCTCCGGGCCATGTCAAAAGGGTCTTAACTTTTCCCCTTTGTTTGCGAAGCTGGTCATATCAGGAGATGGGGCTATGTGCTCTCCAGCACATCCTCCATCTCCTGTCGGTCAGCCTGATCTGTGGCTCGTTAGCTCGTTGTTGATGTGTAGATCGCAGTTGCCCCTGCTCTGAATGTGTCTTCTCCTGGCTGAACTAGTCACAATGTTTTCAGCCATGATCCTTATCAATGCTCAACACTTGCAAATTAAAAGAACAAAATTATCCAGTAATTTCACGCTCTTTAAATTAGTTCTTTTAATGCAATTAGCTTTTATTTTTGCTGTGATTTTGTTGCCTTTAACAAAGAAAATTCAAGTCACAACGTCAACGAAAGAGTCTGAATTTACCTCTGAGTCCTATTTCCTTCAGAATTCCAAGATATCTTGTAATTGTTCACATTTGATTTCTAAGAATAATCAGGATAAAACTGAAAGATGTCCTGTTTCAAACCAGCTCCAGAAAAATCAATTAATAGTAATGCCATGGATCAATTGATATAGAATTAGATCCATAATGAGCCTTTTTGAAAAACTATGCTTTTCTTCCAATGAATCTTTTCTTTCCTTTTCTTCTAAAACAACACACAAACCCTCCCAATTATCATACAGAACTTTCTAAGAAAACCATTACTGAAAAAGTACATTTTTTTGTTATTCATAATGTACCAATGCATAGTTACATGATAAGATTAAATATATATATATATTCCAATTTTTTTTTCTGTTTATGCATTTTAACATGTATAAACGTAAAGATGATGGTAAATTTGAGTAGCATTTGCTCTGTTTTGATAAGAAAATCATTAAAACATTTCAGCTTGACAGAAACTAGCAACTTAAAAACTATTGTATGTATATTATTAAATAAAAACAACATCTCTTGATCTGTTTGGACTAACAAGGACATACCACAGAGTCTTTACATAGATACATATCCCAGACCTTTTTGAGCCAAATCATTCTGAGTGAAAGGAGGACAGTGCATATCTGGTCTTCTCCATGAAATTTTATTCTGCATTCTTCTGTCAGCAACACACTTAAAATACAACTCATCAGGTCACAAAACATCTTTATATATAAAGACACAATCCTCAAACTTTTGTGCAACAGAAAATCAAAAGAAAAGTTGAAATTGAAACTGATAAAGAATACAGGTTTACCAGTTTCACACAGTAGAGTTACCAGCAGGAAAATAATTCTGTGCCAACCAAATTAGACAATAAATTAACTACAAATCTTAGCACTGATGTATACTTGGAGTATAGTTCTGACTAGAAAGGGAAAGTAAAACACTTTATTTTGCAACCATTTCACATTTATGTGTAAATTATTAATGAATTGAGAAAACATAAGTTCATAATTTCCTCATATTTTTAAGCACTATAGGCAGGTGCTAGAAAATAAAGCGTTTGAACAATAGATCTAAAGAGCTCATCAGTAACTTTTTCAGACTGTCTTTAAGTATAGGGAAGGCATTTGACAGAGTAGGTTTTGTTCAAGTTTATGAGCCACATTAGTGATAAGGAAATCATTATGTATAAAAAAAATCTTATATATCTACTGTAATGAAATATCTTTCAAAATTTTGTAATATGTAGGTTAGGCTCCCCACAGCTGCCACATCCTCCTGTTGCTAATGATAGAACCTGTATTATTTTGGGGTTCAGAAAAATGTTTCACTTGTAAGTGGAAAAACAAATGCAATTGATTAAGGATTTTAGGACAGGAATAAGAAAAAAAATAAAATTGTTTGATGTGATAGCAAAGTCTTTGGTTTTCCAGGAAAAAAAAAAAAAAAAAGAGAAATTGCCATGAATTCCAAGAACGATACTGCAGTCTGTTCCAGACAGATGGATCCCTGTTGGCTAGATTAGAATTCTGATGCCTAAATCTGTAAGGATGATATTGATTTTTGTGTACCACTAAATTAATTAGCAAAAATAATAAAGTATTGCTTTACTATTATCAGGAGTCAGGAGATCTTCTAAACTAAGTACATTTCTGAAATTAATTGTATGAGATATGTATAGAATCTCCTTAATAAACACTCAAAATTATTATGAAAGACAATATTTACGCCCTTGTACTACTGCTGTGAAACAGCATAATAAATTGGAACAGGTTGCAGTTCACTAGGTGAGGTAGACTGAAAATCCATTAGATTAATTACTTCACATAAGTATAATTATGTTTACAGTATGCTGCATTTCTAGATGTCTAATGGGCTTCAAAAAAGTGCAAGGTATAATTAAAAACTTTATCTGGGAAGGCAAATCACTAAGCTTAAAAAGAAAGATTCTTCCAGCCAAGACAGGCAACAGCAGGCTTCATTTTCCCTAATTTGTAACCATTAGCTAAATAAAGA
Source organism: Patagioenas fasciata (assembly GCF_037038585.1). Lineage (NCBI taxonomy): Eukaryota > Metazoa > Chordata > Aves > Columbiformes > Columbidae > Patagioenas > Patagioenas fasciata. Next base: position 36,359,201 of record NC_092520.1, read on the forward strand.
GCTCACATTCTGCAAAACATATCTAACTGTGAAATCACACTATGGTTTAACAGTGGAAAATATGTGTTTGAGAAATCGATGATCCTTTAAAGTGAACTGTTTCTTAGTAGGTCTAAGCTGAGGGTGCTATTGTTGTTTAATACTGAGTAAATATCTGGTTCAGAAGTTTCAGCCAACTGAAAGTGCATTGATATGTATTATTGAGTTTATACATATTGAGCAGTCATGAAGAGTAGTAGTTTGATTAAACCTGAGAATTGATTTAAAATGACAGAAAAATAGAAAACAGAGCTAGAAGGGAGTTTGAGAGGTCATCTAGAGAGAGAGGCTTACTATGCCTTAAGTTTGATGTCTAAAAGATAATAATCAGAGTATATTCTAGACTCCCTCTGTAATTAGCAGAATGAAACATACATTCACAATGCATCATATTCTAAGAAAAAAAAAATCAGGTAGATGTATGTATCTCCATCTAATTAAACATATTTCTTCTCAAGGTGACTGATGTATTTTAGATATCTAACACTAAACATGGTGAATCTCACCTCTAAAAATCATATCTTGTAATACTGTTGTCAAAATATGTCACAATATTTTTTGTCAGACATTTATCTAAGTTCTCCTTAAAAATATCCATTTTTTTCGAGCTTCTAAGGATGGTATAATGGTTCCAGTAATCTTTTGCTTTAGACAAATCCATTTTGTTTCTTCAGATGTGTCCACTGGGAAATATCATTTTGAGATTCTGGTGCACTGAGGTCCAGTCACACATAAAGACTTCAAAATCTTTCTCAGAAATTCCATTTATAATCTTTTTAATCTTCTCTTTACACTGTTTTTGTTTTTTTTTTTTTCATACCATCTGACCTAACATCCTTAGAGTGTGCAGTTCTCCACATGTTATGTATCTGATAGATACACTTCACTGGATGAAGCTGAAGTTCAGCTCAGTAGATCTGGACCAAGAGAAAGAGGACCTTTGTGTACATTGACACAGGATACTATCAGCTCCACTGCCACTTGAATTTCATCATACTTGAGGTGAAAGTTTCCTTGAAATGACAGTGGAGTCACTGCCTTTTTGTAGAAAAATGGGACAGGAAACAGGAAAGCCTGACTTCCAGTGATGGCAGTTTGTTCTAGAAGCCAAAGCAGAATATTGTGTATAGATCTACATCTGAATTATGGGACCACTTCCAAGGACCACTTCCAATCTCCAGGAAACAAGTGATAACAACAAAAAGCTCATTAGTACTTTTCAAAGGAAGTTTGATCCTCTCTACACATTCTTTTCTGTCCCTGGTCTTACACTGGTTTCTACTGGAAGAGAAATCAAGTGAAAGAGCAAGAGAGTAAGCAAAATTTGCTCCAGCTGATACATTGGTGAAGAGGATTCAATGGAGAAGTTGAACTGTAGGACACATTATAGATCACATTTTTCCTGTAGTTAGATACAACCTTCTAAGTTTATTTTGAGATCTTTGCAACTGCAAATACAAAATGTTGCATGTAAAATGATCAAATGCTTTCTTACATTCGGAAAACAAGTTCTTACTGCTTTGCAATTTGAAGTTTTGGAACAAAAGCAAGAATAAACCAGGGAGCAAGATGGGGAATCCTAGGTCTCACTATGTCAAACCAATCTTTAACCAACATATTATTTTTTAATGACAGCCAAAAGTACAGTGATGTTTCTGAACGTAATGCATGTAATCTCTTATTTTAGCTTGAACACAACTAAGTCTTTGATCTCATCTGGAGACTTTTGAAGCTACGTAGTTACTAGTCTTTTTATTCAGACCTTTTCATTCAGATCCCAACTTCTCTTGCAAAATAAAGGCAACTTTTTTTTCTTTTTTTTTTATTTTTCTTTTTTATTTTCTTTTTTCTTTTTTCCTTTTTCTTTTTTCTTTTTTTCTTTTTTCTTTTTTCTTTTTTCTTTTTTCTTTTTTTTTTACAAATACTCAACAGATGACCAAATACAAGGAAGGAAGGAAGGAAGGAAGGAAGGAAGGAAGGAAGGAAGGAAGGAAAAGAAAGAGTTAATCACTGATTATTGAAATAAACATTCAAATCATGCTGAATTCTACTAAGATCCCTCCCCAGCGTATTTTCATAAGAACTAATATGTCTTAGATCCTTCCGGTACCTTGTCTCCACAAACACATTTAAAGCACTCTCTTCTCTAAGCAAAATTAAGAGATATATACTAATGCTGAATTAGGTTTATCATATCACATTGTGGGATCTGTCGCTTATATTTAATAAGGAATCTTTAATCATATCTTACATCCTTTATAAATATATTGACCACTACTTGCATGAGTAAAGCAAATAAAACTGTTTTGTTGTCAAGGCAGAAGAAAGACACTGAAAGGAAATACGAATGTTACAAATAAGACTCTCAAATATAGGCAAAAAGGTTAAAGCTGATTTAGATATCCACTTTTTCCTTTCTGTTGAAAAACTCCCATCTTAAGTAATATATCCAGAATTATAGTATTGCTGAGAAAGGTATCAAATATGAAGAATTTAAGGTCTGTTTTATTTAACAAAATGCATTTGCAAGAGACTTCACTGTAGTCCTCATCAAATGGCATCAGAATTTCCTGCAGACTGTTTAAAAACACTGTCCTGGTCTTGTTTGTTTTGTACTATTTTATCATCTTGCAGTATAAAACAAAAGATTGTGATTTTCTAATTATAAAACTAATTAACTCTCACAAAGTAAAAGACCTGGACTCTAACTCTTGAGCTGTTTTGGTAGGTATAGAGCAGAAAACAATTCGCTATCTAATCTCAACACTAAACTGTGTATTCAGAGAACAGGGATCTCCCCTTAACAGCCTAATTACAAAGTTTTAGAAAATATAAAAATAACTCTTTTTATACAGATATAGATTTCCTGCATGGTTTTCAGTTTTTTGTTCATTATTTTTAATAAAGAAAGCAATTTAAATGTGTCTTACTCATATATAAACTTTTTGTTATTGCAACTAGAGATTTGAATGTTTTGTCCTCAGCATGAAAATAGTAAAGCAGTTTGTTGTGCTTTCTGGTAATTTTGTCACGTTTTTTGTCTTTTTTTTTTTTTTTTTTTTTTTAAATTGCAAGGGCTTTGTCATACTTCAAAAAAATACAAAGCCCTACTAATGTCACACTTAATCAATACATAAAATGCAGAAAGCTCTTTTATTAGGTATCTATAAATCTAGAGTTTGATATTCCTTTGCTTAACTTCCCTGTCCTTGCTTTCTTCTCCTTCACTGACTATTCACTTTATAACTTTCCTTTTACACTGTTTTAGATTTTATAATTGAGTCTGTGAACGATGTTGGATTAATAAATGCCTTGGAGACAGAAGTCCATTTTTTTTCTAAAGAACAGTATATCCTCAGTGTACAGTTTTTATGGGTTTTCTGTAATCTTTTTTCTCCCCTTATTTCTTTGTTTTATTCTCTGAAAATCATTTTAAGGAGTCTCTAGAGATTGTCTCCTCACACGAATATCAGATATATTTCTTAACACTTGGCACCACCTGTTCTAAATGAAACACACTGAAATCTACACATAGAAAACTAGACAACTCAGAGTAGTGCTCAACAAGAAAAAAATTGTAGGGGGGGAAGAACCCTGAGAACATGTGTTGATAGCAACTTGGTTAGTTACTTATTATTAATTTAAAAGAAATATGTCTTTTTAAGAGAATTTTTTTTTTTTTTTAAATGCACCTTTTTTGAATAAAAAGACAATGAAATTGGAGGGGAAGGGCTTGACTGGTAAAAAAATGACGTGTAAAGGAAGCTACAAAAACTTATGGTTCTATGCAAATAGCAAGTTTTGGTCTCTTTTTTAGCTTTTCTAACCAATGTGAAAATAGTTGGAATGACACGTTTTGCTCATTTGAACTGTACAGAAGACTGAATATTAGGATAGTTTAAAAAAAAATATGGGGTAAATTAGAAGAGATCTCTGAGAAAAGGAGAAAAGTTTAAATAGACTAGTGAGAAGTGATGCAAAGAAGTAGCAAAACCTGCCTCAGCTATAAAATACTCCTTTCATGACCTGAATATTTTCCTATTCTAAATGTCATTTAAAGAAAACTCCCAACTTTTTCTAAAGCATAAAACATAAAAACTTAATTTTCTTTTTGCTATGTTTTTATAGCGGGGGTGGGGTGGAGGGGTTAGGGTTAGGGGAAGCAAAAAAAAAAAAAAAATTTTTACAGTGCAGAATCTGCTGAAATCTCAAATTGGTTTGATTTATTATGTAATCTGAAAAAGATGTGGTGCAGTCATGACATTTCATTTGATTAGCAAAGACAACATAATCCAGTATGACATTCTGTTAAGAAGGATTAAATATTATTACATACAGAAGGTGGTCAAACAATTTACAATAATTTCTGTTTACTTCTGTGCAGTTGAAAAATGTCATTTTGAAACTAAATATTTAAAATAAGATAAAAGAGAACCTTTCTCCAGTTTCTCAGTAACACCTTCGCCTCTACTCTAGAAAATTACTATAGCCATTTGCAGCTTCAGTTTTAAACACCCAAGTCACTAGTCATTAAGTCACTTCTAAGTGTAAGTCATTTTTCTCTATAGATTTTCTCAAAGCTTAATATACAGATAGGCAAAAGCGAACAACTGGATCATTATTTTTAGACTAGTAAGGAGAAAGGTAAAGCAAAACCAGCTAAAGGAAAACCACTGTTGAAAAAGAACCCTTCAAGTGTAACAAGACACGAAGTGTGGTTTCTCACGGCCACACAAGAAACAAGTAAAAATCAGATATTATCAAAGTGAAGAGTATTTTTTCCAGGACTCCATGTGAGATGAGTAGATATCATGCAGTAAAACATGTAATTGAACTGGAAACACAAGAAGGAATAAACAAAAGTGAGATGGAAAAGATATACATACTGAAGAAGTAGTATAGACCATAATTTTATATGAAAAAGGTTGATTTGAGAGGCACATCCCAGCTTGATCACATCACAGTACTTGAGAAGCTCAGTGAGACCTGTTATTTGAGTGACCTAAATGCTATTTTATATGATCTGAAAAATTCTGCTCCCTATTTCAGTTTTGTTTAGAAAAGGCAAAAGTATGTAGCAGTGGCAGCAAATTGTTAGAGAAGACAACTTCAGATCAAAGACTAAAATGTATTATTTTCAATAGTGATCCTGAGATATGCTTATCTTTTCCATCCAGCCACAACTTTCATGAATACCCTCCATTTAAATAATGCAAATTAAAAAAAAAATAGGATAGACAAGGGAAGTAGCAGCTGTCATCCCATGTCACAATATCTGCAGTGAAGATATAAAACCTAGACTCAGAAAACAGTACATTTCAACCTCGTCAGAGCAATCATATGGCAGAAAAGAGATGTTATTTGGAACGAGTTGGAACATTTTGTAACTTACTCTATTTCAATCACCCAACCACTGTCTGGTGCCTACTTTCAAGGTACTGAGGAGGCTGAGACGGAAAACTGAAAGAGGCAGCCTGAACTGAACTTAGGTTTCATGACAGTTTTCTGTTCCCATGGAATCTCGTTGTTTCTGCTATCACTAAATGAGAAATTAAAGTTAAACTCTTTTTTACTTGAAAATAGCAAGAAAATCATTAAAGAAGAAGGATAAAATATAAACCATAAAACAATAGAAAAAAAGATTGCCAAAATAAGTCATTATGTTAAGGTCAAATGCCCATTCAGAAGTTCATTTTAAAACCAAAATTTTAATGTGGAGAAATACCATGGATGTCAGTGCATCTCTACAGTCAGTTTAAACAAAACATTTTATTGTAATTCCTCTGTCTTAATGTATTGTTTCCAATAATAACAGTTTCAACAGTATTATATTACTAAAATACCATAATGTATTAAAAAAGGAGAAAATGTTCCTTTGCTGCACTCAAGGTATCATTTAAAAAAGCCACAAACCAAACCAAATCAAATCACCAAGAACCCTTCACAGTCTCTAATCCACTCCGTCGAAAGAAAGTAATGGGATTAGATCACTATCAGAGTTTCTTTCATTGAGTTAAATGAACTGAGTGTTACTGAAATGGACTATGCTCTTCAATACAGCAGAACATGGAAACACTTTTGTTGGTGTTACAGTTAGATGTCCTCATTGTGCTCATTGTGTTTAGTCATGTCATTATCAAAACCCTTACTTCACCTAGACTCAAAAATCATAGTATTAAGAGCTTCTTAGTACAATGTAAAGAACCAGCAGTCTGAACGGACTTTCTGTCTGGAATTTTAGATTGTTGGTTTCATTATTAAATGGCAGCTTCTAATTTTGATATGTATATCACAGCAGTGTTTTGATCATATTTGAGAAAGTTATTTTATGTCTTCATTTTTCAGTTCAGCCATTTCATAGATATGTAGTTCATTTGGTTTAGATGTCCTCTGTTCTACAGTGACAATACATAATTTATCAAAATGTGTTACATCTAGTAGGATTATCTTGAATATATGAAAGAATTTATTATTTCATTTCTAGGAGGATAATTTATCTTTAATCTGATTAAAACAGAACATTTAAATAAATCAGTTATATTAGCTTTAAGCACACCTATTCTCTGTGGTTTAGTTTTAGCTTATCGTTTTATCACATATATAGGATCATTGAAAATGTAATATGACAGGAATTTTTATCGAAAAAGAAGTTTCATCAAATGGAAAAGCACTGCTATCAAAAAACTGATGATCTCAAGTCTAAATTTTCACTTTATGTGTCATTTACATACATATCTAGATATAAGTCAAACATACTCTTTCATATTGTTATGAAGAAAACAATAAATTTAATCATAAGGTAAAAAAGGCAGATTTTAATTTTTTTCTGAATATTAATTTTAAATAAACTTCAGCTTCCATGTAAACTTACTTTTAGTGTTTCTGCAAGATTTTTTGTTTGGTTTGTTTTCAAGTACTTTTAATAAAGGATTTAGGTTTGGCTGACCCTTTCCCAATGGTCTTAATGTTTGCTGACAGTATCATAATTAAATATTCTAATCTTTATGTAATATCTTCCTTCTTTATCTACATTGACTTTGCATTTCCTACAAATTGCATTTCCTTCAGTGTCATGGATCTCCTCCTTTGCCTATTTTCTGAAAGGTGACAGTTTAAACTAATTTTTACTAGGTGTTAGTATAGCTAGAAAACAGAACTTCTATGCCTCAGCCTCCACTGTTTTACAGTTTTCTGTCTTAGGTACCAGGAAATTTTAGATATCATATTACCAAGAAAATAACAACAAATTGGCAGAAGTCAAGGAATAGAAGAACAGATGATATTGGGAGCTTGAGGGAATGACTTCAGAGTTATGATGAACAGAACTAAAATAAAATAAAGAATTTAATTAAACAGTAGATAAGGAGGGTAAGAGAGGTAAAGAGACAGAGGGAGAGAAAAAAAGGAAAAAAAAAAAAAAATATATATGTAGCACTGGCTATCCTAGAAGTAATGAGGTGAGATTAACAAATGGAAAGTTTAGACTGAATATCAGTAGATATCCTGACAGGGAGATGTATTAGGATTTGGAATAGTCTCCTAAGGGTAGTGGTAGAAGATTCATCATTTGGCGTTTTCAACACTAGACAAGGCAGAGCACGGGAAAAAATATAGTTGGAGAAAATCCTACCTTGACAGAGAGATGAAATGAATAATCTAATAGGCCTTTTCTATCTCTAACTTCTTGCTATGAAACTGCCAGAAAAGACAAAATTTAATCTTCTCAGAGTCTTTTATTCTTTTATACATAAATTGTCTTAATCTTTTTCTGTGCATTTTCTACCTCTTCTGTCTCCTTTAACACAGATTTAGAAAGTATGTTTAAAATGTTTTCATTCAATTTGCACATTATTTTTAGTCCTCATAGGAACAAAACATGAAAATTAATAGTGGTTAGCTGGGTATTACAGGTGAGAAGGAATTTTTCATTTGAAAGTTTTCCCTTGGTATTGTCAGGGTTTTCACTGCAATTTTGTAAAATTTTAGACTGAAGTTCCAATTTACAAAAAATTAAAAATCATCTTTAATCACCTGCCATGCTTTGAACATTTTATTTAGAAATTAGAGTTAAAAAATTGTTAAGGTAAACATTTTTAAAAAATCCAAAAATGATACTGCTGAAGGAAATATAAGTGTCTCTGAAATCTTTCAGGTAGTACATTTTACTGTTCTTGATGTTGCTTGCATTTATACGCGCTGCTTTCTTTCAGCAAAGGGGAATGGCAATGGATTCTTTATTCTCAATGGATCACACAGACAGGTGTTGCAGTGAAGTTACGAAGCAAGGGAACTGTGTCTTCTCTGAAATAGTCCTCAGAGAGCCAAGTGCCACAGGAGACTTGGAAGTGACAAACCACAAGAGACAGACCACAACTTTCAGAGCAGGTGCTGTGAGGATTGTAGCTTTGTCACCCATGCTGAAATGGAAAACCACAAGGAGAGGAAAGAATGATTTTTTGCAATGTGCCAGATACACAAGTTGAATTAGCAGTGTGATTCTAGAAAGAATACCTAGAGTGTGGTTTCGTTAATTGCTTTTAATTACTTAATTTTCTAAAAAAACCCTCTTGTTATTCTTGGAGGCCAGAAAACCATGTGGGCTTTGCAGGTTTTGCTGCTGACTTACTAGGCCTGAGATAAGCAGAGGTCATAATATATGGAGGGATTAATTATTACTAAATTGATGATGCTCTGATTTATTGCAAGACTGACTGTACTCTTATTTGAAAAGATTTTGAAAGACTGATCCTAGTTCAAAAATGAATTTTTTCCTTCTGTCTTTATTTAAACAGCAATAATAAAAAGAGATGAAAGATGTTTTTCTATTAATTTAAAGAAGATCTGTAGTTTACCACTTCAGTTCATGCCATTCTTTAATAACTAGGAGAACCAAACAAAAACTGAATTTCCTTAGGAGCTGTAGCTTCACTGTTTCATCGTATTTGGAATGGCTTACAACTTGCTTAAAATATTGTCTAACATGGTGTGTAAATCGCTTAGCTCTGGCAAGAGATACTTCCTTTTAAGTACAAAACCAAACAAACAAAAAAACCACCTGTAACATGTGGGTTTGATAAGGTGCTTTATAACTTATTTTACTATTTTAATTGAGTAACAGAATTACAAATCTCTTCAAGAACTGAGATAATATCAACATGCCATTTTCTGAAATACACTCCAGGCATGAAGAAGGTGAATAAACTAAATAAATACTGTTGAAAGTTTTAAGAATTTAAAGCTGTTTGTAATGGCTGCATTCAGAGTAGAAAATAAAATACGTTAGAACATTTCCTTTGCTCCTGAAGACAAGTGGAAGAGCATTTCTCTCCAATTGCTACCTGCAGTTAAACTCTCTTCTCCCCTTAAATAGAATTACTATTATACTGACACTTGGGAACAATATGGCTTATCCATCGCTATCCCCCAGTCTGTTCCTAAGCGGTGTCTGGAGAGCATTAGCTATCATGAAACCGAACTTATAAACTTGCCAGGGAGTGTGCCTGACTACTTTCCACTATGCAGATATTCAAAGTGTCCTATATTTTTGAGTAACCAGCTTGAAATGTCTTCACTGCCACTGGAATTTTGACAATGCCAAGCACTGGAGCACTTACCCTCTTAGGATTATCCTCAGTATATTTCAGACTGGGCACTTAAAATCACTCAGTTCTCTGAAGGCTGTTTTAATTTGTTAAGTTTTAACACAAATCTAAGTTTTCTCCCAAAGCCAACCATTTGATTTTTTTTTTTAATTTCAAATTAAAAAATAGAATACAAGAGAGAAAAAGGAGATTTTTGAAATAAATAAATAATAAGCAAAGCATGAACATCAGAGAAAAATCTCAAAAGAATGCCTAGTGTAATAATACTTGACAGTCAATTACTGTGTAATTCTAGGAGATCCACAGCTCCATTACTATCTATACATATCTGTAAGCAGCTACACTGATTAATGTTAACACATGAATATGAAAAGACATAATGATTAATTGTAACTTGTTATAAAGGCCTGCCATACAAACTTGCTTAAAATATATGAAAATTGTTGTTTTTTTAAAGTGAGGATGACTCTTTGAAGTGATAGCCTAATCATTATTAATTCTTCTGATATTTACTGTATTATCATTAATCCAAAAGAATTATTTCAGAATTAGTGAAGATATCATACAAATTTCTAACATTAATTCAACATTAATTGCCTCAACGATTTCTAACAAATAATCTTCAGAATGCAGTATTGCATTGCCAACTTCAGTGCATGCTGTAATTCTAAGTTGTTTCTCTTGAAAGTAATAGGAAAGTGAGTAGGAAGCCATTTGGGAATAGTAGTATAGTTCCAGGCTATGGAAAGTCTGAGTCATGTCCTCTGCATTGGTAAAATGTTCAGAATGGTGTTATGAGAACCATCTCCAAGCCTGCTGTTGGTAACTGTGTATCTTTTGTCCAAATACTCCATTCTTGTTTTAACTATAATACATACACTACTGCAGGGAAGCTGTAAAAGTTTTGGCAGCTTTTCTTGAAGAACGACAGATACAAAGATTGCTTCAGGGATACAGATGTGACTTCCCAGTTGTGGTTATCTTGCTATAACATATTGTGACTGGTCCAAAGTTCTCTTTAAAGAAGATAGGCACAGACCTCATGATAATCTCTCCTGGAATACTGGGAGAAGTCTTATATCAGCCTTTTACCCTGAGGTGACTTTCATTCAGAAAGACTTTATCAAATGGGCAAATTCCTGATATTTTCACACAGAAAAGGCTGGACATTGAAAGAGGTGTGACTTTGCCTTCAGGTACTCACCTCATTCGCAAGAGGATTCACACTCATAATTTGCATTTTATCTTACATGGAAAGAAAAGCAGCTAACAGAGAATTTTCTGACAGTTTGGAACTATACCTTGAAGTTCATATGATTGTATAGAGGCACTAATAATAATTAAGTCCCATTTAAAAATTAGTAAATATCAGCTTTGTTACAGAAACTTTTGGCATATATAACAAAGATGAGGAAGAAAATCATGAGTCCCATTGCATCCTGAATCCATTCCTAAAGCTTACACCAAATTCACAGTATTAAAAAATAAAGCAAATCCCACACCATACTGCAAGGAATACAGTGTCCATGACATTAAAAACTACGAGTGATAAATACTGTGTTGAATCACTAGCCTCCTGATAGTAAACAGGAAATTAATAGTTTTTAAGCAATAGCGTTTTGCTATTAAAAAAAAAAAAAACACAAACAAACAAAAACACAAAAAAAACAATGGTGCAAAATAGTGACCACAGTGCACAGTGGTCAAAGCTAAGAAAAGAAAGAGCTCTATGGAAGAAAATGGAGTTATGAAGTAAATACCATGACTACTATACATGGCTAGTGCATACCAGTGAGAAAGATTAGGTATTAGTAAGCATTTTGTTTGAGGATAAAATGTTACTGCAGTCTTGAAGTCAAATACCTAGTAACACTAAATATATGAAACATGAATGACAGGGTATGAAGTAAAACTCTTGCCTTTATTATGTTCTTTATGTTTTAGATAACATATCAAAGGCAAGAATGATTTCAGATGCAATTATCTGACTAAACAATGTCGATACTCCAGTTTTTGATCTGTGGTCTAGATCTGTCAAGTAAGCAATAGCAAAATATTGCGGATGCTGATATTTTTCTAATGACTCATCCCTTCGTTTATATTTCCTGCACTTGAGGAATAGGTCAGGGGTTAATATTTATTCTCTCAATTTTATTTTTGTTTCCTGTGTTTTAATCTTATTCTTTCTGTTAGATTTGGTTTTAGTTGTATAGTATAGTATTTAGTGTAATGTTGCCCTGAAGATTCTATGGAAGGTAGTCATATTTGAAAACTTACAAAACACTATTTCATATATATTTCATATAACACACTTCTATGGACCTGACTTATATAAAACAGGACTTAATTTTTGATGGGGCATCTGAAGACTATTTACCCTACAACACTTAAAGATATCACCAAAAATGTGTGTTTACTCAGCTAATTTTGCCCATTGTCAATATTACCAATGTAGTCTGGAGAGAAACTCAGCTCAGAATAGACACTGAGAACCCAAGTCAATATGAACATCTGGAGTCATCTGAATACCTTAAGGTATATCAGACATTTTGATGGAGTTGACAGAGAAGACATACAACCTATGAGATATTTGAGGCCTTTGGAACAGCAAATGAAACACAGGTAGAGCACTCTAAGACTTCCCAAATGTCACTAGGCTCATGTATCTCTGTTGACAAAATAAACTGCTTCCTGCTGTCTGGTCAGCTGAATCACATTCTAAGCTTTCTGGACTGCCTTGACAAGTCACTCAGTGAAGCTGGCTAAATACAGAGATTTACTGTTATCTCACATTCTGTTAACTTCTGCCACCTAACTTGCAGTAGTATGAGATCTGTCCATCTAACTATCCATCCATCCAGGCTAACTCCTTTAGCTTCAGCCATAAACCTTCATAAAACTTTTTTGAATATTGTTTTTGTTAGTTTGTGGGGTTTTGTTAGTTTTTTTTTTATTATTATTATTAGTTAGGGTTTTTTTTGTTTGTGTTTTTTGTTTTTTTGTGTTTTTTTGTTTGTTTGTTTTGTTTTTTTTTTTTTGGGGGGTAGGGTTTTTTTTGTTGTTGTTGTAATTTATATATCTGTTTTAAAGGTTTCTTTTTATATATCTGCAGGGGACTACGGGGGGTCCATGGATTTCCTGACGGAGGGCATGGGAACAGAAATTAGCCTTGAAGATATGAAGGCCTACCCATGAGAAAGATGGGAGTAAAGGAGTATCCGGAAATGTTAAGGATGTACCCGTGAGAGAGAAGGGAGTAGAAGAGTAACCTTGATGATAGCAAAATTAGCCAATGAGATGTTACTGCTGTAACTTGTAACCAACAGTGAAGAGACACATGAATTGGTAAAACTGTATAAAAATGCATTTGTGGCAATAAATGGCATCTACTACTTTCATCCTGGAAGAACTTGGTCTATGTCGTTTGTCTGTCTCAACCACGACATTTCTCACATTCCCTTTAACTTCACTTTCTCCTGTACAGAGCTTAATTGTCTTTTCAGATGCACTTACAGAAGGTGTAAAATGTTAATTTGGAAAGAAATAGGAAACTAGTCAATGGAAATGACTCTATCTGATCTAACATGGTAAAAACAGACCTTAATTTTTGAAGAAGAGCACAGGCAAACTCTCTCAAACATAGAAAGGGCAAGCGAGACAGAAAACACAGACTTTGACACCAACATTGTTTATAGCCCAACAGGCAAAAATAGTGACTTAACACACTTAGCACAATTTGTGCGTGCAAATTCTTAGGACCTTTTTGAGCCAAGATCTGCCACCCTTAGGAAACCCAACTGTATTTACACAGAAAACATGTGCCTTTAAAAAAAAAATCCTTTATAAAACAAAGTATAGAATCTGAAAATATTGATGAAAATACAACCATACAACATTCTATCTGATAATATTGAGGGTGCTTCTTAAATTAGACAGGCTCATGGGTATTCTTGGCCAATTTGCCACACTACAGCACAGCCACCTCTTAGAGGAGCACTAGTAACTAGTGACAAGAGTTGGTGTGACTTCTGAGAATTTTATGGATGCTTACCTCTAATTACTGAATTATTAGAATCTGTTTTCCTCAGGTATCACCACAGAAGATGCTGTGGGTCTCAGAACACCCAGACACCTAGTTTACTGAAGCTTTTCTAGGGAGCTGAGGTATTCCCAAGGGAAGTGTAAATCAGACATTGTAAAAGAGACCTGAAAGCCTGGAACTCGGAAACTGGGTATCCTATTATTTACTTTTTCCTGACTTTTTACAAGTCAGAGAACAGTTTTTAAAAACTTTTACATGTGATTTTAAATACAAGGACTCTATTAGGTTTTATTGCCACTGTTCATTAAAAAGATGCGATCTTTGTCCAGCTGCTATTTACTTGTATATGTGGTAAAATCTAGAGCAAAATGTTTGGTTGAATTATGTGCTGGGAAAAACATTCTGCTAGTGTAATTTTTCAAAGGATAGTGCATGAAATAGCATAAAATAACTGTCCTGATGTTATAACTTTCTCATATACCATTGTGTTTTGAAGATATTTAAACACAGTTTGAGAGAAGACAAAACATGACATGGTCGTGTCACTGTATCCTGTGACATCACTATATTATTCTCTTTGCCTCACTATTGACACACAAACTTATATTTCCAGACAATCATTTTGCACCTGGAGATACTAAACTAGGTAGTGTTAGTGTAATCCATCTCATATGATATCTTTAAGTTTAGGAAAAACAAAGAGAAGCGATTATTCTGCTGTTTGGTCTCCAAAGAAACTCTCAATTTTTAAATACAGAAATAGCTTGAAATTTATGTGATAAGATTTTCTTTAAAAATTCAGTTTCCCAGCTTGATTAGTAACACAGAAATCTATGAAACTATCTTCCAAACAGAGATCATAAGACAAATGTTAACTATCAAGCAACCTCTGGAGATTCATTAACAAAAATTGAAGATGTTGAGTGGAGATACTTCTCTCTATCAGTTTTAGCAATCTGAAAGTTAGCCTTTGAACTAATGTCCCTAGGTCTTCTCTATCATAAGGAAGGAAAAATATAATTTCTAAGAAAAATATTGCATTCAACCATAGAGGAAAATGTTTAAGATGTGCTTGCACACATACTTTTTTTCTTTCTAATATTTAGGAAAAAAACCTGTCTGACTAGAGCAGACACCTAACATTTGGATTGTTAAAGATAAGTAAAACAAATCCCATGCTTCATTCATAATACTTGCAGTCTCCTTTTGAGCGTGAATAATTTAGAGTATTCAAAGGAAACCATGAGTGGATAGTACATTTCATCCAGTTGATAGTAGAGTGTCCTGTTTAAACTGGATATATACATCATTTTTTCAACTTATTTAAGTGTAAGATGATCCAACAGATCAGGCTGGACAATATGTGAATTGAGACCAGCCCTGAGGAGAAGGACTTGGAGGTGCTGGTGGATGAAAAACTGAATATAAGCCTGCAATGTGCGCTCATAGACGAGAAAGCCAACCTCATCCTTGGCTACATCAAAAGAAGTTGTGCCCAGCAGGTTGAAGGAAGTAGTTCTCCCCCTCCAGGGAGACATTATAGTGGTTTTCCAGTACTTGAAGGAGACCTGCAGGAAAGATTGGGGGGAACTCTGTAACAGGGAGTGTAGTGATAGGATATAGGAGGGGTAGTGGCTTTAAACTGAAGAAGGGTGGATTTAGACTAGGTATTAGGAAGAAATTCTTTATTGTGAGGGAGGTGAGACACTGGCACAGGTTGCCCAGAGAAGCTGTGGATGCTCCATCCCTGGAAGTGTTCAAGGCCAGGTTGGATGTGACTTTGAGCAACCTGGCCTAGTGGAAGGTATCCCAACCCATGGTAGTGAGAGTGGAACAAGGTGATATTTAAGATCTCTTCCAACCCAAGCTATTCTATGTTTCTATGAATTCTTGTCTTGATTCAGCAGCAAACCATTAAAAAGTAATGTAGATATGTATTTGGATCCTATATACCATTGTCAGTGAAATGAAAATAATGATTGACAATACATTATCCAGTGAGACTACTCATTTCTGAAATCTTGGGGCTTTTGTACTTAAATGAGTGAAGTGATTGCAATCAAAGTTTTGAAACTAGTAGGTCTGCAACAAAAAAGATTCACAATACAGCCTGTTTCCCTTTAATGTGGTTGCTGCTCAAAAAGGTACTCCTATTCTGCACTTCTATCCCCAGTTACATGCTCTCAGTGCCTTTGGTATGCAGATCTGAGTATTTGGATGGCCTTGAGAGGGAATTGATTTGCTTAATATGTGACTATGGTTACTGTGTTATGTGTCTTGGGATAGATTTCCTGATTGATCACCATTCAACCTCATGATTGCTGAGCAGGCAGAGGAAGTTTGCAATGTAGGAAGAGAAGGAAAGAAACTACCCATTTTCCTGGTAGTTTACAGTCACAACAGATTAACTGGTGATGCAACTGTATCTAAAGTTAAAATTTAGATTCAGTTGCATGCATATCTTTATCTTACGTGATACTTTTAGAACACAAGTGTCTCAAGATATAAGTATTAAGTGCTGAGTAGTCTTGGTAGGATGGAGAAAAAGGATAAAAAGAAGGAAAAAAGTAAGTTCGGATCCTGGAGACAGACAGTAACTGATTGGGAGAGATTAATGGGAAAAGTTGCAATATGTCCATTAGCTGAGCCTTTCAAAGTGCGGCCTTTTTCACTGTCATAGTGATGATTAATTTAGGCAGATATGACAAGGATGGAAAGGAAGAAAGGGGAAAATGCCAGCAGCACAAGGGACTGAAGGATCTTATTGTTTTTTAAAAGGGCTAACAAAGAAATGAAAAGCACCTAGCAGATAACTGATGACAAACCCAAATTACCCAGAAACTGTGAATGTGGCTTGACAGGGGAGGCACATCCAGAAGATACTAGAGTAAGTGCTACTGCACAGTTACATGAAGTGGTTTGAGGATTATTTGAGGATCAGCTAATAATAAATGAAATCTTCCTGAGTTTTTGGATAGTTTTTATGAGAGCAATTTGAAACTGGTTATTTTTTGAAGGCTCTCAGTAATTTTTAGTTTTGAAGGGTTTTGTACATCAGTCTTGTACTAAAAACCAGTCACCTAGATCACAGGATTGCACACTGTTTTTCATAGTCCTTAAGAGTTTCACAAAGAAGTATCTTTGAGTGCTAAACATAAGTGTCCCTGTGTCCTGTTACTGTTTGACTCAACAATTTATATGCCCATCCTGTTGAAATTACTGTATGAACAAAAAAAGACTTTATCAGATTTCCCTTCTCAAGTTGGTAAGTAAAATAACTGCTTTATCTGTAGTGTTATTGATATATATGAAGTTTGCACAGTTGTAGTTTGTGGAATTTAACCAAATCCTGTAAGTTGAAGTCAAAGTTATAATGTTTTTAATGTCAGCAGGACAGATCTTGTTTTTGTAATGGAAAACAATTAAAAGTGATAAGATACCAAAATTTTTTTGTGACTAGACAACATATTGCTCAACCAGATATATAGTGACAAGCAGCACCAGCCAGATTTGAAAGGCTGAAGCAAGTCATGGTGAATCTGAATCAAATATCAGATTTCCTGCCATTTAAGAAAGCACCATGCATGAAGCACTGAAGGGAAGTTGACACACCTCAATAAAAGATAAACATTTTTTTCTTCAGATGTGCCAGAACAAGAACATTTTCTTTTTTTCCTAAATAAATTCTTCCCAATTCTAAGTTGCTTATATAGAGACAGTTATAAAATTATAGAATAAACCCTCAAAGACCAAGGTTGATTACAATTTTTGTGGATGAGGCAGTCAGCTGTTTTCTTCATGATAGAAAGAGGAATATGTAATCCAGTTGAAGCACAGACTTTGGTAAGACTGAATGAGAGGATAGGTAAGATTATTTCAGAGTAGTTTCGGAAGTATGCTGCTAGAATTCACTGACCAGTTTGAAGAATAGTTAGTGGTATGAGTAATAACATCAGTTTATTCTTGAATTTCGGAGGAGGTGCTTTTCATACTAGAGATGAGTTCTACATAAAGAAAAAAAAAAAGTATAGATAATGGAAAAAATTACCTTTTTCTCAAGTTTTCCTCCGGTCATCAGACCTTAAAAACAAGGAAGATGTATTCACCCTAAGTGCTGTGATAAAGAGACATTTTCTAGTGCGTTTGCTGCAGTGGAAGATACTTTTGCCAACACAGGATTTGTTGCTCTCAGCTCCCAACGCTGTTGTGACTCTGTGTGTGCTCAGTTTTTATTCATAGCAAATTTCAGTTGCAGTTTGTGGCAGTATACACTATTCCCCATTAGCACATTTTTAGACAGTTTTGTAGCATGAATTAATACTTCTTGTTATTTTTAAAGAAATCTACCATAACATCTGAAACATTTGTTTATAGTCTTAGCGATTCTGCATGCCTCACTTTTCAGGGAGATGAAATTACTTTTGTAGTTTGTTTGTCAGTATTTCAGTATTTAAAAAAAAAAAAAAAAAAAAAGAAGAAAAAAGAAAAAAAAGGTAAATTGTTCAAACTTTAAATAAAATAAACTGCAGAATTTTCATTATCCATGCAATCTTTTCCTCTTATTAAAACACATTGCACAACACAAGTATTGCAGATTATTTAACAGGAAAAAAGTATCCTAATATATTTATTACAATTTTAAAGGCTTATTTATTTTTAGATAATTTAAATTAAGGGGTACCGTGCTATGTTAAGAAATCCCAGACATTATGTTTTTCTCTTTTATTTTAATAATTATCTGTGTATATCTATTAGGCATAGCCTGTTCAAAATGGCGGAGACCTTAAACTTTTTTATTTCACTACAAGACATTCCTTTTCTTTTTTTTTCTTTTTTTTTTTTCGTTATTTCTTCGTTAACAATCCTGATTCTATGAAGACAAGGCATTCACTTTTACTACTCCATTGACCTAATTTGTAAAATGATCTCCTACCAAATCTCTAGCTATGAATATCACATTCTGAATTTCAGTTTCTTTTCAATATGTAGCTATTCAACCATCCATTTAATGATGCACATTTTCCTACATTATTGAGTTAGAATCTGAAATCTCTGATTAAAGCCTTTTTTTTAGATTTTTATTTTTAATATATTTACTTTATAGGGCATGCTGTGTTAACTCAACTGAGTAGCCTACATAATTTGTGTAATAATACACTATGTGAAACAAAAGTGTCACAGTAAAACTTTTTTTTTTTTTTTTTTTAACTGACAGGCAGTTAACTCTATCAAAACAATTTATGCCTGGAAACATAAAGAGAAAGATTACCAAAGGCAAATCATATTACCTTTCTCTGCATATAACAAAATAGTTTGCAGGCAACTACAAAGATATTCCCTAAAGTACCAACGACATGAAACTACACAGAGAAACTTCAAAGACATTAGAGGTAATTTTCATTGCCATATAGAAGCAGAAGAAAAGAGTAATAGTCAAAGCTTCCAATACCACCTTCGTCTTTCAAATAATAAATAACTCATTCTTCTCTTTTGAGAAGCACACTCAGGAGAGATGAAAGCTTAAATAAAACATCTTTCCTGCTAACAGAAGTTGAGTGGGTTTTTTTTAGTTAGTTTGTTTGTTTGTTTGTTTTGCTTTGGTTTGTTTTTTTATAAAAATCAACCTGAAAAAAACATGTACATGCATCTTGCATTCATAAGAGGAAATAATTGGATGGATTGACCAAAGAGTCTAGGCTTAGCACTTAAAAGAAAATATAACAACAACAGCAAAAAAAATAATATTAATTATGTGAAAGTTTTTCTTAAATGTGATCTAAAAATCCTAAAAATATCATATTAATCTGATAAATGTGGACTAGTATAATGTAGTGAGTCTCAGAGTAGCAGGAATGAGTGCTCTGTAATTTGCTGGAGCATCCACTGGATAGGAATGTCCTTTTTGATATTTTTCATGATTTTCATAAAGTATGGACATCGTACTTGGGAGTAGATTTCCTCTAAAAATCTGTTTAGTCATTTAAAGTCTTTTCATTGACCTAAAACTGACCTTTTAAAGAGCAAAACAGTCTTTGTTCAAAAGATTTTACCACCCATAAAGGAGACATTGCTGATTACTAAACTAACTTGCCTAATTAGCTTGAATTTCATGGGAGGTTGAGGATTCAGTCAGAGAATCATGAGATTCAGTATGGTCTCATATATGTATGGTCTCATAGTATGGTGTTTCTGAATATGTTTTTCAGAACAGGTCTATCATAAGCCTGACCTAAATGGTGAAAGTTCCCCTTGTATGCCTTCTTAATCATGTTTTCGTCATTCCACAGATGTCAGTCAAATACTATAAGCATGTAAATTCAGTCTTTAAACGTGGCCAGTGTGCAACCTTTATAGCATGCAGGGTCTCCTGTTCATACACAGCTGACTGGGCACTGAAGAAGAATCTTTTCATAGATAATAATTTTATAATTGACAGAAACAACTCTGTATATTTTTTTTTTCTATAGTTTTACCTTATTCCAACTAACCTTTTCACTGACAATGATTGCTATAGGCACTGTTTTAATCCAGCAGTATGGTTACTTGTTTGTAGGAGAGAATTTATCCTAAACTTTTCTGGATTGAGCCTTTTTATGCCATTTAGTCTTAAAGCTGGAGAACATGGACTCTTTTAATTTACAAGTACAGATCACAGAATCACAGAATGTTAGAGGTTGGAAGGGACCTCAAAAGATCATCTAGTCTAATCCCCCTGCCGGAGCAGGAACACCTAGGTGAGGCTACACAGGAAGGCGTCCAGGCAGGTTTTGAATGTCTCCAGAGTACGAGACTCCACAACCTCCCTGGGCAGCCTGTTCCAGTGTTCTGTCACCCTCACTGAGAAGAAGTTTCTTCTCAGATTTAAGTGGAACCTCTTGTGTTCCAGTTCAAACCCATTACCCCTTGTCCTATCATTGGCTGTCACCGAGAAGAGCCTGGCTCCATCCTTGTGACACTCACCCTTTATATATTTGTACACATTAATAAGGTCACCTCTCGGTCTCTTCTCCAAGCTAAAGAGACCCAGCTCCCTCAGACTTTATTCATAAGAGAGATGTTCCACTCCCTTAATCATCTTTGTTGCCCTGCACTGGACTCTCTCCAGCAGTTCCCTGTCCTTGAACTGAGGGGCCCAGAACTGGACGCAATATTCCATGTGTGGTCTCACCAGGGCAGAGTAGAGGGGAAGGAGAACCTCTCTGGAACTACTAACCACCCCCCTTCTAATACACCCCAGGATGCCATTGGCCTTCCTGACCACAAGGGCATAGTTCTGTCTCATGGTCATATCTCGGCTTAGATAACAAAATGCTATTCAATATTAAATTGAGGTAGAAAGCACTTGAATTTATGGAAATTAATCTGTTCCCATGACTTCATAATAAGAATGATAAGAAATGTACTGAGAATAATTCAAGTGAATTTTAGAAATAACTAGAAGTTGTAAAATTCAAATTATTATAGTAATTCAAACTACAGTAACTCTCAAGGAAATCTCATTTTAGACTGATCTTTTAATTTTTAACATTCATCACATTTTAGTGCTGAGATTTTGAAGTACTTCCCATTGGCTTAAAATCATCTTTGGAAGACAATACAAATTTTACACTCTTGACAGAGAAAGTCCATTTTGGGCAAAAATGAAGTCATTTTTATGTCACACAGACATAAAAGGGCATTGAATACCATGACTTCAATCAGCCAATACATGCTGTTAATTTCTATTTTTCACCTGGGACAGCCAATAGATTGTGGTGTTTTGTATTTTCTCAGGCATATTTTTAAGTTTCCAGGTTTTTTGACTGTTCTTGCAGTTACCAGCAGTTATGGAGCACTTACTTTCTCGAATGCTCTGCCCTTTTTCCAGAATATTTTTCCCAATTTCAGAGGAAAAGTTGCCCTCATAGTTCTATGTTTATTCCTTATAGTTTTATGCTTATCAATGTTATCCCAGAATGTCTCCAGTTTCTAGGTAGGCAGCTGTACTTCAAAGATGCCAGCTGCAATTTTCAAGAATGGTTCTGGTTCACGGGCCTAGTTCCCAGACTGGCAGGCATTTTAATTGTTAGTGTTCCAGCAGACATTTTCTTCTGTTTTGTAACTTTTCCATTCTAATCCAGTCACCCTTCTGGTTGTTCACATCCATAGCTTAAAAGTCTCGATCAAGTTATATTGAAACAGAGGTTACACCAGTTGTTTCTCATTGCCTGTAAAGAAGTACTGAGGACTTACGCACAGCTGACAAATAAAACTATAGGAGGATATGTGACTTTATATCATTTCTGTTCCAAACAGGAGACTGACTTACAAAGCCTTAAGGTCTTCTTGCCACTCAGCAAAGAAGTAAAAGTGTTCTGGCTTGGGAAAGAATGCGAAGAATGGTGCACAAATTTGTATCTTTCTCATTTAAGTACTTTTGAGGAAGAATCGTGCCTCAGAAAGACATAACTGAGTTCTAGTCCAGAGAGGAGCCTTTATCAGGCATTACTGTCAAAGTGAAAGAGGTCAAACACATCAGACTAAGAACCTTTAAAAGTCATCTGTGAGTAAAAAGGTATCAAAAGAGAGTTTTTATTTGTATTTATAAATAACAAATTCTTCATAAGCAGTCTCGTATAAATTCTTACATAGAATTTTGAAATGTATACATTTATGCAACTTGGTCAAGTATAAAAAGTATTTGATGTTGGCTTAAATCTAAAATTATAAGTGCTCTGAATTTTTCAAGTCTAAAAATTTTCAAGTCTTCTTAAATCCATGTTACCCCAATTAAGAGCATTGATACAACTTATACAACTTTTCAAGGTAGACAGTAGTCCTGGGTGGCCTCTTGGACCAGTTTACATATAGCTGGTTTCTAGATGACACTTTCTGAAAAGGTGCTCCATTTAACATATCCCACAATGTAGCTGAGGCTGATATGTACAGTGTCTTCTCCTCACCTAGAGTAGAGGTCCTATGTGCTTATGTCTTTTAAGAAAGGACTTCCTTCTTGCTGTGGACTTGAATCCTGCGAAGGGGAAAGTAAGCTCATCTATCAGACGACAGCTCAGCCAAAGTTGAGAGCAAGGCTGATGCAGGTTGACTATATCACTTTGTGCAATGATCCTGTTAGCATTTTCTCAGCTGAATTGTCCTGTCAGTAGCTGTTACCTTCAGGAAAGTTGAGCTGAGATCCTCTTTCATCAGAGCTTCATCAAGTCTATTTTGAGGTAGAGGGCTGTCTAGAATGTGGACAATGAAAACCAATGCAAACAATCTGCTTTTAAGTACCCAGGTAGCAATTTGGAAAACAGTAGCTTCCTCCTCCAAGTAGGTCCTTGCCACCTGTTGTCCTCCCACTCTGTTCTTCCCTGGTGAGACCATATTTGGAGTAATGTGTCCAGTTCTGGGCTCCCCAGTTTAAGGACAAGGAATTACTGGAGGGAGTCCAACAAAGGACTATGAAGATGATCAAGGGCCTAGAGCATCTTTCTTATGAGGAAAGACTGAGAGAGCTGGGTCTGTTCAGCCTGGATAAGACAAGGCTGAGAGGGAATCTCATCAATGCTTATAAATATTTCAATGGTAGATGTCAAGAGGATGGGATCAGACTCCTTTCAGTGCTGCTTAATCATAGGATGTGTGGCAACAGGGGCAGACTGAAGCACAGGAGGTTCCGTCTGAATATGAGGAGAGACTTCTTTACTTTGAGGGTGCCAGAGCACTGGAGCAGGCTTCCCAGAGAGGTTGTGGAGTCTCCTTCCCTGGAGATATTCAAAACCAGCCTGGACACATTTCTGTGCAGTCTACTCTGGGTGAACCTGATTTAGCAGGTGGATTGGACTAGGTGATCTCCAGCGGTCCCTTCCATCCCCAAACATTCTGTGATTCTGTGATTATTTGAGAGTTAAAAAAGAAATCTGTCAGTATGCTTTCAGTATTCTTAGCTTCCAAAATAATCTACCACTTTCTTTGCAGCAAGTTTGCCAGTTTTGTCATTGAACTGCCTCTGTACTACAATGTACCTTGTAATTGCAAGATCCTGAGAAATAAATGACAGCTGTATCAGAAGATCAGCAAACTGCTTCTCCAACAGCTTCTGTGGCACTTCCATTGATGCACCAAATTTAGAAAGAAATATCTCACATGTAGTCCTGGCTAGAGAGGCAGGCTGCTGATGACAGTTTAGTTACAGAACAGGAATGTTTGGAGCATTAATTTCCTTTTGACCTTGGCATCTCAAGATCAAAGTACCAAGTGTTCTTTTTGGAACCCTCGACAGAATATTATTCACATCCTAATATTGATCCTGTAGATCTAGGTATGTTTATTTAAATGAAGATTTCATTTTTAAATAAACATGAAGCTACTAACTTATTTGTCTTTCTCTTTTCTTTTTTTTTTTTTTTGTAATTGTCTGGAGAAAAAAAAAAAGATAAATTTTGGTGTTTTTTTCTGTGTATGTTTTACTCGAGATTGAAAGGGAATGATGCATCAAAGCCATAAGGATTGATAATTTCTGTTTTTTTAAAGGAAAAGTAAGGCCATTTTTTTATGAGAAGTGTCTAGTCTTAACTCAGCTACTCTGTAAATATTTTTTCTCTGTTACAAGCAGGATCGGTCTTGCAGACTTGTATTAGTACTATAAAGGTAAACAGAGTGGCTGTACTGTGTATCATGGTATTTATTCATCCAAACTAAGGAACTGAGCAAAGTGAAAAAAACTGTCTTCCAGCTCATACTCACTGTTTTCTTACTCCAGAAATCATCATAGACTCTGAAACAAAGGGAAGGTGCTGCTGCAACACTAAACTTGCTCTGAGATTGAGCTGAGACAATAAAAGCTAAATGTTCAGAAGTGCCATAGATGACCTTGAACCTTGAAACATTTCCTTGAAATGGAAACTCTGCTTAAAGGATGGTGTGCTGCACAGTGTCTTCTACCCCTTACATTTTGCTTCAGAGGGAATGGGTTTGTATCAGTGATTTGGTATAAATCTGAATCTGCCACTACAGAGGCAGCAAATGATTGATAATAGGATTCACAGACTGGGTCCATCAACTGAAAACTAAACCAGGGATTGACCTTCAATACTGTTGAATATAGAAATGCTTTATTTGTCTCCTAGCTAAAACAAAATAAAATCGAAGAAAGAATGAGAAATAGCTTGATTTCTGAAAGGTTCAGAACAAAAAGAGTAGTGGAAGCAATGTAAGATTTCTGAGATTATGGAAGAAGTGGTATGATCTGGGCTTCTAGAAAAACATCTCCCTTTGGGCATTACATTTATATGCATGAGCACTATTTTATTTTCAGTAGCAGACAGGTATCTAATAGAACATTTAAATAATTTCTAACAACATGAATCCTGCAACTGATTGAAAGTAGAGCCTTTTACATTAGCACTGTTGTGACATGCCAGTAAAATCGATAGAAAATGTGAGTATTATAAATCTAGGAGTGATTAGGAATGTATTTGAAAAATATCTCAATACTAAGCAACCTATACAAAGTAAACCTGTTGCAAATACATATGAAGAAGAAAACTGTCACCATTTCAACCATCTTCTCCACACAGAATCATAGAATCATGGAACCACAGAATGGTTTTTGTTGGAATGGATCTTAAAGATCATCTAGTTCCAACCCCGCTGGCATGGGCAGGGGCATCTTCCACTAGACCAGTTTTTTCCAAAGGCCCATACAACATGCACTTCAACACTTCCGGGTCTGGGGCATCCACAGCTTCTCTGGGCAAACTGTACCAGTGAACCCCCACCCTCATGGTGGAAAATTTCTTCCTAATATCTAATATTAATCTAACCTCTTTCAGTTTAAAGCCATTACCACTTGTCCTGTCACTACAGGCCCTTGTAAAAAGTCCCTCTCCAGCTTTCTTGGAGGCACCCTTTAGGTACTGGAAGGCTGCTATAAGGTGTTGCTAGAGCCTTATCTTCTCCAGGCTGAACAACCTTGACTTTCTCAACTTGTCTTCACAGGAGAGGTGCTCCAGCCCTCTGGTCATCATCATGGCTCTCCTCTGGATTTGTTCCAATAGGTCCATGTTCCTCTTTTGTTGGGGGCCCCATATGTGAACACAGTACTCAAGGTGGGGTCTCACGAGAGCTTTGACCTGCTGGTCATACTTCTTTTGATGCAACCCAGGATACAGTTGGCTTTCTGGGCTGCAAATGCACATTGCCAGCTTCAAACTCTTTTCCACAGGGCTGCTCTAAATCCATTCTGTGCCCAACATTATTTGTGCTTGGGATTGCCCCAGTCTCTGTGCAGGACCTTGCACTTGATCTTGTTGAAGTTCATAAGCCTTGCATGGACCCATCTCTCAAACCTGTCAAGGTCTCTCTGGATGACATCCCTTCCCTTCAGTGTGTTGATTGCACCACACAGTTTGGTGTTGTTGGCAAACTTGCAGAGGGTGCATGCTTTACTTTTTGTGCAGGTCAATTTACAACACACATATATGATTTTGGAGTACTAGTTCTTCATTTGCAGAACCAGCAGTTCTACAGGTATTGAAAGCTAATCTCTCACAAAACTATTTATAAGGAAAATTGCAGTACTGATCCTACATCTTTTATGAAAAAAAAAATAGAAAAGTTATCTACTAGCTTTCTAGATAATATTTGCTGTTGTAAGGAAACTAAACAATTCTGAGAGGTGACTGATGAGCAACAGAAATTTGTACAAGTGGAAAAATTTATTATCATAAGATTAGACACTGGGAGTAGCTATGATGGAATGTAGGACCACAATCTTGCAATTTTCAATTGAGTTGTTTTTTTAATTTTTGTCAGCAACATGTAAGTAGACCCCATCTCATGTGACTACTCTAAAGGTAAATTGTGTAGAGATCTGTGAAAAAGTCCTCCTTTCACAAAAGCAAATCAAATAGATAAACACTGACTTTGCAGTAATATAGTCCCTTCTGGGCATCTGAGTTAACGCTTGAGTGTTCTGATTATTTAGGATTACTTTAAGTTTTCTGATACATTTGGATCCTTCCATGTCACTAATAACAGACATATTAAAAGTAGCATATGAAAAAAACAAACAAACAAAAAACAAAACAAAAAACAAAACAAAAAAACAAAACAAAAAACAAAACAAAACACAAACAAAACAACAAGAAAAGCAGTTTTGATCAATAAGAAGCCTTTTGATGATACAGGGACATTTAGGAAAACTAGTTCATCCTCCTTTCATATCAAAGTGGAGATGCCCTACAGGTCATAAAGTTTGATCGTTAGAGAAGACTTAACTTCTAACTTTGGGGAGAGTTGAAGTTTAGACCTGAATGCATCTTCTCTGTCTGCAACTGTTCTGCTGGAACTATTGTTAATTCTTGGTTGCTCCCAGTCAGGCACCTCCCACATAGACTTGTTTTGAAACTGCAGGTTTCATTTTTTCATGAAGATTTTTCCTCCAAATTTTGTGCTGTCATTTTTTTTCTGATATGAATGACAAAGATATATTGTCTTAAGTCCAACATTACCACATCGATGTCAAGAAAATGCAGCTGTTGTGTCTCACAGGTGATTGCATATTTAACAGGGTTTACATTTCAAATCTAGCCTGGTGTTGACTGTTGGCAATGTGTTGACAAACCAGGATATCTCATCTTCTTACTCCAACTTTAACTTTATAGAAGACCCATAGGTCAATTCCAACAGTAGACCTAACACTACCAAGTCCACCACTAAGCCACGTTCCCCCTAAGTGGCACGTCTATACGTATTTAAAATACGTCCAGGGCAGCCTGTTACAGTTCTTGATAACCCTTTCAGTGAAGAAATTTTTCCCAATGTCCCATCTAAACCTCCTCTGACACAACTTGAGGCCGTTTCGTCTTGTCCTATTGCCTGTCACTTGGAAGAAGAGACCAGCACCCTCCATACTACAACCTCCTTTCAGGTAGTTGTAGACAGCAATAAGGTCTCCCCTCGGCCTCCTTTTTTCCAGGCTAAATAGCCCCAGTTCCCTCAAGGAATCAGCCTCTCTACAGACTCTGAGGACTTAAATAGTTACCTCAGGATAGCCAGATCTCCAACTTAAATCAATGTTTACAGGGTGTTTCAAAAAGATGGATCCAATTTCAAACCAGTTTATTTCATGATTGCAACATGTTATTATGACACAAAAATTTTATCACTTGAAACTCTATGCCCTGTCCTTTTGAGTGGCAAGAGGTTCATTCATGGGAGTTTCAGGTTTGCAGAGATATAGTGATTTCAGTTTAGGTCCATCTTTTTGAAACACCCTATGTATTCATTTTCAGGTTGATACTCAAAAAGTTGATTTGAATCCAGAAATTAAGATAGCATATTCACTTACTAAAAATGTATGTTTTCTATATCCTATTGGTCTTTTGCAGGTTCTAGCACTATTGTGCAAAGTGTTCCTAAGAAAACCTAATAGACTAAGAACCTCTCCTCTCAAAACTGCATGTCACTAACCACTACTTTTTATTAGAACAAACAAACAAGAAAACACTGTAATAATAATACTCTAATTCGTTCACAATGCAATTTGAACTTGTAATGATGCACCCAATTCACAGTAGTGATTTTGAAAAACAAGGCTTACATTACATTATTTCTCTGAAAGGCTAAAGTATTTGCTAAATTAGTATAGAAGACAGATGTATAGACCAGCATGATGGTGAGATGTCCAGTCTTTTGATTTGACACTATACACAAGTTAGATAAAGTAATTGACAAAAATGGTCTTTAAAAAGACACCACATATCTAAAGTATTGCTGCATTTAACATTGCCATACTTAAGTAATTGATATGTGATAAAGAAAAGTCAATATATTTTAAGAATACTCAAAAGACTCGATAATATATAAAAGACAAAGAATTACTTTATGCTCTAATAACATCCTGAGGACTCTCAACTCATTTTTGCAGGGCACATCCCACTCAGGATATAAACAACAGAGGAAGTCTGCTTCATAATTTCTGAGCATCTGTCACTAACTGATCATAGCACATACATTAAGAAGTCCTACTTCCAAAATTAAATATTTGTAATATCATTACAGGTTTGATTTCTGTCAGACTTCATCTTCTGTCAGACTTCATTTTCTGGGTGTTTATGCAGTATGGAGCCACTGGTGGTTTTCCGTAATTCTGATCTCAGTAGTCAGATCCAGAAAACTAAAATTAAAAAATGACTATGTTAAACATGGGAACCTAAAATATACTTTTGCTTTAGCCAAACTTTTGATTAAACAAACAAATTTAAAAAAAAAAAAAAAAAGAAAAACAACCAGCCAAACAACCAGCCACCCAAACAAAAAAATAATAACAACAAAAGAAGACCATGTAAGAATGTCTTTTGTCTGGAAAAAGTAATTATAATAGAAATGGCAAAAAGAATCAATTCAGGACATTATGGATATTTTCTCGTCCTTCCATAATTGACAGCCTTCACAAAATATTATTAAAAGTGTATAAACCAGAAAATATTGTAATATGCTTTTAATGCATTGTCCCAAGATACTAAAGCACAAAATGTTTTTGGAACACTTCACAGACCTTGAAAATTGCAAAATTCCAGTCCTGTTCTTCTGCTCTGACGCACCTCTCTCATAAGTGTGCTGATGCATTTTGAACCACTTTGTATAAGGGGTTAAGCAGTATGTAGATAAAGTGGTGCTTCTTGTGGTTCCTGATCATTACATCTATTTGATTGGCTCTTGGCTTTCAGATACCACAATAGGTATTTAGGTTGGAGATCATGGTGCATTTTCTAGGACAATTTCACTACACATTATTGCCTGTTTATAAAGAAAAGACAATTTGCCTGAACCACATTTTAAATGTTATCACCATAATCACAGAAGATTTCCAAGTTTTTGCCCCTTTTACACTATAATGTAATATGCTGAAGTCACGCTGCCTAACATATGTTTACAAGGTGCCACAATTTTTAACATACTCCTTATAACCCTTGCAACCTCATGAAAGATGTGAGATGGTTTTTGTTGCAATGAAGGACACAATAAAGTATCCTGCATACAAGCTTCATGCTGAGTCAATGCCTTGTATTGCATTACCTCTCCACATGAAACAAAAGACCTGTGATTTGCTTAAAAATAATTTTAAAAACTATCTTTCTTAGCTTTAAAAATCTCACATGCCCAAAAAAACTAAACAAACAAAAACAACCCACCACCAAATCAACAAAAACAACCAACAAAACCCCCAAAATTTTATTATAGTAAAATTTGCATCATATTAAATCTGATGCCAGATTTTGAAGTAGATATGGAGGAATAATAGTGTAACACAAGTCATTCTGTCTGTGATTCTAGTTTACAGATATGCTGTTTTCCATTTATTTCCTTCAGTTAGCAAACTTTTAGGTCACATAGTTTGATAAAGTTGGGATTCAGTTTGATTCTGAATACAAATAAGTTTCATTGCTAGTTGTTTGTGATTTACCAACATATAATTTTGTAATTATTAATTCCAATCATATATACATATATACATAGAAATTGGCATGATGTATGTAGTTCATTAGCAGTTCTTAACAAAGGTTATGACAGACAGACACTTCTCTGATTGACAATGTGATAGAAATGACCCCAAAATACGAGTGGCTGAAATGAGAAGGGCAAGCCTGATTCCTTTTTTGTATCTATATGTGCCCCATTCTAGTTGGTCTTCTTTGTGCATCAGACCAGCTTATTAATAATTGGTTTTCTTTCCCTCTCACATAATGCAAGGGTGTTAGTTAAGCCATTGGACTTACACAAAGATGTCTGATTGAAATCTCTTGAAGTCAAAGTGCCTCCCTCTCACAATATCACCAAGTACAAAAAAAGAGAAATGACAAAATAGAATGAAACACATTTCTTCTTTGTAAGGATTTTCATTCATTTCTATTTTCAGGATCCCTCTCCTCATTTTGAAGAGTTTGGCTGTTGCAAAGCTAAGTGCTCCATCTTAACAGTCACCACACAGTTCTGATTCCATATTCCCTGGAAAAAATTATCATGTTCTCACTACTCAGAAAAGAGATCTTCCTCTCTTCATGTTTCACTAGAGTTGCTATAATTTATGATGTTACATTTCTACTATCACTCATGATTTAACATTTGTTCCAAAATACTTTTTCAAGTTCCAGGCAGACATATGAATGCAATGGTTTGGTATGAGTATATATCTACCAAGTGTCAATCATACAGCACATTGTTTGTGCCAGATATTTTCACATAGAAAAAGCTATGTATATGCATATTTATACAAATATACACACAAAAACACAAATACAAACTTAGTATACATATTAACTGGAAATATTCAGAATAATTGGGGAAAAAAAAAAAAAGAAAGAAAACATCTTAGGCTAGTACAGCTTTAATTAGTAGTTTCACAAAATTTGACAAATGCAGCTGCACCACCTGATTGAGCAGGTTCTTAAAGATCCTATGGGTCAGGTTTGTTCACAGGGTGGTTTCTAAGGTTTAGATTGTATTTGGCAGTTTAGCAATCAGAAATTGATCCGTAACACTCCTTCCAGCATGTTTTTGACTGGAAAAGTCAAGTTGCTGCAAGTAATAGAGATATATCGGCAAACCTACTTGTGAAAGCCTGTATAGCCTCTTTCTTCCATGTACCTGGCCCAACTAAGGCTAATATTACCTATTGATTCCCTTCATAAGCAGTACATTTCATCAAAATCATCCCCACACATGAAATCGGTACAAGACATAAGGAACATTTATTGTGCAGTCTATTATTGTCCCAGCTCAGTGAATCGTTAACAATGAAGCGAATCACTGAAGCAAAGCAAGTTGAACTACAAAATCTTGAAATTAGGAAAAAAGTGAAAAAATGTTTAGGCTGAGCATTTTTCATTTAATTTTTCTAAAAGACTTCGCTTTTGTGAAGCCTCTGACTAATAGCATTTTTCTGCACTTGCTTCACTTTCACCTTATTTTCACATTTTCAACTTTTGGATAGCTCTTGTACTTAGGACTCTCTCCAAAGCCTGTTCCAGGGTGTCTGCTCTGTTTTGATATATGTAGTATCACAAAACAGATTAGCTTGATTATCAACAGCAGGTGAGATAGGCCAGCATATGGCTGTGCTCACTCTCGGTAGTTCACTGCCATGGCAGTGCTAGGGCTGGAGGCTCCCTGAGGGAGGTGGAGGGTCCCCATGAGGTTTGTCAGGGCAGGGCCTGACAACCAGGGCTGCCTCACCACCCCAGTTGGGAGCAAGACAGCTGGAGAGTATCAGAGCAGTACCAGCCCTGAGCATTGGGCACATACATGAAGGTGGGGAGAGACCAAAAGCAGGCCAGGACATGGGCCTGTGAGTGGGGGATCGGGCTCATGACTGGGCAAAGCGATGGCTACCACATGACAGGGCAAGCTCAGGTGGGCATCAAGCACGGGAGCCTCAGTTTAAAAACATCTCTCAAGGAAGGAGCAGGGACCATCTCTGAGATTTCCTGGTAGAGACGTTTGGGGGAGTCCTCGGTGAAACACCTCCTAGATCCTTCATGGCTACCAGCAATGCTGTCTCTAGTTTGGTGCTGAGCCCAGAGAGCTATACCCTGGGGAGGAGAGGACTCAGGGGTATGACACTGGCCCTTATTTCTAGAAAAAAGCAACTATATTGTTTTCACAAGCAGGCTGACTGCAGAGCAACTAGAATAAAAAATTTGGAATGATCAGATGAGTTTAAGAGAACTGCAGGCTCTAATGGCTCCATTAAGAAAGAAAACCTTGCAAAGCAGTAAAAGCTTAAATAATATATGAACTCTAGAGGATCAAATATGTAAATATCTAAAAGTCTATTTAGCAGTCACCACAAGCTAATTTAGTACAATTTACCATAAAGCTGATAAATGGGTTCAGAAATAATTTACGAAGGGCTTGAGTGTGAACTGCAAGCCATGTATATTGCTACAAAGGTGAAGCAAACTGCCTGAGGTAGCAAGCAGATTAGGAAAAGATCCCATGTGAAATGAGATAAACAGAGAGAATCTCTGGCATGGTGAAAGGAGTGTTAAGAGAATGCAGTAGGTATGCCTTCAACACCTTAAACATGGACAAGAGATGCTGAAGGATTTTTCTAACCAGATGCTCACTCTCTCAATTTCGATGTTCAAAATAACGTGCAGGTATCAGGAATGTCTTATGTATCATAAAGGAAAGAAAATTGCTTGTGTTACTAGCAAAAAAAACGAACTTCAGAGGCAGATTTTAAGTCTAGTGTCCCGAAGGCTGCAAATGTAGAAAAGTAGTATAGGAACAGCAAGTGTCACAAAGATAAGGTTGGACAGAAGTCTAAATGTAGGGTACTTTATGTAATACAAGACAGATGGTACCTTAATGTGATCTATGAATGCTGTAGATGAACTCACAAAACTGAAGCTGAACAAAAGGCAAAAAAGGCCAGACAGAATATTGTAAAAAAAAAAAAAAAAAAAAAACCAAAAAACAACAAAAAACAACAAAAAACAGTTTTACCAGGGAAGAAAAAGGGAAAAATCAGGAAAAATCATCCTCTGTTAGGCAATCTGAATCAAAAGTACTCAGGAAATGCAAGTACTTACCAATCAGTAAAGTGCAGTCGAACAGTGAAAAAAATAATTTCAGGCAGATAAATGCTTCAGCCTCCTCTATAAGGACTTGGTAACCTCTCATCAAGCATTTCCACCCTTCTTCAATGTCGGGAGTCATTCTTCACTACAAATAAAGCATCATTCTTTGTAGGTCAGAATGGCAGAAGGGGTGTGTGAATGATCTGTGATGCCAAAACAAAGAACATTTTGCCTTGGTCACCA
Organism: Patagioenas fasciata; assembly: GCF_037038585.1. NCBI lineage: Eukaryota > Metazoa > Chordata > Aves > Columbiformes > Columbidae > Patagioenas > Patagioenas fasciata. The sequence continues at coordinate 36,392,698 of NC_092520.1, forward strand.
GTGGAAATACTGTTTAAGAAACCATGGTTTGTTACAAGAAAAAATCAGTTGAGATGGAATTGATGGGACTTAAATGTAAGCTTTTCAAAGTTAGATGTCTATTGTTAGAGACTTACTGGAGGTGTAAGATGATATAGAAAAGCAGGCATCTCCAGAGGGTGATTCTTTTACCTATTTTAGACATTGCTGTTAAAGCAGATTAATCACTCAGTGATGATGCCAATTCCTCTCCATTGACTCTAGAAAGAAACTGTGTGATGACTGTAGACTAAAATAAATGACTTTCAGATGCTCTAAAGTTAGTGAGATGAATCTTACATTCGATTAACAAATTAAAAGAATGGGAATTTTGCCCTCTCCTTCTGCACATAAAGTGAGTTAATGAATTAGCCAGATAATCACTAAGTGAAAAACAACTAAATCTTCAGGAAAGGACTTTGAAAAGAAATTTAGTGCTTTTCTTAAAAGTCATTAAAAATTAAGATTTTTCTTTTTCTACCATGTCCTCTCAAAGCTTTCTTCTTACGTTTATTTTGGGATCACACCTTTTCCATTAGTTTAAGATGCTTTGCCTGTGACAGCAATATTGATACTAATACTATTGCGCATTCAGGAATCACAATTGTTGTCCTGGTTGCATAATTTAATGATGATACAAGAAGATTGTCTAAATGTTTGAGTGCATATATTTCTGTATTTATCTATCAGTTGTCTGTAGTAATGTTTTTAAGTGAATTATCAGTGTAGGCCAAATCTGGCAATGTTGATATTTTATTTATATAACTAAATTTAAAAAAACAAAACAAAACAAAACAAAACACACACACACAAAAATCAAAGCAAGCAAACAAACAAAAACAAAAAATACCCCAAAATCCCCAAACAACAACGACAACAACAACAACAAAAAACACACACACAAAAAACAAAACTAGAATTCAGTCCCTTGCTGTAAGACAAATGACCCTGACTCATGTATACAGTGTTTATAACTAACCTCATCAAGACCAGATCTGTATAACACGGAGATCTAGTTGGAGCAATTCAAACCAGAGCCTTTGGGAGAGATAATATTTAACTAATCAGGAATCTAATACTTGAACTTATTGCCAGCTGATTATTTAATTACAACTATAGAGATGAAGGTTTTCAGGTTTTATGAAAGTAAGTATCTGTTGGAGGACAGAGCTAGATCAGTGTTTTTAGTGACAGATAACTTTTAATACAAACTTTAAAAGCTGAAAAGCCACAGGATATAAGCCTTCACATTTTCTGTTTCTGATAGTAATACTTAGTTTGATGACTGATCATGTTTCCTGCACACATCTTAGACTTATTTGGTTTATTAGCCTTTCTCACATTCATTGAAAGACTAATAAAAAATAAATATGCTATGGTAATAATGTGGTGTAACTTTATTTACATCTCACATTTTTGTTCAAGCTGAGATATATTTTACCTGGATGGTCCCTGAGATTTCAGATAGGACAAACTGCTTTATAATACCATCATTTTTATGCATAGATCTCAAAATATTTTTAAGGGGTAAAATCATTGTCACTTTGGCTAAACTTACCACACTGAGAGCTTATAGGACTTGTCAAAAGTCAATAATACCACCAACAATATTAACAGCCTCTCAGTAACAGCAAATCCATTGTGGGAGAAACACATTGGATTCCAGGTGATCTATTCAGTGAATGACTCCTCTTCATCAAAAATGCCAGGAGTGGCCTGCTATGTATGTGTATGAATGCTGTATTAGTGTAGTAATAAATAAATATTATGCATGCACAACATTAATTGCTACCTTATAAGCAATTTCAGATAGACATGCAGTGAAGCCTTGCTGTGGATCTGGATCCGCTTGCTTTTATGTGTTTTATTCAAACCCTTAGTGTATGCTGAGCACAGAGAGGTTTTTTGTAGCTTAATGTGCTAGAGTTACTGCTAAAGCTTCTTATGAAACAAAGAATCAAAACAGTGATGCCTAGGGAGAGGAACAACAGCCAGAAGGTGAGACAAAGACAGAACATGAGAAGTAATCTCAGTTGGCAGGTCCAGCCAGCCACAACTGAGTGATAGGGTGGAAATTTGTTGAGAGAGATTTTCAGGACACAGCTGTCCACACAGAAAACAGAGTACACATTATGCAGTTCAAAGCACAGCCCTCTTTGCTACTGCTGCTCTCAAATGCCTATGCGTGGCATCAGTAGTTTGCCCTCATGTCATTCATACTTCTATCTGAACAGTAGCCAGCCATCTTTATGCACATAAAATCTGCTGTAAGGGGAGGACTGTGCTTTTAAACATAGCTGCTTTAGTTGCAGTAGTTTCCAAATGGTAAATAAATCTAACATTCTAGCTAGTGACATAAGTCACCAACATTTGTTTGACATAAGCTTTCAAGAGTGAGGGGTGAGATGTTTTCAGAGAAATATTTTCAGTTGTGGAGGCTTCATAAAAAGCAAACAAAAACGAGCAAGGAGTAACAGCTGGTTTACAGAAGTGGATGTTGTGTATATACCGTTGTGCAGAATTCCAGGAAGATGCTTCTGCACCAAACGGGACTTGGAACTACATCAGTTTGCAGAGGTGTATGTGATTATTCTGTGAACTTTGGACCATTTCCTAAATGTACTTGTGGGGAATAAATTCATTGAAAGAAATAGAAACTAGATGCATAAATACCTTTGAGAACCTCGCCTTGTCTAATTATATCCTATGAAAACTCTGAAGTTGTAACGATAATAGAAAATAAAACAATGTCAGGCATCGTTCCCAGGTACTGAAACAAAATCGTTTATACCATTCAATTTTTAACTTAGTCTCTGGCATGATTTTGCCCTGTGCCAAAGGATTCTTGGCTCTGGCTCATGAGTTTTCATGCAAGTAGGATCATTCCCAGGATGTAGTTTGGATACAGGCAACTTGCTGTGGAGAGTAAAAGAGTTTATTAGTAGGGACATAGGCTCTTTCAAGCCAACTGGCCACAGTGCCAGAAATGCATGTCCTGCATGTTTCATATCTGTAGCCTGAATGACTCTGGAAGAGGGTAAAAAGCAGAGCTGGAGACTCAGGGCTGCCTTCAAAATAAAAGAAGGATTCCTTAAGGAACAGAAAGTTCACATTTCTAAACAGGAATGAGAAACAGACTGGGAAAAATCATGTGCACCCTATAGTAAATCTTTTGTGGCAAAGTACAAATCCACTCAAATTCATGATTTAATTTGAAAGGACCATCCCTTAGCTTACAGATACTTTGGTAATAACAACGAAATCATACATGTCTTTCAGGAGGGCACTAAAACGTGATGAGATATTTTGGCAATGACGAAGCAGGGGGTAATACCACACAGTACTCTGCATGTCAATATCCTTCTGCATGAGAACTAGTTGCACTGCTGAATCTGGCCTCTTATTGATGATTCTGTGCATATATATTACAATAAAATAACATATCTAATAAGTCATCCATAATAAAAATAATACAGACCATGCTGGATTGATTTTTGTGTTTCTCATTTTTCAACCCTAACGCAGTCCCTGGAAAAAGTTGTTTGTTACTTTTGAAGTTCCCTGAAGAATATGCACCTCCTGTGAATTTTCTAGGACTTTTATGAAATGTTCTTTTGTATCATTTTGATCATTTACTGTATGCTGAACTGAAAATTGGTTTTGGATGTATATAATTGTTTTTGCTGAGATTGTTTAACTGGTTCATCTTTATCTCTTTTTGTAACATTGCACATACAATAAACATATGGAGTGTTTATTCCCAGATTTACTTATGTTATTTTTTTTTCCCCGTGGTAATATTTTCTGAGTATATTAAAGAAATAGGGGAGAAAAGCTTGTGCTTTATTTTATTAATCTATTGTGTTTCTATTTTCAGATCCATCTCTGGTAAGGGTAAAAATTTCTAGACTAATGAAGTTGGTAAATAGTGATTTCAGTTGCAACACTCCCACAATATTTTTTTTTCAGTTTTTCAGTACAGAAATTAAAGGCATGATCCTACCAAAATTAACAACAGAGATTTTAATTATGTTAGGCCCTGGCATAGGGAAAGTTTATTCCGTAGCAGTATGTCTGTAAGCATGATTTCCTAACAAAACATTTAACCATGTCAATGTACAGTTATCTGCACAGTAGTTTTTTCTGAATATAATTATCAAAGGTAAAACTGACCATACAAAAATGATCACCTATGATCTTCCATCAGTTAATGTTGAAACACTTCGACTTCCATTCAGACTGTGGAAACTAGGTTTATATAATCCAATTTACACGGACATTGTACTTTAGAAACAAGCTTTAAAGCTCTTTGAATATCTATAACTAGGGTAAAAAAATGTCACTTTCTGCTTTTTCATTCAGGAAAAGGTTTAAAAATCTGAGATCCCTGCCAGCAAAATTCCAGGAAACTATAAAGGCTGCTTTAAGAAAATACTTTTATTTGTAATTATTTCAAGAGTTCCAAGCAGTATTCAAATTATCTCTATGTTTTATTATTAATTTCTTACGAATGTGGTGCAGCAAAAAATTGTTTTAACATGTGTTTTTAACTGAAAAACAATCCTTTCTACTCAAATAGATTTACCTACTTCTATTAGCAATATCCTTTCAGTAGGTAGCCTGACAAGTCCCCAAGACTATCAATTTTTGGAAGGTTTACTAAATTCTTTTTGACTAAGGGCATTTGAACATTAGAGGTATCCTAGTGTTTTCTTCTCTTTTAACATGTTTTTCCCTTCAAAGAGATTCACAGTACATATTTTTCTCTACAAGGATTGCCTGTATTATGTTCTCTAAGTAAAGGTCTCTCCTTAACTATTTACAATTTTGTAATGTTTTAAGACCATTTTGAAAGAGTGCATAGAACACTGCAACAAGTCAAAGACTGTCATGATAAAGTCCTATTCTTTGTTCAGGTGTTTAATAAAATCTATTGGGATGGTAAATGGTCATCTAAAATTACCTTACATTGTAAACTAAAGTGATGACAGTTCTGCATGCTGTTCTACACCCTGTGATTTCTGTTCTTCTTTTGATTTCAGTCACTTGATCTTTTATACTTATATAAAATATATTTATGAGGAAGGAGTTTACCCCTTTGTGATAACTGTCTTTCCTCACTTGCTGTTGTAGGAATCTGTTAGCTGCTCCACCACTTACGTGCCACTGTCTGCTTAACAGATTTTCCACTGTCTTATGTCTTTTGCCAAGATTAAGAAACAATAAAGGAATGACTGTTTAAAAAAAATACCCAAAAGTTTCTTTTATGTCCAATTGTTATTCTCCAGGTTCCAGGAAATGTCATTTAACTTTCTGTGTTTAATGTGGTGACTACCCAGGAGCTTGGTGAGTCTGGCAGCCTTGGCAGGCATTCTTGACAGCTTGTCAAGCCTGAGGCTACTGCATGTTGTCTTTTCTCTCCATAATTAATAATTAATTAGAAACCATGATTTTTTAATGATGGACTGATTTAAATGTACTGGTTTTGGGGGGTTTGTATTTTTTAAAAACATTTATTTTTTTGAAAGCAAGAAAGACAAGTAAGTGGAACGATGTACATGCTTTCAAACAAGTCAGACAAAATCACTGGAGGAATAAAGACCTACCATACACATACATTCATCTATGTATATAAGGATGCATTTGCACATGAACAATCTAATCCCTGCCGGCCAAACAAAAATGACTAAACACCTTTTTGCAAGCCCAGAAAATCAAACACAGCCTGAAGCACCTCATTTAAGGTTTTCCCATGCATACAAAGCACAAATGCCTAGGCAGTATTTATTTTTTTCTTAATCAGTTAGTATGTTCTGAGGAAATGTAGGAAAATTATGGCCCTACTTTTCAAAGACACTACAAGGAGTCATGGAACAGAGAAGGGAGAAGAAAAGGATGCCTCTGCTAATTGATGTGAATCCAGCATTCTCCCAGTATACTTAATTTCCATGTATATTACATATTACACATTAAAACGTATATGTTACACATTACACACTATGTCCTATATTCTAGATATTGTATGCTGGATATTGTATACTATATATTGTTGCTATTTCTATTTTATATAGTTCCTCCCACATTTCATTTATCCATTTGTTCCCTTCTTGCAAAGGCCTAAGTTCAGTGAAGACTCTTGATATTGCTGAACTAGTGGCAGAAGTCCACAATTGCCCCTTGGAACACAATATCCAGCCTGAAATTGAACATCTGTTCTCCACCCCCAGTGTCTAAGGAACACCTTTCAGAACAAGAAGAGGCCAGCCCAAATAGACCCAACAGGAAAATGTTGGAACAGCTCTGGTTGAAGTCCCTTCTGTAGGCATTAGCTGCTGTGTTATCCGAACCTATCTCTATATATTCAGAATTCAGAAACTGATCATACAGAGGGATACCTGAATGTTTCACCAAGACACAATGTGAGCTTGGTTTCCAGGAACAACTTATCCACAGAGAAACAAAGCTTCTCCTGGGGTGGTATTGTTCCCTTTTATGTAGATGATAAGACTTCAACAGAAGAGAAATGATTTCACACTATGTGCAACAGCAGCATGACGGCTCCACACCCAGCTGCAGTCCTTGTTATATTAAGCTTCCCTGAGCGAAACTATATCTAGGATAGTAAATGCAATTCTGTTCCTACTATTCTCACTTGGGGGGGAGGGGGAGGGTGAAGCGCGGGCACAAAATCAGTGTGCATTGATATACTTATTAACTTTCAGACATCATTACCTTTTTAAACTATTTAACATTTGTGAAAGCTTCTCTCTTTTACTGTTTGGTGAAATGATGGTGCAACCTTGAGGATCATAGAAATACCATTCTCTGAGAAAATGGGGACAGGAATAGGTCTTGACAGGTTGACTAGCTCATTTCTGCCTGAAGTCGGTAGAGACTGTGTCAATGTTGTTCTGGACAGTTGCTTTAATCAATTTGTTCTCAAAAAACTTCCAATGATAGGGATCGGACACCAACTCTAGATTATCTGTTTGAGTACTTCACTATTTTTACTGCTAGGAGAGGTTTCTATTTTTGTGTGTGTGTAACCTAAATCTGCCTTTCACATAATTCCTTAATTGATGTCAAAGTCGTGTCAAAAAATAGATCAACATGTCTCAGAGAAAATGCTTTCCTATACCTCTAGCCAACATTATATAGAACTTTCTGAAAAATGGTGGCATATTATTTAAAAAAAACTTGTGTATTTTTACAATTGTGTGTGTCTGTAATAAATGGATTGTGTAACTCTATGTACATGATGATCTTGTACACATGTTATGCAATATACTATGTGTGTGATCCATTTTGATGCAAAATAATTAAAAAAAAAAACCAGAGATTTTATAGCTCAAGGCGTAAGTAGTATCTGGCAGGTTAATTAACTGAAGAGTAATCCAGAAGGAAGTGTATTCCAGTGGAGACAGTACAACACTCTCCCTTTCCAATTCATCGCATTTAGTTAAGAGTATTGAGAGTAGTCTGAAATTCGCTCAGGTGCTGCTTTGGGCAGGGCCTGTGTTACTTAATTTAATAATTATTTTCTGCTTGGATGTTGGTAAAGCCCCTTGAAACTCATCTTCCTTAATTGCATTATAATAGAAAGAGTGCCCTGGGGACAATAAAAAAAGGAACAAACCCCAAAAGACTGAATCCATTTACTACAGTTGGATTGTATTAGGTTATGTGATAAAAGTGCATCTGCACACCCACCAATTAGAAAAGAGAGACAATGGCAGGTGGGCATCCAAATAATATCCTGCCAGACCACTCCCAGGCCCATCATAGGAGCCATCAGCCCATCAAAAAACCCATCTCTGCAGAGGATCACAGGGGTAACAATAGTAAATGTGGGGAACCCAAAATAAAGACTCAGAGAAAAAGATTGTCTCGACTGTTCCCAGAAATATCCCAAGAGACTTTCAGACACAGCATCCAGATATAAAATCCGTCATGATGTGTGAACACCAGAGTACCTTTTGGACTGAGGATCGTCACTGCCTAGATTTGTGTGACATGTTATATGGAAAAGGGGAAGGGCATTTTGGATTACCAAGGATTTCTCATGGGATGTTTAGAAGAGAAGCCAAAGGCAGGAAAAGTGTGGATCCAGTTGACCTACAGAGGAACAAGCATGGGAAAATAGAGGGATGAAGGGGTAGAAATGGTTTGTCACATGTAAACAATTTGTTGCTTAGAATCGTAGAACGTCCTGAGTATGAAGGGACCCACAAGGATCATCAAGTCCAACTGATGTCCCTGCATATGACAGCTCCACAGTTCATACCATGTGTCTGAGAGAATTGTCCAATCACTTCTTGAATACTGACAGGCCTGAGGCTATGACTACATCCCTGGGGAGTCTGTTCCAGTTCTCCGCTACCCTCTGGGTGAAGAACCTTTTCCTAATGTCCAACCTAAACCTGCCCTGGCACATCTTCCTGCCATTTGTTTGGGTTCTGTCATTGGTTGCCAAATAGAAGAGATCAGTGCCTGCCGTTCTTCCTCCCTTGTGAGGAAGCTGTAGACCATTATGAGGTCCCCTCTCATTCTCCTCCAGACTGAACAAACCAAGTGACTTGGTAAACCTTTCTTCATGGGATCAGTGCAGTCTGTCTTATCCTAGATTCTGTCCCTTTACTCCACTCTGGTGAGGCCCCACCTGGAGGACTGCATCCAGCTATAGATCCCTCAGCACAGAATAGATATGGACCTGTTGGAGAGGGTCCAGAGGAGGGCCGTCAAGATGATCAGAAGGCTGGAACACCTCTCCTATAAGGACAGTCTGAGAGAATTGTGATTGTTCAACCTGGAGAAGGTTCAAGGGAGACCTTGTTGCAACCTTTCATTACTTAAACGGAACCTATAAGAAGGATGTAGACAGACTTTTTAGAAGGGCCTGTTATAAAGGACAAGGGGTAGTGGTTTAAACTAAAAGAGGGGTAGTTCAGGTTAGACATGTGGAAGAAATTTTTTGTGATAAGGATTGTAAAATAGTGACACAGGTTGCCCAGACAGGTGGTAGATATCCCATCCCTGGAAATATCCAAGGCCAACCTGGACTGGGTTCTCAGCAACCTGATCTAGTTGAAGATGTCCCTGCTCATTGCAGGGGCTTTCGACTAGATGACCTTTGAAGCTACCTTCCAACCCAAACTATTCTATGATTGTGCAAGAACTCTTCAAAAATTGCTAAAAAATAGATGTGTTATCAACACTGTTTTGTCACAAGTGCAAAGCACAGCACCATTTGGACTGATGCTAATGAAGTTAACTCCATCCCAGCCAAACCATGTCCAGATAGGGAAAATCAACCCAGACTAGCTGGTAAGCAGGCAGAGTGACCTGAAAGCCAAGGGTGCCTCTAAGGCTGAGGCCATAGGAGGAGCTGGCTATCGGCAGGACCAGAGGAGTCCTGGCCAAGGAGGTTGCAAGGTCTGAGGGTGTCCAGAAGTGAGATGTGTGTGTGTGTGTGTGTGTGTGCCTCTGAGACTGAGATCAATAGGGGCTAGCTACTGGAAACAAGAAAGTCCCAGGGAATTCTGCAAGTGTCCATTTGCAGGTGTGGGGTTGAATGCTGCAGTCTGTACCAGCAATTCAAGTGGGGATCCTGCCTCTGGAATTTGTATGTCCAGGTGCCAGCAGCTGGGGAGACTGGCATCCAGGAACAGCTACTGGTGACACCAAGCTGGGAGGAGTGGCTGACACGCCAGAAGGCTGTGCTGCCATCCAGCGGGATCTGGACAGGCTGGAGAGTTGGGTGGGGAATCACCTGATGAAATTTAACAAGGGAAAGTGTAGAGTCCTGCATCTGGGCAGGAACAACCCCAGGTTCCAGTATAAGCTGGAGAATGGCCTATTAGAAAGCAGTGTAGGGGAAAGGGACCTGGAGGTCCTGGTGGACAACAGGATGACCATGAGCCAGCACTGTCCCCTTGTGGTCAGGAAGGCCAATGGCATCCTGGGGTGTATTAGAAGGTGGGTGGTTAGTAGATCGAGAGAGGTTCTCCTTCCCCTCTACTCCGCCCTGGTGAGACCCCATCTGGAGTATTGTGTCCAGTTCTGGGCCCCTCAGTTCAATAAGGACAGGGAACTGCTGTAGAGAACCCAGCCTAGGGCAACAAAGATGATTAAGGGAGTGGAGCACCTCCCTTATGAAGAAAGGCTGAGGGAGCTGTGTCTCTTTAGTTTGGAGAAGAGGAGACTAAGGGGGGACCTTATTAATGTCTGTAAGTATATAAAAGGGGAGTGCCATGAGGATGGAGCCAGGCTCTTCTCGGTGGCAAACAATGATAGGACAAGGGGTAATGGAATCAAGCTGGAACACAAAAGGTTCCACTTAAATTTGAGAAGAAACTTCTTCTCAGTGAGGGTGACGGAGCACTGGAACAGGCTGCCCAGGGGGGTTGTGGAGTCTCCTTCCCTGGAGACATTTAAAACCCACCTGGACATGTTCCTGTGTGACCTCATCTAGGCGTTCCTGCTCTGGCAGGGGGACTGGACTAGACAATCTTCTGAGGTCCCTTCCAATCCCAAACATACTGTGTGATACTGTGATACTGGTCAGACTGAACTTCTGAGTACAGCTGATGGAGGGATTCACACTGTATGTATGTATCTATCTATGTATCTATGTATGTATATGTTCTCACCAGTGGACCTTCATACTGCTCTGCCAGTGAAGTGACCCATTAGGGTTGTCTGTGTTTGGGTGAGTGCTGAATGTGTATGTCTGTGTTGATCTCTGTTAGCAGCCTTGTATACGTCTATGTGTAATATATATGTGTATCTGTGGTGTACACATGTGTTTATGGTTTCTGGAAACACATGCTCAGACTCAGTACTTGTTGGATTTGTGGACAGGGAGCTGTGGCTCTTGGGCTACCAAATCCAGGCCTCTTCCCTTAAGAGATTACTTATTTATACTTGATGAAAGCATGCTGAAGAAAGGCCTAGGAAGTTTCCATAGCCATACAGGTGTTTGGTGAAGTAATTTCTGTCAGCTATTCCAAGGATGTAAGTCAGTGGAAAAGCACATGTACAACAGGAGATAGAGAATACCTCCAGAGGATGAGAAAGGTACATATCATTATTAATTGAAATGAGGAACTTTTCTTTATCTGTTATAACATAAAGAACACACCAAGAAAAAGTTGAAAGCTGTCTAACAGTTCTTGAATACTATATTCAGGAACAAGAGCAAAAGTTATATCATAGGTAAAAGGATAATTTTACAGATAAATTCCTGAATATGTTTTTAAACAGTTTGTTTAGCCATAATCACAAAATAAAAATAATTATGATTGTAAAATTACCAATCAACTATCCATATAACTAAAAAAATATTATATTTTATTTTGATCAAAAAATGACACATTTTAATTCAGAAGGTTTCAAGCAATGTTACGTGTTTCTCAGTTCAAGCTTCTCTTTAAAAGAACAGCTGATATTGAAGCCTGTGCTTATCCCTGCTGACACTCCTTCAACACTGTTTCTACCTTCTCACCAGGTAGAGCAGCCCCCTGTTGACTTTAATAGCTAAGTAGGGAACAACTGGGACAAGCATAATAGGGTGGAGGGATATTAGAAGTTGGAAGAGGAAGAGAGAGGAGAACAATGAGAAAATTATTGTGCTTATCCCCAAAACATCTCTCATATACCCACACTGAACTTGCTCTATCCAGAACTTTCATACTTCTTTTGATCTTCCTCCTGATCTTACCCCTGCGTTTCTGAATCTCAACCCTGAGCTCCCCAACCATATTTCTTGTACTCACTTTGAATTTTTCCACTTTGAGGGCTGTTAGCCAAAGCTTAGCCTATTCTCAGTGGCTGCGTGTAGTCTGAAGCTATTCACAATTAACACATACTTGACAAATAACTGATGGACAACTATTTAGAAGTACATTACTATTACTATTACTATTACTATTGCTATTACTATTACTATTACTATTGTCTCATAGGTCTCGGTTCTGAAATATACCTGGTTAACATTTTCCGTTTTCGGTGTCTCTCCAATCACGCTCAGTAGAAACTTACTTCTGTTTTTAAATCTAGGTCTGGTAATTCAGAATTAAACAAAAGGTAAATAGAAATATTGAAACACAAATTGGGCAATATCAAAGAAGAATACTCAGTTAATGTAAGATCAATGCTAACATCAAATTCAACAGTTTTGTTTGGACTAAAGGAGTTAAAGGTCTACTTCCTTTAACCTTAACCAAATCGCTGACTTGACAAACTAGTTAGCTAACCATCAGTACAGCATGCATGCCAAAACAGTTTCAACAGTAAGACAAGAAGATTCCTTAGGGTATTTCTCCAGCATATAGATGAGGAAACACATCCATCTGAAGTACCTCATCACTATTACTTTAGAGGAATTCTTTTTAGTCAGTAACAAATAGTACCAAATATTGCCTTCAGTGAATCTAGAAATCTATTATAATATAAAGCAACACTGACTGAAATCAAGCCAAACAGGCAGAATAGCAGGATGCTGCCTGAGGAAGCCTAATGCAAGGAAGGAATAGAAAATAAAATGGGAATAAGCTTCCTATAGAAGACAGTGACCCTAAATGTCTCCAGATTAGTAGTTCATAAATAGGCAAGGACAGAGAATGTCCACTTCCTCATTTTGCTTTTCCACCTCACCCCTTTCAAATATATGTTTCCTGACTTCAGTAGGAAAGTGAAGGAAAGAAGATAGTTCTGCTCCACCATACTGAAACCTGAAGGGTTCCCATACTCTTTACCTTCCTAAGACAAATCTTCGCCAGTTGACATTACGGGTCTGTAATTAATGTGATTAATAAAAGGCACAAGAGGATCCAGAACTCTGTGTATCATGCCATCAGTTCTCTTAGTTGTGCTGGATATTGATCATAAATAAATAATTGTTCCATTCTGCTGTTGATTAAAATGTTAGTAGAAGTACAAAGATACAGGAGCAGAATCTAAAGCTGCACCAAAGCTATAAAAATCCATAAAAAGGGTCAAAGCATTTTTCCCTCCTGCTCAGCCCTTCTTAGATTAATACCACCTCTTTGTCACACAGAGTCTCAGAAGGATAACATGTCTGAAAGATGGTAGTTTAATTTTCCACCTACAAGTGACAAAACATTCTTGATAAGCATTTGTATTATGTTGTATATGCATTCTTTTTCACTTTCTTTAGTGTAACAGCAAACCTGTACAGCAAAGATTATGTAAATAATATATGAATTTACTTGTATAAAACTTTAAAGGAGGTAAAAATCACTTATCAGTAGTGAGACAATGGATCAGATTTAATGTATACTTCTTTTTGTAACTAACAAAAAATTATAAAGGTTTTTTTCAAAGGGTTTTGTTCTGTTTCCAAGTACTTTATTTTTCTCTCTCTGAAGGTTCAGAATATCCTTCCTACAATGTAATTTCCTATGGCCTTTATTTCAATGAACACAAGGTGGACTGATCCTCTCAAAGTCTATTCAGAGACTTTACATGAAACCATGCAGCATCATATTGAAAACAACTGGCTGTTACATGAGATGATAACACCCAGCTGAGAGGTGGCAATAAGTAACTGGTGGGTAGAGACATCTTAAAATGACAGCCCTTTCTGCAGTAACACTGGAATAATGGCTTGTATTGCCATCTTTCAGCATGTATTATCAGCTCTTGTTTAGAGAAGTACCTGGATGGCTAAAGAAGTTTTGAATCAGAACTAGCATATGCCTGCTTACTTGGTATGTGGTTCATTCAAAATGTTGATTTTCACTGCTTAAATTATTAACCTGCAAGGTAGCTCTTGCAACAAATATCTTTTAAGTAATTTTTCAGAATTATTCCTTCATACTGAGAATAATTCTAATTTGTTACAGAAAAAATAATTCCTATTATAGCAATTAAATCTATGATCTTCAATAAAAGACTGTTTTTAAAAATCAATTCATACAAAATTGTTTTTAGTTTTTAGATAAAAATTATACTGATATGTAAATTAAATGGGAGGAGGAAAGTGTTTCTGCATAACTATCCATTATATAAAATGCCTACCAACAGAGTATCTGGGTGCTTATTTAATAAAGAAAGGAAAAAGAAAAAAAAAAGAAAAGAAAAGGAAAGAGTATGGGTTCACACTGTACACAATATAGAAACTGCAATGCAAACCTTTTTTGTAATGTTGTGGGGAACACTTTTTTTTACCTAACAAGTAAAAAATAAAAGACGTTTTTACTGTTGTTTTGACTGAGATAAAAGCAAAGAAATACCGAACAAACACCCTTTAGTTCTTCCTTGGATATAGTAAAAGAATGATACTTTTCTAGAAAAAAATGCATCAATTTGAAGCTCTGTGTGTTTTTGTCTTGTTTGTTTTGGGGGAGAAGGGGAGTGCTTTTCTAAAACTTGTCAAGAAAGGGATGTATCACCAAAAATATGAAAAACTAAGGGATGCTGTAAAATGAAATATTAGCATTTATTTATTTTAATAAAAAATGTTTTCTCTGTATCCAGTACTGTTTGGAAATGAGGAAAAGATGTTGCATTGCAGTGTCTTCTTTATCTCTCTTTTCTGTTCTTCTCAATTATATGTATTAACATCATGGCTACAGCTCAGATCTCCAAGATTTTGACCGCCTGCCTTTGATTTTGGTTCTCGTCAGCTACCTCAACCAAAAGGCCAAAAATGTGATCTGGAGTTTGAGGAGAGGAGTGATTACTGTCATCTAAGCTTTATGTTCCTTCATCACGAGCTGGTAGAGTGCATTTCTGAAACATGGTTACCCATTTTCCTCCTTTGCCAAATGAGATGGCTGAGATTTGAGATACACCTAGCAGTAATCAATGAATTACAAAATACTGGTTGCAGCTTGCTGGATAAGAAATAAAAGGAGCTTTAGTTGTGAGCACAGGAAACAATAGGAACTGTTACAAGTAGCCTTCGCGGAAACTGAGCTTTAAAAACATAAAAACATTAATTGAAGCATATCACCTGAGGAAAGAGGAAGTAAAAAATCACAGAATAGATGGCTGCAGCAAAGGAGTATCATTTTAGATTTCTTTATTTATTTATGTACAAGTGTTTTTTTGGCATCTGTGAAAGGTCTGAGTAGTACATGGAAAGAGACACGGTAAGCTGAGATTCAGCCCAAATACTACTTGGAATTTAGAAAAAAATCACCAGAAGAAAGTCATTGTAGTATTTCACCATCTGTCCTTATATTCCTTTATGGCTTCATTGGACTGTTAATCTTTTCTGTTTTACAGTAGTGGAGATTACTTTTTTTTTCTTTCTCTCTTTCATGAAGTGAGGAATTCTTCTGCAGCAACTGCTGACATTTTTGTTTATCTATCTAGGCTACATCACCAAAAAACCAACCAAACAAACAAAAAACAAAATCAAATAAACCAACCACCTAACCAACAATAACACACATTTAACAGCAATCTTTAAAATCAAAGTAGTCTTGAGGCAATCACAATGACTGAGAAATTTACTTGAATGACAGCAACTTTTGCATTCATTTACAACATTTTTGCGCTACTACATCCATTTAAAATGTAAAACAAGTGACAGCCATGATGAACATATTCTTCTTATCACATAATCTATTTCTGATAATAAGAGTTTTGTTAAGCTTCATTTTACTTCAATCAGAAAATGAATGAATCAGGCTTTTGTAATATATATGATCTGTACTTACTACAAAGCTTTATTTCTTGAAAAAGATACTGAACTTATTCCTTCAGAAGATATGATTCATATGTCTTGAAGACACTCTACCTTGTAGAATAATTATCACATGAATTTACTAAAAGTTCACTGTCATGTATTGTTTCTGTTCGAAGCAGTGATGTGAATTATCAAATAAAAGACATTACCAATAGTGAAATCTAATGGGTAAAATGGTAGTTCTTTCTCTCTGGAAAAGTTCTTTGCTACCTCTCCATAATTCTCATTTTCATTTATACAGTCTTTTAAACAAGCCTATAAAGCAGAAGGCAGAAGCTTTTCTATGGCAAAATACATGTTCTACAGAAAATGCAATTAATTCTATGTCATGGTTGATCAAATGCATTAATTAACATAACCAACCCTTCAAATCGAGTGAGAACTTTCCATATCAAAACAGAAGACATAAGACAAAATTCCTCTTTCTAATTTTTCTGAATCATATTTAGATTATTCGACTTTAAACACAATGTAAAAGAATCCAGACTATAAAGAAACATACTATCTTTGCTAATAAATGAAAAGAAAATAAGATTTCTAAATTTAGTTGATGTAAACAGGAAAAAGGAACTGGACAAGGGCTCCTAAATCATCATATCCAGTACTCCGATGTGACTGTCAACCAGATAGATGGGTATATGCCATACCAAATAATGTAATACCAGGCATAAGTATTTAAAAAAAAAAAAAAAAAAAAATCACAAATGGCTTTCTTGATCCAAATCATATGGTTGAGTCTCCCCTGAATTATGAAACTGACTTTATATCAGCAATAATAAAGACACCTTTGGGCTTTTAATACTTTTTATGAGAAAGCTTTTTAAACTGTCTCAGAAATCAGTTTATATTAAGTCATGCTCAGATCGTGTTATTTCTCTACAAATGTGAATTATGCAGGGGGAAAAAAAGAAAGAAGAAAGAAAACATAGAGTATTATAATACTCATGTGACTGCAAGAACAGTATTCACCTCTAGAATGTGGGCATTTTTGGTCATAACATTTATCTAACTGTTTAAGTGTCATTATAGTCAGTGGAGATTTAGTATAACAGATAAATCCTAAAGACTTGATTCAATCCCCTCGACACCGGCATCCAGTGCTATTTCAGATGACCTGTGGTATCCTATCCAGTGTCCAGCTGATGCTCAAGGACTTGAGCCTTCTGTGTGTGCTGTGTAAATTCTGACAGCTATTATGACATATCATGTCTGTGACAGCCTAGGGTAGTCAAATAGCACTAAACATCCAGCACCAGACAATTCAATTGATCTGTAGAAGTCTGTTCTCTTGACCTGAATCTCACTCTAAGACTTCAAGTTTCAAGAAAAATACTAAATATCAGGACCATACTGACAAATAATGTGTCAACATGGATGTGTGCAGTGTATATAGGCCTCTTATAATTGAGATATGTCACCTCTCTGAGCTGAGGGCAGGGTATATACCCTGTAAGTATGATTCTTAAAATGTTACATAAGATAAATATGTGGGAAAGAAAAAAAATGCTGCTTAAAAAAAAACTTCAGCTATTTTGTTTTCACTAATCTACCATTCAGAAAATACTTGTAGCAGATTTACAGGTTTCATAGAGATGTGTACAAATACAAAATTATAACCCTTCATATGGAGATGTATTTTATTTATTATTGCACACCGCATCACCACATTTAAAATAGAATATCAGCCTGTTAACAAAACCAAAGACTAGTAGAAGTCTAGCAGCTAAATTCACATTTCTCAGTATTTTTGCCATCAGTAATATGTTTAACTTATACCCTAGTACCTGTGGTGAAGGCAATACAATGTTTGGAATTCTCTTTTTTTCCTCAGCTGGAAAATTACAACGTATGTTGTACAGATCTCTTTGAAAAACAGGATTCCAGCTGATATACAGAAAAGATACAACAGTAAATAAATGATTAAATTGTACACCATTAAGTGTGCTTAATTAATGATGCCAGAGAGGATGTCATAGTAAATTGCCAGTGGGTGATAAATACTACAAGACATCTGCCTCCCAGTAAGTCCTAGGAGGCAAATCATACTTGGGCAAATGAACAATACAGGGAGAAACATGTGAAAGCTTTCTAAATGACAAGGTAAACTTACACTTTGCTATTTGAAATTATCTTTCTGCCACATTTGTAAGCAACCAGAGAGGTAAAATTTCAAATTATTAAGTACCAGGGAAACCTTTTAAATAGCCTATAATGGAAAGATGAGTTCCATCTAAAGCAAGTGAAACTCAAACCTAAAATAAAGTTTATGGGGAAGTTTTAAACTGAAGACTCAGGAAAATTCAACAGGTGTACAAGGGTGAAATAATAAAAATCTCTGCGCTATTACAAAACCTGAAGGAAGTCAATAACATTCAGGAAGGTAATAGATAGGAGCAATCACTATAAATAAATTCTATTGAAGCAGCACACATAAAAACTGACAACCAGAACAGGGTCAAATATAAGTGGTTCTATACAAATTACGGAAATGGAAAGAATTAGCTGGTCAAGATCAAAGTCCTGATTTTGAATATGTGTATTGTCATACTAGGAACTGAAGAAATATGGTGGGAGGCTGATAAACAGTGCAGCACCATAGGTTGGATGCTAGTATACAATTTATATTATGAATGACAAAATAAATTGCATATGTAGAGTAGTGACACTGTACATTAAAATAAAGATCAGACTGAAATACAGAAAGACACAGAGAAAATTAACTACTGACAATCAACATCAGATTTCTTTGTATTGAAATCCTGTTCCCAAATAGAATAACATAACAGGGCTGTACTATAAACACAGTGGAACACTTAAATATGAAATACTGGGAAAAAACATTTTTGCAGGTATAATTAATGATTGCTAAATCTGTTACATTTCATTAATGGAGTCAAATAATAGCTGGCTTTTTTTTTTTTTTTTTTTTAAATCAGGTTATTTGTTGTGTGTGGAACTCCAGAAAGCTTTCTGGAAAGATTCTTGACAACATCACTACTGTGTTTCATGGTAACAAAGGGAAGTTGTACAGATGGATTTATAACTGCATAAAAGAGGTAACAAAGGACTAGATATATCCTCTTTCCCCTGCTGAATCCAAGTGTAGGAGAATTAAGAGTGAAATTTCAGAATAATTTCTGCTAAGACTTGTGCTGATCAATATTTCCAGAGAATGAATAGTAAGGTGATAAAGCTTACCAATGATTGTGCAGTTACTGAGAGCTATAAAATATAAGTCTGTCTACAAAGAGTTGCAGATGGATCTTTCACTGCTAATTGTCTGGGAAATAAAATGGCAGACAAAATTCTGTGTTGACAAGTGGAAAAAAAGTATGCATGAGGAAGAACATCAGAAACCACATGTACACAAATATTTGATCCAAATTAGCCATTACCACTTATGCAAGAAATATTGTGGTCATTGCAAATCATTTTATTAAAACAAACAAAACCCTAAACAAACACCACCAACAAAACAAACACAAACAAAAAACATCATCAACAACAAAACAACAACAAAAGTCAAAGCATTTCAGCTTGAAGCTGAGAAGTGTCAAAATGTACAATTTGAATGCTATGAATCATTAGGAAAGGAACAAAACAGAAATCATAGTCACCTCACTGCACAAATCAAAGGTGGATTCATATTTACCAATTATAATAAAAACTTTCCTGCCTCAAAAGCAGATATGGCAGAACAGAAATACTGCAGAGAGAAAACACAAGATGTTCATAATAATGGAAGAGCTTATATGTAAAGAGAGTTTGAATAAATTAGTATTCTCCAATCTCAAACAAAAAACCAAACAAACATAAAAACACCACACAACCTAGAACAGATGGGATTAACATATGTATCTGTTAAAAAATGAAAGTCCTAGAGAACTTCAGAGGTGTTTAATAATAAAAAATAAAGAGGTCTTAGAACTTTTGGAGAAAGAATAGCTAGCCACACAATGAGAAAAAAAGTTGGTTTGTTTTGTTTGAAAAAAATAAATTTTGTATTCAGTTTTAATGCCTTGAGGATTCTGCAAACTCTTTCCCTCCTGCCAGGGTTTTCACTGCCTGTGCCCCAGCCCAGCTCTGATATTGTGCTGCTGTAACCTTGGGTCAAACCGCTGGGAAAAGAGTTGTGTTGAGAAGGAGCTGTGAGAAGCATTAATTGCATTCCTCCGTTCTTCCCTTCAGAATTGCATTTAAGCTCACAGCCTTGCAATTGGCCGATCCATGCTGCAGGTGTGCCTGTGCCTGGCCACATGCCTTGCTAATGCTGACCCACCAACTTGACTGATTGGCTTGATTCTGGCCTGGCTTTAGCAAAGTTTGGGCTTGCTTGTCTGTCATGACTGAAACTGGTTATTGACACCGTCTCCACTCAGCCTAATTAGGTAGAGTGGGAAGACCTCCTTCATGAGGCCACTGCCCCTGCTTGCCTTCCTGTCCTCCTTAGCTCACACACAGAAAAAATAAGATCACGGGTATCATGGATGGCAGAAAAAGACTCATACCTAAGCACAGTGTTGTGTCAATATGAAGAGTTTGTCTGTTTATGACAGAGGATTCATTTTGATACTGTTTTATATGAGCATTGGGCTGTTTTCTGTAGAGGACTGGGAGCAAATAATTCTCAGAGCTGAGGTCTACAAACCCTCACCTAATTGGTAAATACTCTTTAGTTATGTTTTCTGGGTTTTTTTGGTTTTTGTTTTGTTTATTTTTTTTAAAGGTGATTAATTGATCTACCTATCTAGCAGATCTACATGCCTATCTAGGTATCTATCTACATGTATATACATACATCCTTCAATCTACGCACAATACCAATAGTGATTATTCTCCATTATGATGCAATATTTCATGATGCCATTTAGCGAAGATTTACAACCTCAATGTATTTTTCATATGGTTTCACACAGACTCCAAAAGCTTCCTCCATTTATTCTGCAGTTGTCCATTGCCAATTTGGCTGTTTTCAAATAAAGTTTCATAAAAATGAGTCTAGTTCTGGCCAGGAAGATAAAGATAACAACCTGTCCATATTGGTGGTTTTTTTTGTTTGGTTTGGTTGGTTTTGTTTTTGTTTTTAATAGTTCTTCAGTAAGAAAGAAATAGTAAAAATCAGGTGAAAGAAGGTACTACAGGTCATTATTTTGTTGGGGAAAAAAGTTGCTTTTTAAACAAAAACTGAACTCTGGGAACAAACAGAAAAGTTAGAGAAAAACATGCAGACATATCTTGGTCACTGTAACTACAATTTTCTTAACAAAAAATTCACATACTGTGTTACCGAATGCCTTATGAGGATTTGAACCCAGTTCTTTTAGAT
Source organism: Patagioenas fasciata (assembly GCF_037038585.1). Lineage (NCBI taxonomy): Eukaryota > Metazoa > Chordata > Aves > Columbiformes > Columbidae > Patagioenas > Patagioenas fasciata. The sequence continues at coordinate 36,413,760 of NC_092520.1, forward strand.
CTCATCTGAAATACTTAAATTATACATTATACATTATTGGAAATTCTGGAGAAAAGTAGTAGGTTTTTCAGCAAGTAGAAGCTTACACTTGAAAAACTTTTTTTATGAAATCATTGCAATGCAAAACATATTTTTAAATATTTATTTTTTTCTTAATTCAGCCTTTTTCCAAAACAAGCAAACCAGCACTATTTGATTGAATTAACTTTTGCTAGTTGTAGTCATTTAAAAAAAAAATAAGTAATATTAAACCTTAAATATATTAAATAAAAATAAATATACTTTGCATATATTCGAGATCAATCAATAAATATTATAATCATACACAAAAGTTATGCAGCACTACACTTGACATTAAGAATATTTTTCCAATATATGACAGCAATTGTTTAAAAGCAACTTTACCTTTTTTTATATTTATTTAGAATTTTGGGTAATAGAAATGACAACAAATATTAAATCACTATGCTGTATCAAGCAGTAGTCCTAGTATATTAAATAACGCTGGTTCATTGGTTTCAAAACAAACAGCTCTTCAGAGGAACATGTTAACAGTAGTAGGATAACAATATTTCTGTGGACTGTGTGGCTTAGTGAGCCTTTGCAATAGATGAAAACTTCTCATATAAAATGTTTCCATGGGGGAGGATTGTTTAGTTGTTTAAAAAAAATCTACATGTTCTAACTTAAAATGACTGAGTGACATTACAGACTAACACAGAGGTTAATATTGAGAACTGTCTGTATACATGGCCTTCATTAACACCATATAATTATATTGAGATTTCTTGAGCTTGACTTGTCAGATAAGATCTTATCTAGATGAATGGTTTTTCTTGCTTTGAATGCTTCAATGAATCTGAGAGTCATTTGGCACTTGGCAGCCTACATTATGACATGTTATCAGCCAAGTAGTGCAAAGAAAAATTAATTATTTCAAAGAAGAAATACATGATAGAAATATTTTAAAATATAACAATAGCTGTGTTGGCTCTAAGGATAGAAAAAAAAATCACAAAGCGGAGACAAGTCCAGTGAAGAAGAACATCTTTCTTCAGAAACTTGCAACAAGGTTACCTATCAGTGAACACAGCTGTCAACCATCAATCCCCTGTTGGAACGTTATTTGGAGAAAGAAAGTTATTTACGAAATATTTCATTGTCCTCCCCATAAATTAAAACAACCACTTTTGCTGTTATTGTCATTGTCTTGAGGCTACTTCTTGACATACTTCCTCCCAAGGGAAGTCAGAAGACAAATTGCATGTTGAGATAAAATGCTGGAATGTCATTTTTTTTTTCTATTCCACCTTAATTTCACCCTCAGTCTGTGGCTATCGCATTCACCGGGTTACCTGGTGTTGTGCAGCCTCAGTGTAGCACAGAAATGCAGTTGTTTTGTAAGAAAGTTTACAGGAGTTTTGCCACTGTTTATAGAAGAATTATGTGTAAATTGAGTTCAATGATAACAGAGTGACTGTCTTTGTGTATAAAGGCACATAACTGAGATTCAAAGTATTAATTTGTTGATTTGCTGTGGGTACTCTGTAAAAATTACCATGTCTACCCTTCAAACTTTTCTGAACATAGAGCACATTAAGCACAGATTTTGTTAGCTCTTTTGTAACTTTACTTACAATGGACTACTTACTTTATATGCAGTTATGCCTCTAAAACATTTTTATGCCAACGTAACATGTTTTTTCTATGCTTGATATTAATGAAGATTAAAATATAATATGAATTTGAAACACAATCTCTGTTCCTGAACAGCCACTTATCTAGCCACTATAACTACCTTTAAAACAAGAGAATAAAATGGTCCAGGCTCTTTCTTTGTCTATGAGTACAAATGATATAGCAAGGGTCACAAATGTACAGCTAATATTTCTTCCCATTTAAAACAGTTAAGGACAGTTACACTACATGTGGGGATTATCGACTGACTGATACATCCCCTGAACCGTGCCTGGCTCTTTTCTGGGGTATACAAGTTCCTGCAGAGTGGAGTTATGGCCAACTGTGCGCTGTCAGTTGAGGAGTCAGGACAATCAAGGACCAGCACTCAAAACTGTGCTTCAGTTCTATGCAACTTTGCAAGCCTACTCTTCTGGAATGTGTTCCCTTAGTCTCCTCTCGACTGTTAGTATCCTGACTAGGGATCCTTCTCCTGAACTAAAGTGGCCAATTGTGCTCTATTTACCTACCCTACTAACCTAGTCTGAGAACTACATGTTGCGCTGTTTTCCTCCTTTAGCTCTACTCAGCGAAATATCTTTCTGTTGCTCTGTGAATATGAATTTTAGAGAACATGAATACTACAGTTAACAAAGGTCAGAGTTCTTCCAGGCTTGTGGTCTGCTCCTAACTACTGTGATGCTGCTTGTGGTCATGATCGCTAATTTCGGAACCTCTGGGCTAAACAAAATTAGAGAAGACTCTACTCAGAAAGAAAAATAAAAACACAAAACAAAACACAACTATATTCATTTGCACGTTGACTTAATGCCAGAAAGATTCTTTAGATATTGGGTCACAGTAAGCTAAAATAAAACAGCTAAAGCAGCAAAATTTTTAAGTATGGACAATCCCATTTTTTTCCATTTCTTACACATAAAAATACTGTAATGAAATTTCTTTCTCCACATACTTCCTCAGTCTTAGTTGAGTGTCAGCTTTGTGGGCCAGGGACTATGTTATACCCTGTGTTACTCAGGAGTCTAGCTCAAAAAGGAAAACGAGAATCTGTTTAGAATTCAAAGTACTACAAAATTCTAAAATATACAAATATTTTAAGGCATTAAAACTCAAAATAATGGACAGATATCTTTTTCAATGCTAGCATGTTGCAATGTGCATCCAATAAGTACCTGCCCATATAAAACAACCTTATCTCTAAACTTCTAACTACACTTAAAATAATCACAAATACAGTTTGATAATCTGTCATCATACAATTATTTCAAAAGTGAAAATAACACATATGCTTACTATTATTATTGTTATTATTATGTAACCCTTGGGTTAATTGCTTATAAATAATAGACTCAGGCTAAACCACTAGACCTTATCCTCTCGAGAGGATATTAATGACCTTTTGTCCTTTAATGCAGTGTTTCTTTTGGTTTGAAAGAAATAAATACCATAACAAGAAATAATCTACTAATTTGTGTGTGCCTTTAAAATTGTGTTAATTCTCACAACTCTGTGGAAAGTTAAACTAATCATCAAACAGAAACATTGGAGATGCTAGTTGAACCTTTTCTCTCTATTTTGAGTTTCCCTCATCCACAAAAAAATGACTGTCCACTGTAGTGATTTCTATGTCTCTCTTTGTGTTTCCTCAGACCTTCTAACCTAGGCTATATTGCTAGACACTTGTCTTTGCCCTATTTTGGGGCAAACAGTATTGAAAAATAATTCAGATGTTATAAAGTGCTCTCAAACTACAGCAAGTGATCTAGATCACAACCCAAATTATTGGAGGAGGTGACAGATAGTTTGAGTCCTGAACTACATTTTGTAACAGTGCTGTGTGAGACTTCAAACAGAAATTGTGAACCTAGAGCAAAACCATTATAAGCAATTAACATTTTCCCTATGTACCTGATAAATAATGTTAGCATACTGTTACAAAGGTTGTTTCAAGTCATTGCTGCCTCTTAGTTTAACTGATTACTGTGCTGGCAGTCTGGTGACTGACAGTGAATGACTGCAGTCAGCATTGGCAACTAGAAAACATCTTTGTAGAGGGGTAATATTTGTTGTGGGCAAAAAGTAGAATAAAATGCCTGAAACAGGACCTTGCACCAGCAAGTAGATACTTTTGAATTCTGTAATTCATTTGGTGGAGTTAATCAGATTTATTTTTGTGTTTGTAGATAGATTAACTAGATCTGGATAGCTATGTTTTTCAAGGTTTTGCCAGCTTCCTGGAGTTAAATGCAAACTTCCTTGATTTCTGAATGTAATAAAAAGTCTATTTGGTTTGGGAATCTACTCTCCAAACACACTCTTTGATGCATGATTAGGGCAGTTTTGTGTTTCAGTAGCATCAAACCAGTCAAATTGATAGGACCTTAAGAGACTTGTCAATAAAACTTATAAATTGTGGACAGTTAACAGTCTTTAGCAATAATTGATATTTAGACTATATAACACTTTACAAACATTGAATAATTACTGTCTTAATATCTTCAGGGGCTAGGAAAATGATTTTATTGTTAATGTACAGACAAGGAAACTGAGTCAAAGATAGCTATGGAGTTTTGTAATATCCTACTAACTGGAAAGAGATTATCTCACTATCCTGGCTGCATTGACCTGGACTTTTACAAAACTAGTAAGGTGATGTTACTTTACCGTTTTGCAGAGTATGTAATGTAATGCTGTAATGTTTGTTAATGAATTGCTCACCAATAATTTCTGTTACCAATGAAGAGATACAGGTTCAAAAGGAAATCATGTTCATCTACTTTGGAGGGGAAAGTAAAGAAGGATTTTTGAGTATACATACTAAAAGTAGAAAGTCAGAATTAAACAAAAACCACAAAAACAAGCAGAAGCAACAACTGTAGCCGTTTTTATAGCAAAGAACTAGTAGTTCTAATAGCCTATGTCATTGCTAGGGCAAGTTTTATTGGACTTGTTTATTTTCTTGTGTTTTTTTTTTTTTGTTTGTTTGTTTGTTTTTAAGAATCTGTTGAAAAGAGAAAGCAATGTGTACACACTATTGGCTATAACCAACATTTAGAGAACTGTTACAGTAAAGGTCTGTGAACATGTGAATCATTTCATCGATATCAAAAAGATAATTTACATAAGTAATGATGATTTAAGTATGTAAATATACTGGACTATCATGTGGATTTATGCCATACTGAAGTTTATAGGAAAAAAAATATTCTGTTGGGTACATCAGACTCTGAGGATTGTGTTGTTTTTTGTTTTTTGTTGTTTGTTTGTTTGTTTGTTTTGTTTTGTTTCATTTTGTTTTGTTTTCCCTTAGTGTTCCATTACTTTGCTTTGGAAGCAACTTATTGTACTAGAAAGCAATTTCCAGAAAATAATTACGAAATGACAACAAGTAAGATTTTACAATAATTAATTTTTGTAATGGCATAAACCTAAACAACTCTCCCTGATTTAACTGATAAGACATAATGTTTAAATCGAAGTAATGTGAAGTCAGCTAAAGAAACAGTAATGTTATGATAAATATGAACTTCAGCTACATGTCAGCGTCAAATATAACTTTATATTGAACTGTATCTGTTTCAATAGTTACTGAATATAAGTTCTGCTTTCATGCTGCATTTTGATTTTTTGTTTATATTTGTTACTTCTTAAAAAAAACCCAAACCAAACACAAAACAAAACAGATGCATTAAAAAGAGACACAAAGCTAGAGTATCTGAGACCTCAATAAATATTTCTTTAGGATAATTCATATTCCCCTTCCTCAAAGACTAGTTTCACAAGAATTTTCCCTAACTAAGCAGGATTTAGTCTCTCAAGATGAAATTGAATCTTTCAAAAACCAAGACAGATAATGAATTTTCCTGATAAGAAAGACTCTGAGATTCCCATATTTTGTAGAAATTAGCTAAAAAAACTCAGTCACCATCATGTTTACATAGTGGTGGAAACTTTACTTTGACTATTCTTGCATACTTTGGTTAATTTGCGTGAACTCATAGTAAGTAATTCACTGAGCGAATTGCAGTTTGCTTTTTCACTCATTCAACCTTTTAAATTTTCTTTTTTTCTCCTATTTTGGAATTGCTTGACAATCTACCTTTTATTATACTGCTTCATTATTTATTAAAAAAAAAATCTGATAGATCGCTTTCTGTGGAAGTATTGCAGTTGGCATGTTTGCTTTGATTATGCCTTAATTTTTACCTCCTAGTTAAAAATTAATGATCCGTGTTTTGTGATCTCAGTACAATACTGATTCTGTTTCGGAGAAGGAGTTGAGAAATGTTAAAACAATATAAGAAAACAATGGCATTTGCAAAACAACTCTGTAAATAAATGGAGAAAAATAAAAGTTTTACAACTTTATTTTTTACATTCAAATAACTTATTTGGATATATATATTAAACAAAAAATATAGACATACTTTTTAAACTTTATTTTATTTTTGCAGTGTGCACAGTCTGTACTTATCTGCATGATGACAACACAAGTAAGGTTGAATATCATATATTACAGATATACACTGATCAAGTGACCATGAAATCTTGAGTTATCTCAGCAAAATAACTGAAGGAAACTAAGACAAGAAATTGCCTAATAATATGGATATCCATTTGTTTGATGATGAAAAATCAACTGTAACAGACATGTTTTCAGCAATGAAAGAGATTAGCTGAGTGGTCAAAAACTTATGTCTGTTTTAAAAACAAAACAAAACACAAAACAACTTTATCAAATAAGTAGTGAATTAAAATAAAAAGTAATAAATGCTGTGGCATGATCCAAAATGATAAGAGATCTTTCTATTTTTGTCTGTGTTTGTGTGGTTTTGTGTGTGTGTGTTCTTTCTGGTTCTATCATTCATTACAATGAAAATTATTGTAAAATGTCACTTACTGATTTACTGAGAAAAAAAAAAAAAACAACAAAAGAAAAGACAATTGAGAACTGAAAATGAGATAGTATTTTTACATGAAGAAACAGATAGTGTGCTTCATCTAATACTTTTGCGGAAGAGTCCATGATAACATAAATGGGTTCACTGCATCAGTTTTGGGTGAAAACAATGGCATACAGACTCATAGAGAAAAATATCAGATTTATTGTGACTGTATCATGCAAACTCCTGAACCAAGTTCAAGGCTGCAATATTTGATTTTGTTTTCCTTTTTGCTTTTACATACACATTTTTAAAGATATTTTTACCATTTTACACACAATTTTATTTTAGGAACATTTCCTTACTGTAGAACATGATATTAACTCAAAGCAAAACATAGAAATGCATCAAAAATGTGACTTATTGGGTTCAACTTTCCTTGTTCTTTTCTTTCCATTAATGACTGTGTTCACTCTCCCTTGATTCACCAAGTGTAAGTGCAAATTTGACAATTTAATTCTTCTAGGTAACATAGTAAGTGAATAACTAAAAATCAGTTTTTTCACTCAACTAGGTCACTTATTTTTCTCTGCTGAGACTTTCAGGTGATAGTTTTTAATAAAAAACACCTGCAATCATATTTTTTTCCTACATAATACAATAGTATTTTATCTAATAGTTTAACAGTTAATTGAATGTTGTGCTACAGTTAAAGAATACAGGTCCACACTTATCTCAACAGTGTTCTGGAGATATACACCACGTCCCATATGAGGTCACAATTCGAAAGCTAGGGAAATCAGGAAACTTCTAAAATAAGTATTTCTTAAATCAGTGAGGAAACATGGTTTAGTTTTGACTAAATTTAACTCTAAAATGTCACTCACTTCAAAATAGCCCTGCTTCTTGTTAGGTTTAATAGATACTTTATGAACGTCTCTAACTCCTACAAGGCTGAATGGTATATGGAGAGCAAGTATGATCTTTCCTGTTTATAAAGTGCTTCAAAACAGGAACTAGTATTGAACAATTACCATGGTTACAAGATCAATTATTACCATCCAAACCAACAGTTCAAACTAAAAATCCAATTATTAATGAATTCTGAATGGATATCTACACAGTATGCAGGTTAACACTAAATTTAAAATGATCATAATATAGGAACCTAAGCTAGTATTGTAAATGTCCTGAAATCCCACATGCCTCGTGCATAAGTCAGAAGAACCACATTCTCAATTAGAAAAGGCTTAACAATAGATGCAAAGCTGACATTCAAGTTGAAAATGTCATGTCATCCATTTTCCTGCTCTACTTTTTGAAAAACAAACAAACACCTCCCCCCTCTCCACCCCAACACCACAACAAAAAGCACCCCAAAACCCAAAATAAAAATCAGGTAATCTGGAAATCATGAAGATAGCCAAAAATGCCATTTGAGGGTGGAAAATCCACTGCAGATAGTTTAGGTGAGTCAGTGTTAGTAAGAGGGAAGAGAGCAATTGGACACATTTAGATTATAGGCGGGGTCAATGTCTTCATCCTGGTCAGAAGAGAATGAAGCACACTAGAACTACATACAAGCCAGTATCTTCTATTGATTGGTCTACCACACCTGGTATAATTCCTACTTTAAATTCCATTTAACCAGAACAGATAATTTCTTTATGCTAAGGATAATCAAGCATAAGAAAAGGTTCCCTAGAAAAGATGTGGGGTTTCCTCCCTGGTAAATATTCAAATGCTGACTTGACACAGCACTGAGCAAATTGCTCTAATCAACCCTGCTCGAAGAAATGGAGTTGGACTATATGATCTCAGGAGGTCTTTTCCAACCTTAACCATTTTATCATTCTGTGCGGTTTTAAGGCCTCTCCATGGAAAGAGACTGTGAGGGCTGGAGTCCCTGACTTCACAAAAGGCTGTGACATAGCATTCTTGTTCTGGTCAGGATAAAATTATTTTCCTTCACAGCAGCCCATATAGTGCTACATTTTGGACTTGTGATTACAACAGTGTTGATAACACAGGCATGTTTTAGTTACTGCGGAAAAATGTTTGCACAGCGTCAAGGCCTTTTATGCGACTTGAGCGAAGTTTTTCTGGATCTTTCATTTACAATGAACACATTCCATGGAAGTCAAATTGTAGGTTCTTAAGGTGTCTTTTGGAATCTCATCATAACTTGTTACTAGTTAGTCATCCAATTTTACTTCTTTTTCTACACATTATCAGGGTTACAGGAAATTATTCTTGATATTTAATGCTTTTGGGGCATTAGAAAGAGAGCAATGTCTGTTCTTTGGTCTCTAGTATCCAAACTTATTTGAATGGATTCTCAAACTTATTTTATGTCTTCAAAATAGAAAACATAAAACTCTTCGGTGTTTGAAAGAACTCTGAGGCACACCTTTATGTTCCTAAGCAGAAAAAAAGAAAGGAAAAGAAAGGAAAAGAAAAGAAAGGAAAGGAAAAGAAAGGAAAAGAAAGGAAAAGAAAAGAAAAGAAAGGAAAAGAAAGGAAAAGAAAGGAAAGGAAAGGAAAGGAAAAGAAAAGAAAAGAAAAGAAAAGAAAAGAAAAGAAAAGAAAAGAAAAGAAAAGAAAAGAAAAGAAAAGAAAAGAAAAGAAAAGAAAAGAAAAGAAAAGAAAAGAAAAGAAAAGAAAAGAAAAGAAGAGAAAAGAAGAGAAAAGAAGAGAAAAGAAGAGAAAAGAAAAGAAAAGAAAAGAAAAGAAAAGAAAAGAAAAGAAAAGAAAAGAAAAGAAAAGAAAAGAAAAGAAAAGAAAAGAAAAGAAAAGAAAAGAAAAGAAAAGAAAAGAAAAGAAAAGAAAAGAAAAGAAAAGAAAAAAGAAAAGAAATAATAATAAAAAAAGCCTGCAAATAAATAAACCAACTCTGAAGTTTTGGAACATTGTATATGTTTACCATATATAAAATATTTATCTGTTTTTGAAGACTAATGCCATGACTAAAAGAGTCCCTTATCTACCATGCCCTTTATAGGACAGATTGTCATGAAAGTTTTCTAACTAGACCAAAATTTGTATTTAAACAATATCTATTTTTAGAACTACTTTAAAGTATACTCTGTGGACCACAGTCAAATGAATGTGACATGATTAGGTGAAACACAAATTTCTTAATATTTTAATGAGAAAAGGTAGATGTATTTGAAAGATAAAATCAATACTTTTACCCATGCATAACAAATGTCGCTTAGAAGACACTTTCCCATCTAGTTGTAGTAGTTAATTCTATAACAAGTTAGTCAACTCTATAAGAAGTGATCCAAAGACTATCCCCTCTTTGGATATCAGGACAGAAAAAATTACATGAAACAACAAAATACAAAATGAAACAGGCAATTTTGATATTCACATTTAAAGGATTTTTTTAATTCTCTAATACTGATATAAGAATAATTACTGCTTTCAATGAACTAGCAAGAAGTTTTATGCAAACTTAATTCACAACTGCATGAAAATATTAAATTGTGTGCTTCATTGTTAAAATGAATAGGTATTAATTAGACATGATAGATTTGAAACTGGACAAGAGACTCTCTTCCATTCCCGGAATAGCTAATAAGAGTGCTAGTGTCAGAAGAGTGAAAGAGGGTTTACAGAGGAGCATGCAGAAAATTAAGAATTACTGAGTGGTTTTGCAGAAAATCTAGGATTCCATTTTGCAGAAGCATAGACAAGAAGTGCACAACAGGACACACAGAATTTAGAACTTGGCCAGATAAACTTTATTTTTAAAATATCTGTTGTTCTATTAGATTAGATGCCTGTGCCAATTTAATTCTTAAGTTTTTTAAATTTTTTTTATAAATATTAAAGAATGGAAACCTTAAAAGGCTTGGATTTTACAGGCACAGCACTGAAACACTAGCTTGAAATAGCTGTGAAATTTGTAACCTGAAGTTATGGGATCAGTATGCTGTAAAAAAGGTGAGAAAGCCTTGAACTAAGGTAGTCAACAGAAGATTCTAAGAACATGGACAAGGATTAAGTCCTACTGTAGGGGAAATTTCTCTATCCTTTTTCATGAGCACTCAGCTAACCTGAACATGTAAACCAGACCATTTCATTCTTGTAGGACTAGTTGGAGGAGCTTCCTTCTAATGTCCAACAGACAAGTGATTAAAGCATTCAGTGACAATGTGGAGCATGCATGCAAATTCAGTATTTAGTAGGCTAAAAGGATGGATGGTAATTGCCTTCACTGGCTGTTCATCGACACACTCACACACAGCATGCAACATGTTTCCGTTAAAACTATGTTTCTAAACAAAACAGAACACCTTTCAAAGGATAAGCAGAGATCAATTTATATTAAATCACAAACTATCTGGAGACCTAGGTGACCCCTAAAAGAGAGCAGATACGGAGAGAGATCCCAGGACACAAAAAGGAATGAAAGTGACTGGAAGTGGAAAATAATCTTCACAAATAAGTACGTATTTGTAGAAATTCTTTGAAACTAGCTCTAAATTTGAAGATATTACAAAATGGAAACTGATAATATATTTGGAGCACAGTAAAATTATATATTTTTTAGAATAGATTACGATATTGATGTTTTATTCAGAACATACAATGAAGAAACAAAAAACATAGATGATATTTTTTCACAGTCATTAGTTATGATGGCATGCTTTGTCATGAATAACATTTCCCTTACACCATAAAATGAGTCAATATATTTTTCTCTTCTTAATTGTGCATTTGAGCTCCACAAGAGGTCATTCAGTAAGCAGTTTAAAATTATATTTCTTTATAGCCTGCTTTCAGTCTCTCAGCTTTGAGGGTATTAAAAAATGAGAGAGAAGAGAAACAGATATCTTTCATATATTTTGAATCTTCTTATTTTCTTTATTGTCCTCATAATTCAGGATGACTCCTGCAGTATGTGCAGGAATCAGCTGTGCACACATCTAACAGCAAGCGCTCCCGGTCACCGGAGTTGGTTGCAGGAATTACCTTTGTGGGCAGCACTTCGCTGCTGCAGCAGTCAGTTCCACACGATAGAACCACTTTTCTGCTACAACTTAGCCCAGAAACAATAGCTAAGGCACTAGACAGCTTTGAATTTTTGCCAGAGATTTATGACTTAATATTGATACGGTACGTATATTTCTACACCTGCAGAATTGAGAAACTGAAGAATGAATTCTGATCATTGGATTCACCTATGATGTTTAGATCTGCTTTTGGTTCTACAGAGGTACACATTGTACCTTAATGTGGGTTAATTAATATGTCATACTCTAGATGCGAGTTTTCTCCACCCTAACAAACTGAGAAGCATATGTCCGTCTCATGTGTCCTGAAAACATGATGCTGAGACTTACTTATTGTTCAGTTGCAGCTTCTTAATGCTGAAAAAGAGCTGTACCTACCATGACTATCAAAATAATTATCAGAAGATCTAGACTTAAGATTTCGTAACTCCCTGGCTTCCAGCTGGATGCTAAAAATTACCAGTAAAGATAAACTTTTTGCTTCTAAAGATCTGACCTTGTGTATACATATAATTGTCTAAAATTCAATGATATTGGAATGCCACACCTGAGTGGTACATAAATCTGAATATCTTGTACAAAGTAAAATTTTGCCTGATCTGATTCTGTGGGCTGTCAGGCCAATGGGCTCGGAGCAATCCTCCTCATCTCAAGAAGATGCTTTTTTTTTTTCTTTTCACAGAATCGACTGGGTTGGAAAAGACCTCAGAGATCATCAAGTCCAACCCTTGGTCCAACTCCAGTCCATTTACTAGATCATGGCACTAAGTGCCATGTTCAATCTCAGTTTAAAAACCTCCAGGGATGGTGAGTTCACCACCTCCCTGGGCAGGCCATTCCAATGCCTGACCACTCTCTCTGGAAAGAATTTCTTTCTAATATCCAGCCTAAATTTCCCCTGGCTGAGTTTAAGCCCATGCCCCATTGTCCTGTTGCTAACTGCCTGGAAGAAGAGACCAATCCCCACCTGGCTATAACTTCCCTTCAGGTAGTTATAGAGAGTGATGAGGTCACCTCTAAGCCTCCTCTTCTCCAGACTAAACAAGCCCAGCTCCCTCAGCCTCTCCCCATAGGTCTTATGTTCAAGTCCCTTCACTAGTCATGTTGCTCTTCTCTGGATCCGCTCCAGCACTTCAATATTTTTCCTGAACTGAGGGACCCAGAACTGAACACAATACTCCAGGTGTGGCCTCACCAATGCAGAGCACAGGGGAAGGATCACTGCCCTTGTCCTGTTGACCACGCTATTTTTGATGCAGGACAGGATACCATTGGCCTTCTTGACCACCTGGGCACACTGTTGGCTCATGTTGAGCTTTCTGCCAATTATTGTTTTTCTCCTGATTCTGGACACACAGAAGGTGCTGTACAGAAATAATTAAAAGAATAATTTAATCAGTAGGGAAAGGCTAAGGCAGGAATGTCTTCAGCTGGGGTTGTTATCAGAGAAATTGTACTTTGAGGCCATATCTGAAGTTTTTAAAGTTAAATATTTTTTGAGACTAGTGTGCTTAGAAAATGAATCTGAAGGAGCATAAGCAGTTCTAAAGCACATTTCTAACTATAGTTCTGACTTTTTTTAAAGAAAGAGAGAACAAGGAGCCTAATCTGAACTAAATGGTTAGTCTTCTTATAGAAAATATTACTTGACTGGGTCATAATATAGTTATTTTCAAGCTATATTTAATTATCTGTTAAAATCAGCTTGTACATGACGTGTAACATATTGTTCTGGTGATCATAGACCTAAACTGACTATGTTAAATGGATTTCCTAAGGGATATTTTTTTTTTTTTTTTTTTTTTTCCCCAGGAAATAAATAAATGGTAGAGCCATCCCACAGCAAGATCTACTCATGTTTGCAGGAAACAAATTACATGACTCAGATAAATAGTTCTGTCCCTTGTTGGTTTTATGACCTAGCTACCGTTACCTGAAATAGCATAAATGGCTCACATGAGTCAGATGATAGAGAACTTAAAGAATAATTTGGATTCAGATAGGTTTTTCAGGAATAATTTTAACTGTCAAATATGTTGTTTTCAGCCAAAATCAGAGAGATTTTTCTCAGAACAGCTTTCTACATTGTGGAAAACCTGAAAAATTCAAAATATTTTGGACAAATGAGGAGAGACAGTCGTAATCCTGAATAAGGAAATTATTCAAAAACTCCTCTAAGATGCAGAAGATATGGTTTCTTATTGGACCATGTGTTTGAAACTAAATATTCACGCAGCGTAATAGACTTCCTTATCATATGAGGGTGCAAGCTTCTCTTTTTTTCATCACAAATGGCTAGAGAGTTCTGAAGTTTCTTCCACTGAAAATCAAATTGCACAGTCTTCTACTGGAGGGGCAGATTAAGGTAAAATACTGTTCAGGAACATTTTGGTTTTCATTCACTAACAGCTTGGACCACCAGGAGTCAGTGATACTAACAAGTAGGTGGAAAACAAGCAAATATTTCATTTTTGTACACTGAAATAACACTAGTAATAGGAAAGATGGTAGCACAAATAGATAATTCTAATTATATCTTTTTTTAGAACCTGCATACTAAAACATCAAATGCAAAGACAGAAATCATGCACAGATTAATCCATAGATTGTGGTTAAACCCCAGAATATAATTAGATATATTCTGTAAATTTCACATAGTAGATATATATATTTCTGGAGCAGCAAGAAGCGCCTACAGAAAAAGAACAATAATGACACTTCCAGAGATTGAGGAGCTCAGTGTCCACAAAAAGATAAGCTAGAAGACAGAGAAAAACATTTAACATAAGCTAGAAAACAAATACCTTAGGAAAACCATTAGTAGACTAGCATATACCACACACCAACAACTTAAAACTTACCTAAACAACTGCTAGTAGAACTGAAATCTGATAACTAGCATTTTATCACTGGTGTAAAAGTAAATTTTACCTTTCTAATTTTTTTCTATTTTTCTTGAATTGAACAGGGGGGAGAGAAATACACTAAGGACCACTCCCATCTAACTGTCTGTTCCGAATAAAAATACAATATGTTGTGAATGAAGATGTCATGTGCTGATACCTTTACCTGTTTGTCTAAGAATAAATGATTGTTATTTCCAAATGAAATTTCCATCTTTAGAGTTGTTAGAGTATATCTGTGTAAGTATGGGTGTTTTGGGATTGTGTCGGTCTCAGGAGATTATGTGTTAAATACCTGAAGGTGTAAAAGTAGTGTGTCTTTCGGAAAATAAGCCATCATAGTGCCTTACATTTTTTCTAGCATGTCATGTTACTTTCACAGGGAGATGAAACATAGGTTCATTTTTTTTTTTCTTTCAATTTTCCCCCTATGTTAATGAGCTGTGTAAGCTAATGGTAGCCTAAGCAGTCAGGGGAATGTAGTAGGCTGTACGCTATGATTAGTCTGCTATTTTCTCTGTGTACAGCTACAGCCCCTACCTCGCAGCAGACTTTGCTTTTCCTGAGGGACCGTATGTGAAGCAACATGTGTTAAGGCTGCCTACAGGGTAGCGATGTCCATGAGCTGTGACTGCTAATAAAATGTTTACTGTCCACTTACTTCTAGGTTTTCTGGTAGCAAAGATAAGTGGATTGAGGTAGCCCTATATAGGAAGTTATGATTTTTTTAATGGAAAAAAAGGAAATCTGTTTTTTTTCAAATGAAACAGAACGAACATAGACATTTTGAATAACTTCTTTTTTAGTAAACAAATGAAAGATTTTGGGATGAAAAAAAAAAAAATCACAGTAATTTCTAGCAATTCAAGTCCAGGGAAGAAAAAAATGAAAATGCGACATGCAAAATGTCAGTTTGAATATACATAAGTAATTACATTGACCCCATTATTTTGAGAAGACTGAAAATTATGAACAACAAGATTTTTAAGTGATGAAAAGGTGAAAAAACTATAAATATTGGCAGATTTTTTTTTTTTCCCAGTCATCACATCTCATGGGTCTTTCTTCTAATTCTTTTAAAAATAGACTGCAGTGATCAATGCCAAAGTCTCCAGAGAAGTAACCTTACAAAAGTCTGAAGGGCTTCTGCATCACTGCAAATATTTAGAGATTTTTGCACTTGAGATATTCCAGAGATGTCTCAATCCCAAATTTTGAAAAATCTCATGCCATGGCTGTTGTAGTAAGGACTTCATTTTAGCATTTCTGAGGTTGTTTCCTGTCTTTATTTCCCTTTGTACTGCTTTCCATTCCCTATTTTTTCCTTCTCCATTTGATTTCTCACTTGGCTTCTGACCTAAGACTGAAATCAATTGTATCTTGCAGCATATGGCGCTAACACATTGAAATGAGGCAGTTCATCCACCCCTGACCAAACTAAAGAGAACCAGGAAGAGGAAGACACTTGCCAGACTCATCCAGATGGTATCCCAAAGCAGGGAAGCAGGCCAGGGCCCAGAGCTACACCTATTATGCCAACCTGCCTACTCAAGGCTTGCAGATATTCCTCACCTACAGTGACCCCAGTGGAGAGTAAATAGAAAGTACATTTTCCGAATCTTTCTAATTCTAATTTCCCAGTGTTTCCTTTTTAAAAACAAAAATAACTCTCAAAATAACAGGTCCATATTCAGAGGAGGAATTTTATCCTTTTGGTGGTAGAAGAAAAGAGTTTAATAAAATAAGAGAAACTGAGGTCTACTATCTGAAGCAAAACCAGTATATTTTAATAACATTGTTCAATATCTACTTTATTTTATTTTATTTTACTTTATTTTATTTTATTTTATTTTATTTTATTTTATTTTAATTTTCTGCAAAGACAGAATGAGTTATTGCTTTTACTATGTTGGTTCCACTTAGCCCATCAAATAACACTATATTCAGCAACAACTCTGCCTGCCTTTTTACTCTGCCTGCCTTTTTTTTTTTTTTTTTCCTTAGTAGAGATGAGTAGGAGGTGAAGGTGGTAAAAACCTAGTGTCATTTTTTAGTGTACGTGTTAGGAAGTTATCTGAAAGTTAATGGATCCAGAGAGCTTGAGGGTTCACATTTGACCTGCTTATAGCTATTGGTTCAGGCCTTTCACAGCCATGTAGCTGTTGAAATTCAACAGTTATTCTCAGTTTCTGGTAGAGTCAGCATCTATTTTTCCACCTACCAATTTAATCATAGATTTTTGAGAGTCTGGATCCATAAAGAGACTTAAGTATCACAATGCTGACTATTGCAGAAAACCTAACTTTCAGCCTTCCTGCTAAACAGTGGAATCCACAACTTCAAGTCAGATTTACAGGTGCTCTATCCAATACATAGAGAGAATTAGGCACATAAAAACTGGCTTATAGAAACTAGTATTCTCAGTAGGAAACTACCTAACCCATCTCTTGCAAAATGTGAAGACAAACACATTTTATATATATGTCTCCTTGTTCCTTTCAGAATTAAGTATCTTCCTTACTTCAGACATCTATCTGTGAATTTTATCTTAGATTAGTACACGTGTAATTGGTCTTAGCTGCATTTGAGGTCAAATCTGTGAAAGAGGAAAAAGTGAATGGGTGGAAGAATGGATTTTTTTGGTGGCTAGAGAAATTTAGTGGATAGAAACTTGTCTGCAAGGTACATTGTCTAAAACCATTTCTTGTTTGCTTCAATCAGCTCTCATATCAGGACTCATCTCTTACTCAAAAGACCAGTTATGAAAGTATTATGTGATGATTCTCTATCATACTGAAGTTGTGCCAACACATAAAATATTTTATCATGTCACTAGGAGAGCAACAAGGCTCCTCTCTGGTCATCAGGACACTCTCTTTTGAATCCCAAGTTCTATTACCTGCTTCAATAAACAATTGCTAATAATAACGATTTGCTATAACAAAATGACATCTCCAAAATCACTAAAGTTCAAATGAATTTAATTCTTCAAAGGAAGATAAAATCCTAAGGTACCCAAGAAGAATGAAGCGAAAAGTGAGAGGTGGACTCTTGAGTGAGCTGTGAAATATCAGCTCCGTGAATTATGGAAATTTCAATGAAATATTACAATAAAAAGTTTTTTAAAAGAGATATTGGTCTTTACACACAAATAAATAAGATGAAGAGGTCAGAGCACTGAAATACATTTTACAGAATAGACGCTGAGGGAGATAATTGCCCTGGAAGCTGAAGAGAGACATAATTGTTACTAGAGATGTGTGTCTATTATTAATGAGAAGGTGCAGAGAGAAACATGGCACAGAGCATGTGCCTCATTCAATCATTACAAGACAACAGGCAGCTATTGATGGGCCCTTAAGTAAGTACAACCAATTTGATAAGAGATTAATTAAAGTAACTGAACAGTCAAGAATTAAATAATTCTCACATTTCAATGTTTTAAGGGCTCTTAGGGGAGAAAGAAAAGGACATCATAAAAACCCTGGAGGAAAGCTTTAGTAGAACACTGAGGAAAACATTGCTACACCTGTTGCATTCCTTCCTCATTAGTCACCTAATTTAGTGATCAAGCCTTGAATAGGAGGTAGTGCCTAGTATCAAACACAAAGGAACCAGTTTGTGACTCAGAGGTCTACAACCTCCCTTGCAGTGTCTTGTTTGTTTTAAAAAAAATGTCAGTGCCTTCCAATAGTCATTTTAGAACATAAGATGTATAGTAAAGAGGATGAAGAAAGTAAAATCTCCCTTCCAGAGTCTCCCTGGCATTATTGCAATGAGGGATTCAAGTGTAGTCCTGAATAGGACCTCTCAAAGTAATCACCTTCTAAAAACAATCATTGTTACAGGCTACAGTAAGAGCACTCATGATCACAGCTTGTGACACGTGCAGAGCAAAGTGGACACACATTGTTAGGTTGCAAATATATATCCATATTAATTAAAATGCAAGACACTGTTCTTTGACCCAGGGTACATGTCTCTTTCACTAGGGTTAATTTCTAAGACAGCTTAGCATAGGTCTTCATCTTGCCTTGGGCAAAGAATTTACCTTCTGTAATTATGTGTCTACTTAGGAACATGAGCAGAAACACAGCTCATCTATAAAATAAAAAGTTTTCTTTCTGCTGAAGAAAAGGACTGTTTCTAATAAACACTTCTCAAGGAGATCACTCAGTTTTAATAAGCTAGAAGATGGATAGAATAGCCAGTATCTATGAGCCTTTAAGTGTTAGATTACCTACAGAGATTTTTGAGTCTTGTAACAGATTTTCTCCATCCTGTTGAAGAAGACTGCCAGTTAGACTGGAGGGGAGCTACTCAAACTTAGCTGACAGTTAAGGAGGAAACTGCATTTTTCTCTTTTAGAAAAACTGTGTGATATTTTCCACATCAAGCTCATCTTCAGTCTTAAACTTTCTTCCGGACTTTGATTTTACACATATCCTAATGTTTTTCCATTATCAGTATATTCTATTCAAAAATTAGGCATATGGCATCCCGTTTCTTTGTTTTGTTATTGTGTTCTAGAAGGATGATTAAAACAAGCAAGAAAACAGAAACAAGGTTTGGTGTTGCTTTTTTTTTATTTGTTTGTTTGTTTTTGTTTGTGTTTTTTGTTTGTTTGTTTGTTTGTTTGTTTGTTTGTTTTCCTGCTAGGGCATAAAGAGGGTTACTACTTTCCCATGTAGTGTATAAAATGTGAGAAGAGATGCCACCTTTCTTAATGAAGACACATTTGCTTCACCATTGGTTGAATGATCCAATGAGATTACTGCTGGAGTCTTTTCCTTCCTTGAAAGTTGGTTCACTCAGACAGACAGAAGTACAGACCAGCTTTCCAGTTCTGTGATCTGTTGCAGATGTCTAGGTTTTCCCTGTGGACAAAACACAAATACAAATCTGTGTAGTGTCTTCGTAATTCAATATTGTGCATGTAATAACATTCTAAGAGAACATCTACTATTACAAATACATGTAAAATGCTGTACATCTAATGTATACTTTTGTATATCTCAGATATTTGTATCTACGCTTTTTCTTTAGTTAGTGTTTAAGTTCCCTCTACTCCTGTGATACTAGAAAACGGGTATATAATTCACCATGTTAAGTTTATACTGATACTTGCAGTTCTTTAACATACTTCTCAGGTTCTTGAATCTGAAACCAAGAAGGAATATCTTTTAAACTATAATGGAATGATTTGCAGGCAATTACATAATGCTTGCATCCAGTTCGAGGAAAAAAAAAAGTTAAAGCTATCAATCTGGATGTTGCAGCTGCCACAGTCTTTATAAAACAAAATATTTTTAAGTTTTCTGAACTATCTTTTCTGTTAAAAAAAGGGCTTGCAAGAACTTGAGCTTTCTTAAGACAAAAATAAACAACTTGTTATTGCTGCTCTAAAGCTGTTAAGATCATTACAATCAGTAATGCATTCTGATGCCAGAAAGGAACTTACCCTCTTACATGATTCTTCACCCTATGAGGCTGGGATAGTGCTATCACAACAGTACAAAGATGACTGCTGAACATATGATTGATTTTATGTCCAGAACTATCTCCAGCAAAGAGGATGTATGTTTCAGTCACTAACAAAAGTTGGATGAAGTTGTCTGGAGGGCAAAATGGTTAGTTATTGCGTATTTAACTGTACCTACACTGTATGTACAAGGTAGAAAATGTGCCAGATTCTTTATGCAACGGGTGTAAAAAGATTCATCTTATGTCAAGACAGGTCATTATGGTTTTATTTGACCATTACTTTTACAAATAGACACACTCCAATGCATGAAAGAATATTTTATTATAACAACTAAGTTACAAGTGAAAAACTGCCAGAATGAAAATTTCTTGGTTAGATGTTGAATCTCAGAGTTCTGTTTTGGCCAATAAGCCTAATCAGTAAAGTTTTGGTAGGCAAATACGGTCCATCTATCACAGCACCTCACTGGTGGATTTAGGTCTAACTGACAGTGACTGAAGTTCAGACCTAGTGTGTCTCTAGGTACAGAAAGCAAAATGGGACTCCTTTTAGTGGTCCTGTGAATCTTATTAATGAGAACAGAGCTGTCCTGAATTAAATGCATTTCAGGAGTGCTTTTTTACTTCAATTTAGTCAGAAGGTAAGATGATGCCTGAGTTTCACTGGGACAGTGCACTGAGGCTTTTCAGCTTTAAAGCTGTCATACATTGAAAGCCTGCAGAGGCTCTACAGATAAAGCCATATAAGTTTGACATTTGCTGACTACAGTCCTTAATGATCACACTAGATCTCTCTGAAGTAATTTGTGATCTGAAAGCTGAAAAAAAAAACTATTAAAGGAAAAAGTAAAAAGCTGTAATGAAGATGAGAGGCACATAAAAATTCACATTCTGCATTTCTTGCAAGTTGTTGTCTGTGATCCCAAAGGACTGAATGTTATGTCAGTGTATCTGAATAATTTTACAGACAAAATAACAGAGCTAGATTTGCCAATTTAAATTCCATCTCACATTCCATTATCCTCTCAATAGACAAACAAACACCAGGATGAAGGCCAGTTATCTTGTGAATCCTGTTTTGTGAATACACTGTTTGGACTGCAGCTGCCTCTTTACCTGGAAAAGAGCAAAGAAAGGAAGACAGCAGAAATGGAAAAGTAATGCTTGCATCTCAATTTCCAAAGCATTTCCAAAAGACAGAATTAGGGCAAAGACATGGGTGAAAAGTATTTATGTTCACTGTAGCTGTGGTATAAGAGAATAGTTTTTTGGATCTTCAAATGAAATGAAAATGAATTTGAGCAAGGGATTGGCAGAGGGGGGAGGAGGACAGGGGCATGGGATGTGGGGGTGTTATCTTTTTTAAAAGGGCTGAAAAAGAATATGGGAGTAGCAGATCTTAACTAAATGGTTCATAGTAAATATTAAACTCTTGATGTAGCCTCTATCAGCTGGTGAATCATTTGTGGCAGATTTTTGCAGAGACATTGTTTCTTTCAAAGATGGGAAGTATTATGTCAGGAAAAGCATCTAAATAGTATTACTCATTATTTTATTTGCTTCTCTTCAGTTTATGTATTTGTTATTGTTTTCTCACCCTGTGCCTTTTCAGAGTACTGTGCTGAGACAAATTGGTACACGTTCCTTTTAAGTATGTTTTTCCTCCTCAAAGACTTGCTTTGTTTTGTCTGCCTGAGAGCACCAAAAGAAACAACTTGTATTTGAGCACAGAGCAATAAAAAACATTGTACTGTTAGATGTGGTATTCTTGAAGGAGATGATGCTACTGCATGTTTGTGATATTTAAGACCATACTCTAGACAAAGGCTGTTCAGATTTTTTAGATCAAAATCAAAATAACATTGCAAAAATTAAAATTGAAAAGAGAGGATCATGTGAGACAAAGATGTACTAACAGTATGCACACTACACGTCTTAATGATACTAACAGGACAATGTTTCAAATAAATGTCGATATAACAATATATTTTTAATGCATTATCACCATCTCAGCAGCAAGATCAGTGAGATTCACTTCATATCATCTCTTTTAGGTGTCAGATTTAGCTTCCCTATTCAGTAAATAAGAAAATTATATTTCTATCCCAACTCTCCATTCACACCTGCAACACTCTGTGGGCTTCCTTCTATATTGTAACCACTGAAAAGGCCAGTTCACTCTTTGCTGATTTCTATATAGGCTATGTGGTGGGTTCAAACCGAACAAAGTCAATATTTAGTTTCAGAGCTGTAGAGCAGTTCTGAAGTGAGTTCCCTGGTCATACTACAAAAAGGATGTTTGTCTGATAGACAAAAAGAGTATTTTTGTTGACTACAACCAAGATTCCTTCTACAAGAAAGTAAAATGGGATCTCCATTCCAGTTGCTTACAAGCTGTGTGCCACAGAGCCATAAGGGTCTGAAACAACTGTTCCACATTACCTTAAGTTTCTTCAACACACGTCCTATGAGAGGTATATGTACTTTCACATATGCTATTAACTACTACCTGTTAACTCTTTGATTAATGGACCTTCTTCATTCATCCACAATTCCCTTGCTTCAAATTAGCTTTAGTCTTCTTCATTTGCAGTTCATGAATATCTTGCATATTCTGTCTCCCTCTTTCTTAATATTACTGGTTTATTATTGCTGTATTTTGCAAAGACAAAGATTCAACAAGATCCCAGCTGAGTTCCCAAGGAAATGATAGCTCATTCCTAAGGAAATTATAGTGTCAAAAGTTCACATGTGAGCAGGATAATCTTGTGGGAGTATCTTACTGCTGAAGGATACCAAGAGGGTAGGCAAATAATGCCTCAATTCATACCACAGTATCACAGTATGTTTGGGATTGGAAGGGACCTCAAAATATCATCTAGTCCAATCCCCCTGCTGGAGCAGGAACACCTAGGTGAGGTCACACAGGAACATGTCCAGGCGGGTTTTGAATGTCTGCAGAGAAGGAGACTCCACAACCTCCCTGGGCAGCCTGTTCCAGTGTTCTGTCACCCTCACTAAGAAGTTTCTTCTCAAATTTAAGTGGAACCTCTTATGTTCCAGCTTGATTCCATTACCCCTTGTCCTATCATTGTTTGCCACACAGAAGAGCCTGGATCCATCCTCATGGCACTATCAGAGGATATGAAGATATCAGAAGATATCAGAAGACTTTTTATGAAGACTCAGGACAACAACTGCACTTTGGGTGCAATGTAGAAAATGTTCGTCCATCACGGATCTCTTGAGTTTATCTTCAGATGTGAAGGTACCACCAAGACTACTCTTTGACTGCATGCTCATACCTGAAGTCCTGGGATCATCATATAGGAAAGTTTTAGGAGCCTGTCTAGCACTGTGTTATCATTCCCTTTTCCCACTGAGGACAAGAGCACATCTACAGATACCTTTCCAGCTTGCTCCCTGTCACAGATTGTATCAGGAACAGCCTCTGTGAGCACTCTAGTTTCCAACCTGAAAAAATTGTAGTGTTCTTCTATACCTGTCATTATTACATGTGCAGAGGGAGGGAGGAATGACAGCTCTGGTCTCATAGCTGCAGAGAGATACATAGCACTGAATCATAAAGGCTGTATTGTCTTTAAAAGCTGACCTGAGGCTCTGAGCTGTGAGGGAATCTTCTGTCTGTTCTTTAGGTATAGCAGAGAGCACCTGCCCAGCCTGTGCCCTGCATGATCCTAATTCAGCCCCAGTACTAGTCAAGCTGCAGTAATGCAGTCACCCTAGGCTCCTCTGAAGACCTAAGCACGTGTTTCCTTCCCCTTTTCGAAAACGGTGGGCTATGAACAGATTATGTGGTCAAAGAGGCACCCACAGGATGGTTTTCTGTCATATGGCCTTTTAAATCTCTGCCTAAAACTAGAATGACAAGCAAGGGAAAGGGTCTTTTTATTCAGAATACAAAACAGTTAGTGGTAGGCTTAACATTTGCTGGTTGTAATGTTTCTCCATCTCCTCCCCTTTGTCCTTTTTCATCTCAAAGGACACTCCAGCCTTCAGTGGGCTACTGCAAGTAAGCAGTGGCAGAGCAAATCTTCCCTTAGGACTTCACTGGGTCACAGATTTCTTCATGTGGTTTTGAGTAACCACTTCAGGCTCAGGTGGCCACAGGTTTGCAGGAAAGTCATCAGGAGCAGGTTTTCATCCCTAGTTTTAGCAGGAAGTCTTCAGGTAGAGACTCAGCTGTGAGTTTTGAGCTGCTTAGTTTGAAATCAGAAACAACAAACTTTATTATCACTAAGAACTCCAGCCTGCTGATTCTGACAAAGGGCAGACTTAGGGTTTTTTGCACCGACTTTATGACACACATCCAGACCTGGTTGCGTCTATTACAAGATATAGAGCAGAGTCACTGAAAACACAGCGTGGGTGACCCTACTACCTTCTAAGACCTCAGAGACTGTGCTTGGGAATGCTCAGAGCAAGAGGGTGTTTGTCTGTTTCTTGTGGGGTTTTTCATGTTGTGTGTGTGCTTGTGTGTTTCTGTACTGTTCTTATAGAGCAAGATAAAGTAAGAGATTACCATTACCATTGGCATTACCTTTTCTTATAGAAAGTAGTATATTTTTAAAGATACTTGGAGTACCCTGTTCCAGCCCTCTGATTGTCACACAACCCCAGCTACTTTAGATTTAGATAACCAAAGTTATACTTCATTTCCACCCTATTAAAGTTTATATCTTCCTTGTCCACGTACAACCTTATGATCTGTTAGTGAGGGGAATAGGAAGCATTTCCCAGTGAACCAGGATGACCCAAATATGGTGAATTTTGGGTCTATCTTTTCAAAGAAAATACTAAAATCCCCACGAATTTGAGACAGGAATGTGTAATTAACTACACTGAAATAATTAAAAAAAAAAAAAATCAGTGGATAATTCAATAAATAGTTCACACACAGTTTAAAAGCTCATGGAAACCAAAGCCTGGACATTTTTCCTGATGTTATCCACATTATTCAAAAAAGCAGATTTGGAGAATGACACCTGTTGACCATTATTTTGCCCACAGTAGTGGCTTTGCTGCTCAGACCAATGATCAGCTGTGGGTCAGTGTTGCAGGGCTTCATGAGATAGCAGGAGCGATAGCCACTCCCTTTCACATAGGTATGATTTTCTGAAATGCTAAGCCATAATAATGAATTAGTACTAGATCACAGTGCTATTAACTCACAGAAGAAATCCTACACTGCCCCTGAAAAACAGAGTATTACATGCATTGATAGTCACCCCATATACCCAAGACAATTGAATGCTAGTGTGTTAATGATACATGAGCAGAAATAGAAACAGTCACGAACACAGGCAGTAATAGAAACTAGGTTTGTTTCCATTTGTGGGGTTTTATGAGAGTCATGTTGAAATGGGCTGTGATATACTACTATCATTTGCCTAACATAGAAAAAAGACCAGTGTGACACTTTATAATGTGGTGAGACCTTGTGGAATACCTTTACTTTTTATAGCTTTGTGTCACATGTGAGATGAAAATATTAAGTCTAGGAGACAGAACTAATCTATCCTGATGTTAAACCCCCAGCCACATAGAGTGTACTGTAAGAACAGAGCTTCAGTTTATTCACTCTTCCTATTGTACCATTAGCAAGTAATTACTTGCTAATGTAGACCTAGCCAATGAAGCCTGGAGGCTGTTTTAAATTTTCTCTTTGGAAATCCTCTCCATAGCCCTATCTTCAAACCATCTAACTTCATATGGTTCTTTGGACATGAAGAATGATCCCTGTCACAAAAGAAAGAATTAGCAGTGATAATGCAAAAAAGGCATGTCAGATGAGTTATATTCATGGAGAGGGACACTCTCTGAAGGACAGTGAGAGTAACCAACAGGGAAAAATATGACTAAAGAAATCCTTTTGTAGTCCATTTTGCTTTTCCCTTTAGTCGGTGGAAAGGCAAATGCATAACACTTCTGTTCTTAGCCATACCACCAGAGTAGTCCTTGCCATTATGAAAAATTATTTACCTGTGTCTAACTGTGGCTTTGTTTTTCTGCTTGTCATCATAGTGTCCAAACATTGTGCAGTTTAATCAGAACTTTGTAATGAGGACCATAACAGAAATTCAGAGAAAACCTGTGTCTTTCCTGTTATCTCTTGATAAAACAAACCAAACCAACCAACCAAACAAACAAACAAACAGGAGGAAAAAAATCCCCAAATGCGGGGGACAAATTCTGTTCTCCAGTAAGTTTGCAGGTCTGTCTGTCACTGAGGTTAAGAGTCACAGGTGCACATAGGAAGGTAAAGAGATGAGATCCAGTCTACATATATCCCTTCTTGAATAAAATTGCTGTCAGGTATTTAGGATGTCCTCTTTCCAGTGTTTATTCAGAATGTATTTTTGGTGCAGCTGGGAATATTATACTAACAAATAAGCAATCCCAAGTAATGAGAATGTAGCACAGCTGATACTCTTAAAGGTAAACATGAGAATTTGTTTCACTTCTAGCACAAATGCAGATATAGCTATCAACATGGATATGTGATGAGTGACTAATGTCAGCTCAACATGAAAGACTACAAAGGCAAAAGAAATTCTCTGATCATTAATCCTCTCAGGGTATCTCATCATCGAGTTTCTGAGCAGGAGAGGACTGGCTAAAGGTCACTTATATATTTTTTATTTATAAATGTTCTGATGATTTTAAAGCAAAGTTATAATAAATATTTTTCTAATAGTCTCATTGTCTCTCCAGTAAGTTACAATTTAATAACTGCTGTTTTATGAGCAGAAATGTGTAACCTACTAGTAGGGGTGGGGAAGGCCCACATTAAAATCAAAGCATGAAGTAAATTTGTTTAGACTATGAAACACTGAAGTTAAGAAGGAAGTTGGTAAACAACACTCAGAAAATAGGGCCAAATTCTTTCAATTGTTTTGGTTTGAATCTGAAGCATTTTCACTGATCCTGTTTAGAATATTCTGCAATCAAACATAAAAGGAGAGAAAAAAAATTAGTTATATCTGACCACTAGTCCATGGAGGACGGAGACCAGATCTGGTATCAGCTTGATATTTGTATAAATCTGGGAATTACTCCAGTGCAGTTCAAGTGAAAAAAATTGCATCTGGGTATGTCAGCACATTAGAGGTCTAAAGCTCTGATCTCTAGTCTAAATTAGTTTCTGACTTGGACTGCACAAATGTACTGGGAATAAAGAGACAGTAAGAACCGTCTTTATATATCCCAATGGGCAAGAGTTCTTGATCAGAGTATGCAGATTTAAATCAATTATATTAATCTTGTTAACTCGCCTTGAGCATACAGAGAGTGGAGGAAGAGGAAGAGACCAGGTTCCATGGTTTCCTCATGATCCTGTATGCTGGAGTTAATAAGAAAACAGTAGTAACCATCAGGTGAAGAAGTCATTTGTTGCTTTAGAGAAAGCAGAGAGCAGAAACAAATTTATTTTCTCCATCTTCATTTTGGGTAGGGCTGAAAGCAAATAATCTGCATATCCAGAAAAGGAAAAACTTCCAACACTGTTAATGAGCTTGTTACTCTCTATCTTCTCCTAGATTGTGTTCTGGTCCCTGTTTCCATTTTAATTAAAGTCAAAATTCCCATTTGCATTAAGAGTATTGTTATTTTACATCTCTATGTCTTCTTATTTATTCTATTTTTTTTTGTATGTGTTTCACTCTTCCTTTAGCACTGAAATGCCATAGCATTTTAAATACCATAGCATTTTAAAATTACAAGGAATTTGCTCATCAAGGCAGATTTGCAGAAATTTACAGAGATTTGGAATATTCCCAAATACACAAATGGAATTTGTGGCTTTGACAACAAGACTGTTTGTGCATAGAGCCATGAGTAAAACTGATTTTTGTAATGATATGTAACAAATCAATGAAGAAATACTTTTACGATACAGGACCATGACATGTTGCTCCATTTATAATTCATTATACCATGAAACTGAAGTTTTACGATGTAATTAAAATGCATATAAAGTAATAAGGAATCAACATTTATCAGAAAAATAATTATTTGAAAATAGTCTCGTAATAAGGCAAATAAATAAATAAACAAACCTACCATCTTTATATCAGTATAGTAACAATAAAAGGCCATGTCTGAAATAAATGCAGCAAAACAATGAAAATAAAAAGGCACCATAATCATGTCCTTAATTATAGAAGAATTGTAACAGCTCCAATTTTTCTGAACTCATTTTAACATCTACTTTTAGGTTTTAATTCATACAAAGTTATTTGGTAGTTGAAGTGTACGTAATATATATTGGTATTTGTTTGTCATTCAGTGTTGCATTTAAATACCATTCTCTAAAAATGTACTGAGGTTAAATTCAAGCTGTTAGTTCTTGTCAGCTTTTGTGAATATTTTCTATATAAACATTTTGAATGGAGTAATAGCTATACAACACACAATTCTGCCATCCTTCCTCACACATGGAAACAACTTGATCCATTAAAAGTTCCACTAGTTCCAGATAGGCTTCTCACAGAATAAAATTATCCTTAGTGTATTTAAGACTGGGAAGAAAAAAAATAAAAGCTATAGAGTACTCATGATGCAAATTAAAAGGGGCAGTTCTAAAGACCAAGAACCAAAACAAATGTGTATGCTCTGTATAACCATTTAAGGATACCCTGGAAAACTGAAGTTTGGTGGTGTTTTTTTTGTTTGTTTGTTTGTTTTTGTTTTGTTTTGTTTTGTTTTGTTTGTTTGTTTGTTTGTTTGTTTCTGTTTTTTTATTTTCCACAATAAGCCCATATCAGGTCCATGTAATATGTCATTTAACTAGATGTATGGTATAGATATGACTTTCAAATTAAACTGGAAGGTTCTTTAACTATTAATACAAAAAAACAAATGTGGTTTTCTTCCATGAAATCTTAGAACAAAAATTCACAGAGGAGTTAATTTCCAAAACTATGTAATAAAATTTATGTGCCTCACACAGACATCTGTATAAAAGATAGGTATCTAATAGTTTCAGCATTATGATCAACAATGTCTGGACAGTGATATAGCTAATCAGTTGCCTGCTTGCAGGGAGATGTAAAACTTCTTAGATTCTCTTCATTTCACTGACTAGATCTTCAAAGAGGGATTCAGTTTCCCAAACACAGACATTTTGGGTGTCATCTCATCTTATTTTTACATTTTGTTTTATAAGTAGTGCTCTTTTAACACAGAAATTAAATTTTTGAAATAAGAGTATCAGTAACCCAGCCCCAAACATTTTTTCCACATTTAGATCTGCCATATCTTGCTAGTGAGAGCCCTGAACTAGAATGCTGCCATTCAACATCAATCATGAGATCACTTACTGTGACACTTACCTAAACTGTTCTCAGGGGATTGTTTTTAATGCAATAAAAAAGTTGCCAGTTACTGTATCCTGCTGTTATGAGTTATTAATTAGATATTTCTGACACTTAAAAATATTGGTTTTCATATCTAAGCAAATACTTCTGTAGTTTGTTGTTGGAATTCTGTCTCAGAATGTGAATTAGAGGATTTAAAGCTGCATATTGGGGTGAGTAAAGACAAATATTGTATTGAAGAATGTGATGGAGAAACCTAAGCCATATATCAAGTTGTATAACCTCCTAGATACCAGAATCAATGTTTTATTACACTGAGATAAGTATGAATAAATGATAAGCTTTACTTTACATACTGAGCTGAGAGAAGGGTCAGGAGTTTGATGGGAAGTATCAGGACTCTAAATGAAGGAGGAGGAGAACTGATGAACAATCAAATTAATATCTGAGAAGATATATTATATGTGGTGACTAATCTCATACTTCAGTTTTTCTGCTGTGGTAGGATAGTAGGGCTGTCTTTCAAGTCCAGGAAAATTTCCCCCAGTGGTAGTGGAAAAGATAATATAAAAATATATAAATATTATAGCAATAATGTAAAACCATACAATTTTATGGCCATTTCAAGGTCAGAAAATGGACCAAGGAGGAGGCTAATTTTTTTACTGCCTCTTTCTTCTCTCTAATGCACAGCCAGCCATGTGCTCTAAGCACATTACTTCAAAATCTGCTTTACAGATGGCAGAGGAGAGAATGGTATCAAAATAGATCACTGCGTCATAAAATGATACCCCAGTGAAATGACAAAAAACTATGCATTAATTACAGTTCTGGCGGGATGGGTAACGACCAATTAAGTTATGAGTTCAGTTGTAATGCATATTTTATGTTCAGAAAGAAAACAGTACCAAAACCACTCAAAAAGTATGCCTCTCAGCTAAATAACGTGAAGCTTTGAGGCAAGACAAATTCTGTGTTCTATTACATAAAGGAAGGGGAAAGCTTTTCCTTACTACTATTTATTTGCGTGTATGAAATATAATATGTGGCTAATAAAACATTTAGGAGCAATCCTACTACAAAACAATGCAAGAGTGCATCTCTATCTTCAGAGACATCAGTCATAGACACAGATGTGGTCTGTGCATCCATTCCAATAACTTTGTTTTCCTTTCTGATTGAGTTTACGTGCTGAAAGCTGTTGTCCCAACATGTCATTAATATCAAGTAAGGAGTTAGAAATTACTCTTTTTCCCTACTTTTTCTCACATTTTTTCTACAATGCTCACAAAGTTTGCACTATATTTCTGTTTTACTTGCACCATTCTAAAGAATTTAGACCCTATGTAGTTTTAAGCCCCCTGTAATAATTACATTTCATTTACAAATCACTGCCTTATGTTCTCTGAGTTATAAATGAAACAACTTCCTGTTAGTTAACTGTAAAAAGATTTCTCAGGATGTTTCAAAATATCATATGAAATGCTTACGCTTTCACTGACAGTGATTATGTGAGAAGAATTCCTGAAGTCTAGATAATCACACACTTGTTTTGTGACTATTTTCACAGCATATGGTTTCAAGGCTTTAGTTAAAGCTGGTCTGATGACTCGCTTGCTAGCGCATGGCACTACCAAGAGGAAAGATTTAGGTTAGTACCTCAGGCTTACTAGGACAATCAAAGAGCTCAATTTCAGTGACAGCAGGATTGTACAAACAGTATGACTTACTTAAAAAAGGAAAGAAGATAAGTCATACTGTAAGGAAAGATTTGTCCCAAAGTGAAGTGCTCACCAGAAATTCAACATTCCCAGAAGTCTTGTATTATTTTAATTTCCAGCAAATTTAGACTTTTACTGGGTTTCTGCAGAGCATGAAATCATTCCAAGGCTTCCTAGCAAAATAGCTGAATTTTGCCACCCTGACTTTCCAGGGTGAGGGTCAACCAAAACTGGAATTTCCCTCCCTGCAGAAAGGGGGAAAATAAAAGGGTGGAAGATGTGGGACAAATGGATAAGAAGGACGAGGGACAGGAAGGAACACCAAAAAGCCATCATACTTTTCCCACTATTGCCATGGAAGGATAAAAACAAAAAAATTATGCTTAAACCATGGAGTATCTGCCACTCTCTGTTTCCCTACCACACCTTTGGTAGCAGCAACCAGCTTGACTTTCTAGGGCTTTGGCAAAGGCAGAGGAGGGAAACTACTTATTTGTCCATCTCCAATGATGTGATCACCCAAGCAGTTGATCACTCCAGCAGTGTCCAAAGGTGTCACTGGCAAGGTGTGTGTCATAAAAGGGGTGAACATATACTTTCCACAACTTGACAAATAGGAGAGACATACAAATACATGAAACAAAACCCCATCATTTTCACATGTGACAGTTTTGCATAGTTGTTGGGACCTTTTTCCAGTAGAGAAACTAATATAATAGAAATCAAATTCCATGTGAAAGATTGCTGACTTACGATCAACCTGTTGTCAAGCAGAACTCCCAGGTGCCTCTCTATAATGCTGCTTTCCAGCAGGTCCACCACTAACCTGTACTGGTGCCTGAGGTTATTCCTCCCCAGGTGCAGGACCCCGTGCTTGCCTTTGTTGAACTTCATCAGGTTGTTCTCTGCCCAGTCCTCCAGCCTGTCCAGGTCTCGCTGAATGGCAGCACACACTTCTGGTGTGTCAGCCCTTCCTTCCAGTTTGGTATCATCGGCAAACTTGCTGAGGGTACATTCAGTCTCTTCATCCACGTCATTGATGAACAGGCTGAAGAGGACTGGACCTAACACTGACCTCTGGGGAACTCCACTAACTACAGGCCTCTAGCCAGACTCTGCACAATTGATCACAACCCTCTGAGCTCTGCCATCCAGCCAGTTCATGGTCCATCTCACTGTGCATTCATCCAACCCACAATTCCTGAGCTTACCTATGAGGATGTTGTGACAGATGGTGTCAAAAGCCTTGCTGAAGTCAAGGTAGAAAACACCCACTGCTCTTTCCTTATCTACGCAGCCAGTTATACCAACATAGAAGGCTATCAGGTTGGTCAAACATTATTTTCCTTTGGTAAACGCATGCTGACTACTACTGATAACCTTCTTTTCCTTCACATGCTAGGAGATGCTCTCCAGAATTTGTTCCATCACCTTTCCAGGGATGGAGATGAGGCTGACTGACCTGTAGTTTCCTGGGTCTTCCTTCTTGCCTTTTTTGAAGACTGGAGTGATACTGGCTTGCTTCCAGTACTCACGCATTTATCCTGTTCTCCATAACCTTTCAAAGATGATGGAGAGTGACTTAGCAATAACATCTGCCAGCTCTCTCAGCACTCATGGGTGCATCCCATCAGGGGCCATGGATTTGTGGATGTCCAATTTGTTTAAATGACATCTAACCTGATCCTCCTCAACCAAGGGAAAGTCTTCCCTTTTCCAGAGTTTCTCTCCTATCTCTAGGGTCTGGTATTCCTGAGGGCCTGTCTTAGTGGTAAAGACGGAAGCAAAGAAGGCATTCAGTAACTCTGCATTCTCTATTATCTGTCACCAGGGCACCCACCTCATCCAGCAGCAGACCTACATATTCCCTAACCTTCCTTTTGCTGCTGGTATACTTGAAGTCCTTGATGTCTTTGACATCCCTGGTTAAATTTAATTCCAAGTGAAGCCTGGCCTTCTTCACCACATCCCTGTATACTCTAACAGCCTCCTTGTATTCCTCCCAGAGGATCCGTCCCTTTTTCCACTTTACATAAACATCCTTCTTCCACTTGAGTTTTGACAGGACTTACAGTCTTATTGTATACCACAAGCTCTTCTTTCATATTTCTACTTAATTTCTAAGATGTTTTGAGTTATTAAGTTAGACATTTTGAGACTTTTGAGGGGCTTTTATCATTTGTTTACATGCATGTTCTCAATAAATATTTCTGTTTTTAAGGATATCTCAATCAGTGAAAAAAAAAAAAAAAAGCATGATGTGCAGTGAGCTATTTAAACCTACCCAGTTCTGATGAAAATGTGGCATAAACTCTTGAAGTGCTGAAATAGCCAGCTTTCCTTAATTAATGAGACACTGTCTGAGAATAATGGCAAGATGATACAGCCATGGATGTGTACCTTACTGTTTAGAATTAAGTAAGTAAAGTTGAGTCTTCTGTAACAGTTTGATAATTACGGACTTTTTTTTTTTCTCTGTTGTTTTTATTTCTGGTCTCCATTCAGAGAATTAGATCTCAAAATGAAGCCATTTTGAATTGTTCCAGAGTATGAATTTTTTTCTTAAAATCCAGGTATGGCATTTATTCATCCTATGTTGATTTTGTCAGTTCTCTGATATGAAAACTGGTGTTTTCAGGTGCATTTAGCTGTTGATGGTTAACAATCAAAGCAAGAAGCTCATCCACAGCGAGGACGTAATTTGGAAGAAGTATCTACAAACATTTGCAGAAGAAAAGTGAGAGGAAAATTCTGAACAAATTGTTTAAGTCAGAGCTAGCAATACTCCCAAACTAAATGGAATGGGGGAAAAATGCACCAGTGTAACAGGGAAACTAATGAACATAAACAAGACTTTTGACAAGTACTATTTCTTTTGTGCATGTATTAGTCAAATCTAGTCTTATGGCCTTGATCATGTTTCTTAAGCTTTCCTGACAGCCACTGTTTAGGCTACTCATAGTCTACCTATAGTCACAACTAATTAATTAAAATAACATTTATATTTCAGGATTTTTTTTCTACCTTTGGGAAATGAAAACAAAAGCATTCTCTACAGAGGTAAAACCACACATGAGTAACTTTCTATGTGATTTGGATATTTTATATTAACCTTTGCATTATACATACATAGTTTTTTTAATATCTATAATGTCATTAACTCATTAATTCATAATTTCATTATTTCTCTACTTCCAATCAAGTGTGTGATGGCTAGGGAGGGAACAGAATTAGTATTATTCCTTTCATTGGCACAGTCATATTATAGATCTTCGTCGCAATTATCTTTTCATGTAACTTGGATATTTTTTTTTTCTAATCCATATATACATAATTTCTTGTTTAATAACTATGAAAGTCTGCTTTTTGAAAATTGACTCTTCTGATACTGATTTGCATCTTTGTTTCAATTGGAATGCCTTTGGCCAGAAATTTGTAGTAATTTGGCTTCTTGCACATAAGCATATGACTCTAAATATTTGGCTGGGAGCTGACATTTCATCATTCAGGGGCACTGTGACATTATGGTGTGTTACACGATATAATGACCTTATGTTCTGACATGATGAATTGTTCAGTCCCTTTAGAAAAACTAAAGGCTTTTAGATTGTGCTGATTATAAACCAACCATTTGCTCTGTACATTGATATTGTACTGTTGCTACTCAGAAAATGCATTTTTTAAGCAGCTTTATGCATTTGACCAGTCCTGCTTCTGAGCTTTAATAGCAAATTTGTGATTCAAGAATTACGAACTTGTATGCAGTTCAAAGAAAGTTTACCTTCTGTCATAAGTCTACAGGATTTTCTCTTTCAACCACTGCTTCTGTTGTTTAGTTCTATTCAAGAAAATAGAAATACCCAATATTTTTAAGGAATTTGACTTTAGCGTGGTGATTCCCCAAATAATCATTCAAAATTAAACAAATAAAAATGAGATAATTTACAATTAAGCATGTATTTATTAAAATATTTTTATCAGATTGTGAAAAATGAATATGATTTTAATCTGTGACCTTCATACAAACAGCTTGTTCCAGAAGTGAATTAGGATTTCAACCTCAACATAGAAGAAAAATAAAAGATATTAACCATGAAGTGCTTGATCTAAAGTCAAACAAAGCATCAGAAATTTTCAGCTGGTTTTGGATCAGGTTCACAGTTTTATTAATGAAGGGTACCCAGCTGATGTATAAGTGCATCTAAGCCTTTCAGTGTGAATATTTTTATGCAGCTCTGTGGCTATTAGTATTTTTCAAAGGGTATAAGAATAAATAGTTAACCTAAAGAGTCTATTAATTTTGAATTTTGTTTTTATTTTCTTAGCCCAAGGAAAGTGTTTACTGTCTTTTTGTATTCTTCCTCACACACCCAGATTCACATTGCAGTTTTCTGGTTCCTCTCTTTACTAGATTGTTGATCAATATTGATGTCAAATCTATGCTCTGTGAGAGAATTACTCTACTTTAAAATATGCAAATAATCTAGAGAACAACCACATGCTAAAGGAAAAAAAGATAAATTCTACAATTTATTTTTCATAGTGTAAAGATATAAATTTATTGAGAGAGTGCAGCTTTTCAATAATCAAAACTAATTTTTACTGTTAGACAAATTTTGGCTCTCATCAAAATCCCCCAAGAAAAGAGGGGTGTTAGTGGTGTCCAAAAAGAAGTTTTGCCATCCCATTAATTTTAAATGATTCAAAAAAACTTTTTTAAAAAATATTA
The DNA here is from genome assembly GCF_037038585.1 of Patagioenas fasciata. Classification (NCBI taxonomy): domain Eukaryota; kingdom Metazoa; phylum Chordata; class Aves; order Columbiformes; family Columbidae; genus Patagioenas; species Patagioenas fasciata. Next base: position 36,449,540 of record NC_092520.1, read on the forward strand.
AATATAACGGGAATAATTTGTATTTTTTGCCAGATATTGTCTATTAAAAAGTAAAATCATATTAAAATTCTGCTTCTTTTAGAATACTCTAATGTATTTTCTTTACTAATTTTTTTACAGTTTTATGCCACAATGATGCGTTCTGTGAAAAAGAAAAAAAAAAAAAAAATCTATATCCAGGTCAAGAAGCCATGTGCCATGGTGTTTTTTGCATTAGCTACCCTAAAATAAAATGTGTTGACTGGTCTCAATAACTTCAGAGGGAGCAGGATATCAGTTCTGATATTTAACATTTCTTTGCTACTGATTCTGTCGCTGGCTAAACATATAATATCTTGTCTTGATTTCCTTTTTTTTTTTAGAGCAGTAAAAATTGTAATGCTTTAGAGGCAGTGAAGATCCCACTTGCTGAGGGCTACTGTGCAGGCAAAGGTGCAGCATCCTTTCCATCCCTGTCTCTGGTGTGTGACAGTGTTTGGCTTCGTGCTTTCATGTGCACTGTCTGCGCTCAGCACCGGAGGGAAGAAAAACTCACAAAGATTTTTACTGAGGGTTATAAAATTCAGTGGAAATGGATCCTAACATCCCCAAGGCGAAAACTGCCCTTGTTTTGAGCAAGAATTATAAACATCTTTCAGCAGCGATAAAGTCTGTGTGTCACTTTGGCTGTGAGGCATTGGGAAACACGTAAAGCATTGTGCAACCTCCTCTCTCGTCTGAAGCAGTGGGAACTTCTCTATCCATTCCTAAAGCACAAAAACATCGACTATCGGTGTTACTTATACAGCCACACTAATTAATGCTTATGTTTAGATTATATCAAATCTTCGAGGATTTTTCTTTTGCCTTAGTATTTATTTAATGATTTATGTATTTTTGTCCCCAAGGCAATGAGGATCAGGGGTTTTTTTTTGGTAAGAACTTTTAGCATTATTTTATTTGTCATCTTTAAAAGACTAATGTCATATCTGGATTTTTTTTTTTCCAGCCTTTTTTTTTAATCCTCTGATATCTGCCCCAATGTCCACGGCTTTTCAGAATAATTATTAACACTAGCTTAGTGAGCTAATTAGCTAATTCCCTGTGGGAAGCCTGAAGAAGGCCAAAATATTTAAATGTTGGTTACCTAGAAACAAGAAAAAAATGTATTAAAGTAAGTTTTATAATTCCATATGAGTTTTCTGAAGATAGAATTTGTCTGCTTTTGTAAAAAAAAATAATGCAGTCTTACTTTTTAATTATGATCAACTTTGTGCATATCTCTAATTTATACTCCACACAGAGATCATTTTGACAAGCGTAAACATACACTTTCTTGATGAAAATAATTTTCTTTTCATGATTACACTTGCTGACTTCTCATTACTTAAACTGCTAGAAAGGGATCTCAAGGGAGTGGCTTAGACGATTCCCTTAAGGTCAAGAGCTTTTCAAGTGGATGTAAGTAATTGAGTTATAGGGCAAAGATGAGCAAAGCTTTAGGAAGTTAGGAAGAAAAATCCTCTTGATAAAGAAATGAATCTAATTTACAGAGTGTTATTTTAGTACATAAATTGTCTAATTATATTGTATCTCACAGGCAAATTTCCTATTAATTACCAAAAATGAAGAACCAATTCTGAACCAGTTCCAGGAATTATTTTATCACAGAGTAGAGGAGTTAGTGTTTCAATAAATCTCAGTGTGCCCTAAAAATGAACTTTAAATCCTGTACAGGCTTGCTTACTAATGTTTCGTCACATAAATATAGCTAAGCATCTGGGATGACAGAGAGCTGTAGTTTTCTAGAGAGAGTATGTGTAGCATTCTGGGTGGTAATTTTTCTGAACAGCTGTAGAAATGTGTTTACATCTACTTCTCAACTAGTTATAGGGAAATCACTGTAGGAAAATTGGTACTTTTAGGTCACCACTCATCCCACCATCAAGTACCTGTGTAAAATATACCAGATGAATCCGGCTCTTCGCCTTCTTCTCACTATAAAGGAAATTCAACACAACAAGCTTCACGTGGCCATATCTGTGTGGGACTTTCACACTGGGGGTTTAATTTAATTACATTAAACAGGGGTACATAACACCATTCAGGTTCATTAAAGGATTTTGAGACTTTTACATGGAAAGACAATTATAAGCAAAGCCTACAGTATGTCTGTCCTTCTCTGGACAATCAGCTGGATGTCAGGTGGTATATCTAGGACTTCTCTAATGAGACTATGTCTGGGTGACTATATGGATCTGATAACATTGAGTGAAATGTAAACACTGCTCCTTACAGTGAGAGTTCTTATATTATTTACTTATATTACTAGAACATTTACAGTGTGTTCTTTATTGTCTTTGAGTCTTCTGATTCAAATCTCTTGAAAACTCTTATGGTTTGTAGTTCTGCCCCACCTGTAAATCATGATGCTTGAAATGGAAGGAATGTTTTTACTTTGTTTTCTCCCCCAACTCACAATAGAGCCACCAGAATAGCATTACACTGCTACAGTAAAGATAGCCTGAAAGGAGACTATGGATAAAAGAAAGAATTCTTATGAAAATGACCAGCCAAAACAGTAGCATCTCTGAAAATCAGATCCTTGGGAATTCATCTTTAAGCCCAATGATGTTATCTTTGTTCTTGTGTAACTGGGCCAGTCACTACAGAACTAAAGAGCCTGCCCAGGATTAAGTAGGCTTATCTGGAAACTAACCTTTCGAGACTAATTCCTGGGTCATTGCTTTTCGCTTTCTCTGATTCAAGAGTGGAAGACAACTGATACTGAAAGCATCTTATTACTGCAAATTACAGTGTTAAGGAGCTCTCATCTTGAAAAAAATGAGACACATGACAAAAAATACACAACAAAAGATCAAAATTTCAGAAAAAATAGCTTTTCCTTGTTACTTATGCTGCTCCCAAGAGACATTTAAAATGTGAATTCTTAGTGAATATTTGCCAAGACTGAAACTTTAATCACTGAAGGCAGTCTAGGTGTATTTATCCAGTTAAAGGTCCTGTTACTAACAATGTAAGTTGTACTTGAGTTACTGTTTCAGGTTTTAACCTTATGAATAATTTTATTTATTCTCTAAAAATGTGCTGCTTTCCCTTAAGTGTAAAATTTCTAAATAATAGTGAGAAAAAAAAGGAGATACACTTAAACAAACAAACAAAACCAAACAAAACAAAAGCAAACAGAGGTTTGTTTGGTAGAGAACAGAAAATACTGTATGCAGTTTTATTCACAGAAGTCAGTGGGACTACCCAAAAGACAGAATTGCTCAGTTTCATCGTCAGTATTGACTCATAAGTTGGATAGTATGAGGGTATTAACAACCACAAAGGAGAGGCAAGATTACAGGGGTGTGGCAGGTTAAGATGTGATAAACCATATAAATCGACTACATAGGAGCAGTTAGAAACAGTAAAGTGTTAAATAAGTCAGGGCTTACTTGTTTAGGCCAAAGGAGGATTTTGTAGTTTTTTACCATGACATGGAAAGAAAGCAAAGCAAGGCCGTATAGGTGCTGAAGAGATTGAGGAATTTATTTTTAATGAGTTCTTACTGATCCTTTCTCTCCTATCATGAATCTGGACAACAGATAGTAAATAGTTTCAGTTTGTCCATCACCCATCTTGTCTTGAATATATAAAATTCTCTGCACATTATTCAGAGATTTGGAAGTACAGGGCCAGAAGGGGTCATCTGACCTGTGATATAACCCTGCAGGATTTTACCCCGCTGAGACCTATAATTTATGTTTGAATAATACATAAAATAACATTTCTCCTATACCTTTTCCCCAAATCAGATGCTAAGAAATGGCTAGCTTCATTAAAGAATTTTCTGAACTCCTGAAAGAACTGGAAAACCCATGTATGGCCAAAATCTTATCATCAGTCCTGAATAACTATGGCTAAGTCATGGTAAAAATTATTTTGATATAATTATTCATGTGTATAGCATTGAAGGTATTATCTCTTTGCTTAGTGAGATGTGATCCGATCTTGTAGCAGCAGACTGTAATGAGGAGACAGTGATTTTGAGCAGAATGTAGCTAGAATTTAACCATAGGCTTTGGTTGTAAAGACCCATATGTTATTATGTACCATGACTGACTTCTGTTTAACCTGAGCACATACTGTGGCTGCCATTAACAATACTTCTCTACGTACCTCATTTCTATAGAGATGGGTAAGGGTGTATCACTCTCAGTGAATCTCAGTGTGCCATCTAGAAAGTTCAGTATTGTACAGGTAAAAGACTGATTACTTCATTCAGTTGAAAAACATATTCTAGAAATGTGAAGAATAGTGAGGCTGCTGAACTTCACAACAGAGAGTAACTGCACAGGATGCCATGGTCAACCAGGAGAGGCTCATCAGATGCTACAGAAGCATCAGAAGAGACACAACATTTTTATCACATTCCTTCTAATTCTATTTTTTTATAGAACAAATCATTAACCAGCCTTGCATCTTTGCACCTTTCTTCATGTGATGTCAAAGGAATAGGCACCACCTTGGTGTAAAGAAAAAGGCCTTCATGACATACACGCTGCTCTTTAAAGCTTATACAAAATTATGTTAAAAACTTCACATAACCACTGGAAACACATTTATGATTCTTCCAAAAACTACTTGGGAACTTTTCTACATTTTCTTCTGTGTTAGTCTTTTGTTCATCTTCCACAGTTCATCCTCCTCTGTCGTTGTTCTACTAGTTGTGCAATTATTGCTTTCTTATGTCTATAAATTGGTTTGTTCTTCTGTGAAGAACTAATTATGTTTCTCCATTTCTTGTCAAACAAATTTTCTCCTGTTTTTCAAACCTTTGTTGTTAGTCTTTTTTTTTCTCAAAATAGCAACAGGAATTACAACACTGGCAATTTTAGAGAAATTTAAAGTGGTAATGTTTTTAAACATCATTACATATAAATCTGAAAATACATAAATCAGGAAAAAAAAGTTTGGTTTTGTACCAAACTTCGAAAGATTTTATTTTACAAATTTTATACTCTATATTTGCCTATTTGGTGATAGTTAATAGATTGAAATTGAGAAAGAATGTTCTCATCCACGTATAATTTATTTTTTTCTTTTTTTCTCAGGTTACAAAAACAGTACTCTATATAGGGACTGAGCAAGGAAAAAAAAAAGGTCAAATTAATTTATCTCTTTTACATGGAACAATAATGATGATAGCTCATTTATATTACAAAGCATGTTATTTCAGACTGGGAAAAACTGGAAAAATAACTTTCCAACTTATGTGTTTATTTATTTACTTACTTACTTACTCACTTAAGAAGCTCATTGAATTAAGCCTTTTCCCTAAAGAAATTGTTTAAATATTTTTTATGCCTAAAATTTAAAAGTCGAGTATTAGTGAAGAACTTGCTTGATAAATCTTATTATACAAAAAAATAACCCCAATGTCTTCTATAGATATTAACTTTAAAGAAAAGCTAGTTATGCATGATGGTATTCTACAAATTTTGAGATGAAGCAAAGCCAGAATTCTGTTTATACTCTTCATGCATGACTTGTGATGCACAGAACTGTAACAAGGCAAGCCATTTCATGAAGTCTTTTAACACTGAACTGGCAGGACTACTTTCTCAAGGGCCTTTCTATGCCAGTTCATTCCTTGATCTCCTTTGCGTATAAATGCCAAGAATATCAACTTTTGTTTGTGATTTCTAATATATACTATTTTCCATTGGAGAGCAAGTCTTAAAAGAGCCTGTCCTCTAAAATTCTTTGTCTATTGCAACTTTTAGCATGATACTGAAACATCAGAAATAACTAAACAAAATTATATTGTAAATCCCAACTTAAAAGTCTGATTAATGATTAATTCTCTAGTATTTTGTCAGAGCCCTCCTCATAAGTTCAAAGGTCTAGCCAATATTTATGTAACCAATTCTCCCTAAGTAAGTTCTTCTTTCCACTACTAACATATCTGTGTGCTGATTAATAAATAATTTGTTAAAGTTCTAAGGATATGGCTTTAATAGTTATTCTTAAACATTTTGATCCAAGTTTTGGTTTTCAAAAGTATATTTATTTTGACACTCATACTAACAAACTAAATTTTTACATATATGTTTCATTCTTGCATCAAGATGAATAATTCTCATAACAGTTGAAAATCCAAGGCTACATTTTGTATGACCCTGTGTATCACTTCAGTTACAAAACAGGTTTTGTTCAAAAGAAAGAACTTTAAGAAGTTTTTTTCTTAAACTGTATGTGCACAAAGAAAACAAGTAGAGCACATGCAAATTTAAAATCTGTTTTTCTAATGTAAACTTCTTACATGTGAAACTATTACCTTGCTGGCTTTTCAAATCCACAGCAATTCTTACATCTCATTCTGATGCACATGTTTCATCTATTGCTGTATCCATAGCTTTGAATTCATACTACAAAAATAGGCAGTCTAATTTAACATCTTTATTTGACTATAATACTTTCAGCTAAGCAGGGCTTTTAGTGGTCCGTATAGTAACCATGTAGTGTTAGTTTTAAGTGACTATATTTGAGGTACAAGTTTCAACACATTCTTCTTTTTTATTTTTAATATTGATCAGAATTTTCAGTATGTATGGAAGTCAAAGACATTGAAATTATTCAGCCTTTTAACAACAACTATGAAAAATTAAATTTAACATTTTTTCACTGGAATATGAAATCAGGAGAATTTAATTTTATTCCTTTGGATATGTGAGATTATTTAATTTACCCCTATTCTGTTACTTTAGAAATGCACTTATTTTCTAAATGTCAATAAAAATGTAAAACAACCCGCAATACCCAGTGACCACTGTGAAAAAGCAAATAAGATGAATTGAATAATGTTACTTTTCATGTACTTCAAGGTGTTGAAATGTGTTATTATATTTCTGCTGAGATTGCAATAGAGATAAGTAAGACCACAAAAACAACTAGACACAGAATGCAGTATCTTACCTCTTTTCTTAGACCCCAAACCCAAATTTATATCTAAGAAATCATATTTTATAGGACAAGGAATTTTTAAGTTTTCAAGAAGATAATCTGAAATGACTTGTATTATGACAAATAGCATTTGGAATGAGTTCACATGAGAAACCTACAGACTGCCTGTAACTTGAAGTCCCAGTGCTGAAGAAGGTGAATTTCTACCTTTAAAAGATGAAAGCCAGTTTAGGATATCTTTTTTGTTCAGCCTTAGAAACCTATCATACAGATATCTTTGACTGAATTGCTCCCCATAAAACTCTTTCCTTAATTAGAAAGGGAGAAAAATAGACAGTTCTAGGGAATGAAAGTTGGCTTCTATTTCAGACATCAACATTAAGATAAGATAAACTTTGTCTTTGAAGTTTCTATTTTATTCTGTTGATTATAACAGAAGCCTAGGGTGAAAGCTCAGATTTAGATACCTAAATAATAGACATCTCACTTCCAAGGCCCAGAGACCTTAGAGGGTACCTTTCAGAAAGTTGTAATTAATCTGAGTGCATAACAAATTGCCTCTTTACCATATTTACTCATTTGGAATTGTTCTCTCATTCTAGTCTGACTGAGGTTGCTTTTGATTTATTCCATAGAAACAACTCTCCGAGATAGGGCACAGCTCAATTTTCTCAGGAATGTCAAATGGAAAAATGAACTAACTAACCAAGTAACTAACTAATTAGTGATTATTTTTGAGAGACATGGAGATGTGGCAAAGAGCTGGAGAATGTCCCGTGTAATATATGTATGGCCAGTCTAGAAGACATTAGACCTACACATAAGCCATTTTGTACCTGGAGGCCAGGATTGATCCTGCCATTAATGCCTTAGGTAGCATAGAGGTCACCAGATTAGTATGTAAGTGTTACGGAGAAATGGATACCTGGAGAGAAATTCTGTCTTCCTACATTTAGACACCTGTCAGGACAACAGTTTTGTATGGCTCAGCAGCAAACGATCTCTATTTATGGACTTTATAGAGAACTTCTGAAAATTCAGATGAAGATTTAGGTGCATGTTATGAAGTATACTTCTGTATACTCACACAGCTCTGCTACACATTGTTGTCTACTAATACCGCTTCCATAGTTTACAACCCTGTTAATGTGTAGGTTTAGGTCAAAGAAAAGTGAGCCCGCTTTATTTTGAATACTGTGACTTTCTAAGCTATTTGTGCTTCTTTAAACTGCGAGTTCATTTACCATGAATGGCTCCCTTTTATCCCATTTGTTACAGTTCTCCAAAATCTCTGAGTATGTAATTATACAGACAGATATCTAGAGGTACTTTCAGAAACGCTATGATACTTAGTTTCTATTTAATTAATTGAGAATTAGATATTTTTAAAATTCTGTCAAACATCACCCCATAATCTTAGTAAGGATAACAGAAACAGCTCATTATTAGTGGTGATGCTAGACAGCATCCTTCTGCAAAAAAAAATTCTTTTTTTTTTCAAATTCTTAACAAATGGTCACAGGAATAAGTCCATGAAAGTGAACCTGCATGTCACACTAGAGAGCAATGTCTTCAGATAAACTTTTCATTTCCAAATCCAGGTCCAATCCTGAAACCAATATTCAGAGTATGCATACGTAGCCACCTGGGAATATCCTAGAATAGAATTATGACAGTCACAAAATGTTGAGACCTCAAAGCTGTGTAAGAAGATTTTGGCTTTTCCAGTACTTTCCTAAAAAAAAACCTGATTTGCAAGTAGAAATTTTTTCCCAAGAAATAAGTAGTTTTGGAACATATTCTGATTACCAGTCTTGCAGCATTTACACAAACAACACCTTAACGAAATCTCAATCATAATTTTAAGGTGCCACTTACAGTCATAGTCCCTAAAGTAGGCATGCCATTCACATTGGTAGATTGGTAGTAAAAAAGCTCTCCCTCAAAGAGTTTCTTGTTAGTAGCTAAGGATGAAGCCCAAAGAGCCAATGTGGCTAATGTATGACTCCTTTGAGATCTTAAATCCAAACTGAGCAACCTAGTGAACGTTCACTAACTGGGTTAGAAGTCTGCAAGTTTGTATACCAATCTGATGTCACCACGGAACCTGCTTAGAACATGACTTACATAAACTTGCCAAAATCCTGAAAGATCTGAACATCGAAGTATTACCTTGTGGTTGTAAACTTGCATAAGTAGAATTCCATGAACCTTATATGATCCTGAATGAATCGTAATTAAAAAAAAATAAAATTCTGTAGCTCAGTGATGAATGAAGTCTTATGGGGCACATGTTCTCTATGCCATCTCTTACTGGTTAACTCAGGTATTTCCCTGTACTGCACATTCCTTGTTAGAAAATCAGCTTGTGGGGCCTCTTTACAGGTGAAAAGTCCAAGGTTGTGTTTTCCCTACATAATGCCGTAGGACACAAATCTTCTTTGGGTTTCTCCAAAAGTAATGTTCTAGTCACATGACAGGGTAGTAATGTACAGAGATGCTACTGCATTATTCAAAACGATACAGACTCATGAACCCTACTTGGCATGGCTTGTTTTCTTGAATATTTAATTGCATTCTTGATGAACAGACACTGACTCCAGTTCCAGAATTTTTCTGAGCAACAGTAGATTGGAACTACTTGGGCATATTGCACTGCATGATTCAGAAAAACATTGACATGTGCAATTTGGGAACGTGGTTTCACTGTCAAAGACCTGGCATTTAATGTAACTCTATTTTGGCATCTGACTTTTATTATTTAGCAAGCTAAACGGCAGCCTTCTATCTTTCAGCACACAGACTATGAGAAGAAATGATATATTAATACAGGGACCAGCCACGCAAGTCAGTATGAAATTCACTAGAAAGCACAGCAGACTAAAATATTAGCACTGTGTTTGATAGCATTCAGTTTGCTGTCCAATATTCAATATTTAAAGATAGCAGCTAGTTGAGATGGACACCAAAAAGTAGGTTTAGCAATATGCCTGTTTTCTCCTCCCTTATTTTGATATCCAAGCAAACAGTATATTCTACCTTTTGATTATAAAAGTTCTGCAATTTAAGTATTAAGTAGGCTTTTGCATGTTAATAAAATGTCACCGGGTATTAAAATGATGTTTTATTAGCAGGCACCAAACTTATATGTCAAGATGCAATTTAAAAAAAAAAATAAAAATCGAATACAATTCATGATCTACATTGCAAATTTAGCATCCAGACTGAAACAAGTCTCCATAGACACAATCCATTTGTTACTCACTAGCCAGCTATATTTTTGTTTTAACAACATATGTAATGAAAAAGGAAAACAAAACATCTCCTTGTATATTGTCTAACCACTGTGTGTGAAGTGAGACTATTACTCATCATATGTTAGTGTGTCCGTCTCTGTTTAAATAGATCAAGGAAGATGAAGATTTCACTTACAGAAATAATTTGTTATCAATTAAAAATGAGGTTAAGTTCCTTCATATAATGGTTTTAAAGTGCTGCATTATTTGTTTTGAAATATGACTGTGAGAAAATTATATCTTTTCTTTTAAAATTTACTCTTTTACTTGAACAAGGTCTCAAGTTACACTTCGTAGCTGTTGTATATCTTTGGAAAGAAAACACATCTTAGGGGATGAATCATGTGAATTCCTTCTTTGAAATAATGTCAAAAGAGTAATTAGTACAGTTTTACCAAACTATATATCCGTAAGCCAACTGGAGTTAGTAAGATTACTGAAGTACCTTGAGGGGATAACCTGAAGACCTCTGCTGGAAGTGCAGCCTTTTGCTATGACAGAATGTAAAGTCTACAGTTGATCTGCAGATCTGTTTGTATTTGAAAATGAACCTGCGTACTTTTAAACCTAGTGTTCAGATAACAGGCTTAAATATCTTCATCCATGTGATTATGGGAATTTAGGGCACTGTTGAAACTGTTGTCCTGAATAATTATTACCTGACAACACACACAAATCCTGGTCTTCTCAATTATTTTTTATACAGCCTTTGTTACTCTCAAAATGTTTACCTCTGCTTCAGGAATTAAACTTCTGAATGCAGTGCAGCATTTTTCCTTTGCTTTATCTAGGAAGCAGGTTAACCAGCAGCTTGATTGTTTAAAATAAACTACGATAGTTTTCTTAGAAAAGAACAAAGAACTTAATAGATCCAATACTACAGAATGGACCAGGAATTTCAAACATTTTCCTTATGACCACCTGACATATTTTACTGTAGATAAATACTCTTTCGCATTTTAGGAAAACAGCAAATGAGCAAATGTTCAGATACAATTGTAATAAAACACCTGGATATTAGTTGATTTTATTCTCCATCTTTACTAAGAAAGAAGATAAAATGGCAGCTCTTTCAAAGGGACAGATTTCAAAGGGACAGGCAAACACAGATTTGATTTTGAATGGATGTCACTCCTATCTGAAAGCCTGGGATTAATGTCATGTATTAGGAACTCAAATATCATGCATTTTATAAGAAGCTAGAATCAAAACACACAACCCATCCTAACAAAATTCAGCTGCTATTAAAAAGGATACTTTCAACAGTCAGCAAGAGGGGTAACTTATACCTTTTTCTCCCACAATAAGTCAATATTTTCATCTGTTTGCTCCATGGCAATTTAAATTAAGTCGCCTTCTTACGTATTACCTTTATGTCATTTATTTATAAATGATATTAAATGTGTCTTCAAGATTTATTTTCAATGGCACCTAAAACATCTCCCCATATAATAGATTTAAAATTGTGCAAAGCTGTGCACACAAATCAATGATATTTTCTTTATTTCTTCTTATTGTCTTCGAACACTTTTAATGAAAATAATACATTCTTATGTTCCTTTCTGAATTAATTACTAAATGTTTATTCTACGTTCTTTTCCAAAGTGAAAAGGTCCAAAAAATGTGCAACCTATTAAATATTTTCATATAAAAAGTATTTCTGAAATAATTATTAAATTGTCCAATGAGTTACATTGTAGCAGTTTGTTTTCTTTTTAATTCTCTTCCACATCACAATAAAGCAAACTGAGGTATATTCCTGATCGAAACTGGCTAGTACCTCTTATTTGAGATAACAAGAACTTCATTGAAATTCGCAAATTAACCAGTTGGTCTTTCAGGTGTGTTGTGTACTCACAAAGATAATGGCCAAAACATTGTGGCAAAAACAGTTCATCCAGCCACAAGCAATGATACATTCCGTATAGGGTGAACTGCAATTTCCGTATCAACAACAAGCTAATGAGCCACAGCCCAGGCTGGTTGGCCGATACCGGAGGTAGGGGACATGCTGGAGTGCACATAGCTCCATCTTCCAATATGCCCAGCTTGGTACACAAAGGGAAAATGCTGAGACCCTTCAATATGGCACCAGACTTGTCGAGACTTGTCAATCTTTAGCAATCACCCCTTCCCCCCAGACTTTCTTCATCTTCACAATAACACCTCCACAAAAGAACACTTACACAAGTAAGTGACTCAGAGGGCAACAAAAAGCTCACCTAAAACAAGACTGGTAGGGAACCCACCACCCTGAGGACCTCTCCGCCCACCAGCCTCGCCGTGGGAACTTGACCATACACTGGAGAATGCTGTGCTCCAGAACTACAAACCCCAACATCCTTGCCGCAGGACACTGGAGGCCACACATCATTAGACAAGTCTCGTCATCCATGCTGCAGAGCCGTAAGAGTGACTGAATCCCTTGCCTTCTCTTTCTTCCTTTCTCTTCGCTCTTTCCTTTTTTTTTTTCTATATCCCTATTTCTTTGTCTCTTCTCCTGTGAGTGGTGATATCTTACTCTCTTTCTTTCTCTCTTATACCTTAGTTTTCCTTCCCTCTCTCCCACTCTCTCTCCTTTTTTTCTTGAACTTATAAAGGTAGCATCATTTTAAGTTCTGCTGTTAGATTCTTGTTAAGTTTTGTATTATAGCTACTAATGGTTGCCAATCCATCACTTGTAGAAGGACTTTTGTTTTTAACGATAAATTCTGTGACATCATAAAATATTTTTGCCAAATCACTAATCACTGTAATTAGTATTTCCACCATGTGCTTTTAGTAAACTCATAATTGAATGGGACCCCTGGAGTGATCGTCTGTCATTCACTTCACATAACGGTGCAGAATTAACCCAGAGTTAACTCACACCTGATCTCATCTGTTGAGTCAGGGTGCGTGTCGCATTCAGAGTTGACTCATCCCTCATCTCATCTGTTGGGACGGGACAAGGAACACGTAAATGTGGGATGATTTTCTGATGATATAGAATCTATACAGTAGTTCCTGTGCAACTTGCACTGCAAAGAGATGGACATGGAACATGGCTAGAACTCCACTAAATCTAGTAGTAGGAAGTGCATTTTCCTTTGACTGAGAAGAACAGAAAGGAATAGAGCAGGCCAGTACTTCAGTTTTTTGTGTTGTGCACTCCTCAGTAAGTAGTAAACATGTTCGATGCTCTTTTGGAAAGTATGCTTGAACTATTTTTTTTTTAATAGGCGCAGCACAAATAATTGAAAATTTTAACAGAGAGAAAGACAGTTGTTAGTTGAAACATTACTTTATTATATATCTCAGTTAGCTAAAGCTCTATAGGTTTCCAAAAGGGTATCAAGAATTTTGAATTATTCAGATCCCTGAGTACAGTTAATTGCTCCCAGAGTCATGCAGTTTGTGAAATATTCACTATAGTAAACTATCTGTGAATAATAGAAGTTGCTTATATTCAGCAGAGATATAATCCCTTGAAAATTATGCTTGTACTCTGTATTTCCGCAGTTCTCCAACACCCAAGAAAGAAAAGCAGGTTTCTTTATAATTCTGATGATATACAGAGCAATGGATCAAAAGTGCATTGCCCATAGGATTTTTCAGTTTTGTTTCGGTTTTTTTTGGACTAGATTACTTTATTCAAGCAGAACATAACATTCTGAAATAAATGATATAGATTGAACCTTGGTGACTGAAATATCAATTTCTTTACTACACTGCCTGTATACTGATGACTTAGAGTAACCTGAAGTAAACTTCTGTTAAAAAATGTGAGATTTTCATTTTTTTCTTATCTCATCAAGTCTGTGACTGCAAAGACATGATCAGAATAAGTTGGAAAAAATCCATCTACTTCAAGAAAAGCAAAAAATACCAGAAAAATAGTGACTTGGACTAAGTGGGACGACAGTCAGATGGGATGACAAGCAAAGGGAGGACAAGAGACACTTCATAAGCAACAATACAAGCATAACACCAGCCCATTCCAAGAGTGTACATGTAAATAAGGAAGTGCCTACAAGACAACATTATAGGGAAAGTTCTTGTACCTTTTCTGGGAAGTCAGCATGACAGGGTGCCTCTCTGAAGTGTTTGTACAAAACTTGAGTCAAAAAAAAGAATGAATTCAATGTTTTGCACGCATTTCAAGGGATCTCAGTAGGATCATGGAGATGTGGTGGGGTAGAAAATATAAATGGGTGATGCCATGGATGGATACAGCATCTATAGGAGAACAGAGCAGGACAGTGAGGACAGGCAGTTGCCCTTTTGTGAGAAAGGAGAGTGAGTGCATTAACCAATAGTGGGAGACTCAAAAGCGGTTGAAACTCGAAACCAGCTCTCAGTCCCCGAGGTTAGCTGATCAAAGCCAACTCAGTTGGAGCCACGATGGTGGATCCTACGGTACAGGGAGGGTTTTCGGCTTTCGGGTTTCGATTTTGTGACCCAGAAGCACCTGCCAGCCCTTGCGAGTGGCTGATGTGGCATAGGCGTTACCACGGTGGCAGTAATCACAGCCCTGCCCCTTGCCTTGAAAAAGTCTCTGAGAGGGCCCGCCAGGTGCTGGGAGGGGCGACCAGCTTGTAAAGCAAGTGAGCACCATCCACACTTTGCTGCAGCAGCCAGTGTGGTTGCCCGTGCAGCAGGGTGCAGAGGTTGTCACGCCTTGCTTGTTAGACCATCTCACCTATTGCCAGCATCCCAGGCTGCTGCTGACCGTGGTCTCCTCTAGAAAGAGAGTTTGTCACAAAAAGATGGTGGTGATCCAGACTGAGGACCTTCCCCGAACCATGGCTGTTCAGGTCTCCACCTGCAGGGAGTGACAGAGCCTACTGCTGCCAGGAGAGAGAGGCCAGCATTCCACCTGCATGAGGTATGAGCAGGTGGAAGATCTGCTCAGCATGGTGGTGGAACTTGAGGAGGTCGAGAGACTGAGGATCATCAGGGAGTGTGAAAAGGAGATTGATTGGTGGAGTAACTCCCTGGCGTGCCAGTCAGAAAGGCACCAGGGAAATACCCCTGAAAAGGTGATGGATCCCCTGCCCTGTCGGGCAGAGGGGCAGACCTGAGACAGCCCCTGCCCTGTCGCTGTTGAGCAGAGGCAAGGGACCACAAATAGGAGGAGGGTTGGAAGTTCCAGTTTGGTGTCACAGGCAACCCTCTTTCCTACCTGCTTTGCTTCCCCAGGTGCCCCTCTGTAATAGGTTTGAGGTCCTGGATCTTGAAGAAGAGGTAGGTGAGGATGTGTTGCAAGGCCCACGTACAAGGTCACATAGGAAGAGGCAGTTGACTCCACACCTCAAGACTGCTTCTGATAAGAAAGAAAGAAGGATCATTGTAGTAGGCGATTCCCTTCTGAGAGGGACAGAAGGTCCAATATGCAGTTGACCCTCATCATAGAGAAATATGTAGTCTACCTGGAGCCCAAATAAGGGATATCACCAGGGCACTCCTCAACCTGGTGCACCCAACAGACTACTAACCATTGCTGATCTTCCAGACAGGTGGGGAGGAAGCTGCATCCTGTAGTCTGAGGGGAATGAAGAAAGATTTCAAGGCCTTGGGGCAGTCTGGGGTGCAAGCAATTTTCTATTCCCTTCTTCCATTTTCAGGTGATGATGTGGGACGGAATAGAATAATTCAGTCCTTAAATGATTGGCTACAAAACTGGTGCTACAGGCAGGGCTTTGGCTTCTTTGATAATGGCTGGTTTTATAAGACACCAGTCCAGACAGTGATACCTGGGAAAGGTTTATCTCAGAGGGGTAAAAGGATGCTGGGACAGGAATTAGCAGGGCTCATTTGGAGAGCTTTAAACTAGATTTAAGGGGGAATGGGGTTGTAGCTGGGCTTGCACCAGTGGGCCAGCACTCTAGAACTGATGAAGACTTGGAGGCCTCCCATACTCCTAGGGTGAAATCTGTGTGCTCAGCTCGCTCCCTGAAATGCCTGTACACCAATGCATGCAGCATGGGGAATAAGCAGGGGGAGTTAGAAAAAAGTGTTCGGTCAGGTGATTATGATCTGGTGGCAATTTCAGAGATGTGGTGGGACAGCTCACATGACTGGAATGTGGTCATGGATGCCTATGTCCTTCTCAGGAAAGACAGGCCAGCCAGGTGTGGTGGTGGAGTTGCTTTTTACATGAGAGAGCAACTACAATGTATTACGTACTGTCCAGGGGTGGATGAGAAGTGAGTTGAGAGTCTGTGTCTGAGAATTAACGGGCAGGCTGGCAGGGGTGATATTGTTGTGGGTGTCTATTACAGGCCACCAGACCAGGGTGAGGAAGTTGCCAAGGCCTTCTAAAGGCAGCTCAGAGCAGCCTCACAACTACAGGCCCTGGTTATCATGGGGGATTTTAATTACCTTGATATTTGCTGGAAGGACTACTCAACGAGCCAGTCACAGTTCAGGAGGTTCCTTCAGCGCATTGATGATAATTTCTTGATGCAAATTGTGAATGAGCCAACTAGGAGAGGAGCTTTGCTGGATCTCATCCTCACTAACAAGGAGGGTCTGGTTGAAGTGGTAAAGGTCGAGGGCTGCCTTGGCTGCAGCAACCATGAGATGGTGGAGTACAGGATCTCATGTGGCAGGAACAAAATACCAAACAGGATCAGAGTCTTGGACTTCAATAGTGCCATCTTTGGCCTTTCAAGCAACTGCTAAGGGAAATCCCATGGGCAAGGGTGCTTGAAGGTACAGGGGCCCAAGATAGTTGGTTAGCATTCAGAAACTACTTCTACCAAGCTCAAGATCAGAGCATCCTGACACATAGGAAGTCAAGGAAGGGAGCCAGGAGACCTGCTTGGTTAAACAGGGAACTGCTGGGCAAACTTAAGTGGAAGAGTAGAGTTTACAGATCATAGAAGGAGGGGCTGGCCGCTTGGGAAGAATATAAGGCTATTGTCAGAGGATGTAGGGAAGCAACTAGAAAAGCTAAGGCCTCCTTAGAATTAAACCTTGCAAGATGGATCAAGGACAACAGAAAGAGTTTCTTCAAATACATGACAGATAAAACTAATGCTAGAGGAATTGTAGGCCCACTGATGAATGAGGTAGGTGCCCAGGTGACAGAAGATACAGAGAAGGCAGAGTTACTGAATGCCTTCTTTGTCTCCGTCTACTCTGCGGAAGACTGTTCTTAGGAGCCCTGTACTCCTGAGGCCCCAGAAGAGGGCAGGACAATGGAGAAGTTTCCCTTGGTTGATGAGGACCGGATTAGAGAGCAATTAAGCAATCTGGACATCCATAAACCCATGGGTCCAGATGGGATGCACCCACAGGTGCTGAGGGAGCTGGCTGAGGTCATTGCTAGACCACTCTCCATCATCTTTGCCAAGTCTTGGGAAACAGGAGAGGTGCCTGAGGACTGGAGGAAAGCAAATGTCACTCCAGTCTTCAAAAAGGGCAAGAAGGAGGACCTGGGTAACTATAGACTGGTCAGTCTCACCTCCATCCCTGCAAAAGTTATGGAACAGCTTATCCTTGTTGCCATCTCAAGGCATACCAAGGATAAGAGGGTCATTAAGAGCAGTCAACACGGCTTCACCAAGGGGAAGTTACGCTTGACCAACCTCATAGACTTTTATGAGGTTGACTTTTATGCGATCTCATGATTACTACAGCCAAGGCTGCCCTTGACCTTCACATTCCTGACCAATCCCTCCTAATTTGTGAGTATCAGGTCCATTAAACTATATTTACTGAGAAGATGGACTTCAGGAATCCCAGACATCTGTGGCCAGTGGGAAAATCTGGAGCAGTGAAGACTTTCCTTTGGAGGAGGAGGCTCAGATTAGGGAACATTTATACAAATTGGACATAAATAAATCCACAGCATCTGATGAGATGCACCAATGGATACAAAGGGAGCTGGCTAATGTAATCTGGTAGACCAGATGGTTGTGCTGTCATTGAGAGGGACCTGCACAGGCTGGAAAAATAGGCTAGAAAGTTCCACAGGTTCTTTGAGTTCCACAAGGGGAAATAATTTCTTGTGTCCTGGACTTCGCCCAGACACCAGTACAGGCTGGGGGCTGACTGTCTGGAAAGCAGCTCAGCAGAAATTGACCCTAGGGTCCTGGTGGAAAACAAGATCGTGAGCCAGCAATATACCTTTACAGCAAAGTGTAATGGTCTGCATTAGGAAAAGGGTTGCCAATAGGTCAAGTGAGGTGATCATTCTCCTCTGATCAGCTCTGGTGAGACATAATTGGCGTGCTAGGTCTAGTACTGGGTTCTGAAGTGTCTTACCACGTTAATCATAAATAATTTATTCCTACCAAAAAGGAGTAATTTCTTTCTTAGAAAAAACAGTATCTTTTCACAATACTTTTTCATCTAATACAGAGAAAAAAATTGTTTATGTAGTCAGCCCTTTTATTTTGCTTTCCCAGTTTGACTCCCTATTCATTTGCTAAGAGCTTCATGAGCAAAGCCACATAACCAGGAACAAAGTCATATAACCCCACTGACTTCTCTTAGTGCTTATAGTTATTGAGGTTCACCTTTTCAAAATGTTATGCTATAACATTAGTATTAATCATTAGAAAAAAATATTAATTTTAATAACAAAATTGCTTATAGAGAGTACATTATAAAACTCCACTTATTTTCACTTACTAAACTATTTCTCAAGGTTCAGTGTGAGGTAGATACTTCCTGGCATAAAAATTAGATTTATTAGCAGTTTCAAATGTATTATTTTAATTGATTACAGAGACCTCAATAAACATATAACATAAGCAAAACACTCTTTTAGAGATAATCAATGCAAAATGTAAAATGATTTTCATATCCATTAAAAAGTAAACCTCTGATCCGTAAACCACATTAAATCTCTGTGTTGCAACACTGTTAGCAATTTCTTCATATGGATATCAGCATAACAGCAGAATAAGCCACTTTGGCAACGCTTTCACAAATATTTATGAGTGATCATGTTAGTTTTGTCTGTGGATAAATCCACCTGACTTTCTGTTTACCTTTTCACAAACATGCCTCCTGGCTGGAAGAAAGGTAATGTCACCTTAATTATGTTGTTGCCTTGGTAGCATAAATTATTTATGGTTTAACATATTTATATTTAACCTTTTCAAGCTTTCATTTCTGTCCTCTGGTGTGTGATCTCTGTGTATCTATTAAAGGAAGTGCGGTGTTAAGGTGTATGACCTGTCAATGTTTACTGTATTTTTCCCCTGTCATATCTGTTTGTAACATAGATCATTGACTATAAGCAGCTATGTTAGCCAGCCCAAGAAGATGTAAAGGGGAAACTGTTCTTAGTTGCCTAAAGTGGATTAAGACTTTATGTGTATCAAGAAGGTCATTCCAACTGTTGTGTCTACCATAACTATACAGCTCTGGAGACTGTCAACAGCCAATATGGAGCTTGTCATAACTAGATCATTAAAACAAAAGACTGAGAGTCTTAGGAGTACCACAAGTCATAATGTGCCCCTCCCTATCAGCCACAGGAACTGGGAGGAGCCAGTACTTCAGTAAATGACAAGACTGGATTCCAAACAGATGACCTACTACCAGAAAAGCCTGTACCCTTTTCCCTCAGTCAATATTAACAGCATCAGCCTCTCAATTAACTTTCTGTATAATAGTTTCAACACCAGAAACTTAAATTTGGCCCCATAGCTTCATTCTGAGAGAAGTGGTACTGCTTTAGAAAGAGACCACATACACCACACAGACACAAATCTTCTTGGCCCAGACACATGCACACACAGAGGCCCTCCCCTGCTGCTGTCCAAAAGCTAAACTTCTGGTTCTGAATTTCTCCCCTGCTTTCCCTGCTTGCTGCCTGAACTGGTTACAACACTATCGGTGAGGAACAGCCATCTTCAGAGGGAAAGTCATCCTGTCTTAAATACCTCTTGAGGATCAGTAGACATAATGTCTCAGGTTTAATTACCACTTTCATATAGGTGACCAGCTCAGACACCTAATTTGCTGAAGTCCTCACTTAAGACAAATGAATTCCACCCATGCCCACCTTTCTGTGAAAGTACATCTCCAGTGGAGATTTTTTTCAACATGCAACACTAGTGACTCACACTTTTGTCAGTAATGTGCCTTCATGCACAGTTTGCAAACACAGATAAGTTATGGACTGTGCAGCTGAATTGCTAGCCACAGTCAACAGGAATGGGGACAGATAGATAACGTGAGTGTGGCAGCACACTCTCCCCCTAGTCCCCCTCTCCGTTGAGAACTGATGTGGCAGCTGCATGTGTGCACACCCCCCTTCTTCCCCAACACCTCCTTCCTCTCCTGCAATGAGACAAGTTAATAACTCTTATTGTGAGACCCAAGCCAGAGTCATTACGAGAGAGGAAGGGGCACACCAGCCGCAGAAGGGGGGTGCAGAGGCACATGCAGCTACAGTAGGGGAGTGCAGGGGTGCACATAGTCACAGTAGGGGGTGCAGAGAAGCCGCAAAGCTTCTAGACTGCCCACAGCCTGGTCTGACAAGACTATAAATGGGACTTCCCACTGAGGCTGCCTTTTGTGTGGTACTCTCAGAGCACAGGACAAATGTTGCCATCAAGAGCCATCTCGGGACTGGGACACCATCTAAGGTAACCTCCCAAAAGAAAAATGGGACTGCCTCATCTTCGCATGTGGGTGAATGATAACTTAGATATTTCCTTCTCCAAATAAGTGAGTATATTAAATAATTCCTCACTGCTTGGGTGGGTGTTTTCCTCACTAGACCAGTGACTGTATTCTGTGCTTAAATATAAACACTTGTATTTTCCTAGAGTCAGGGACAGCTCTGGTGTTGTTTTTGGTGAGCCAGGTATATGCATGCTGTGGATCTCCATTATTCTTATTTGTTGTACCCCAATAATTTCCTCAAGTTGATATCCGAATCTGTATTTTATGTTATTGAAGTGTTAACTGATTATATAAACCCTGTTTCTAATTGGTTGTTTTCCCGGACTTTCCCAGATGAAATAAAAGCCTATTTTGGACCTTTTTGTCCACCTAAAACTAACTTTAGGGTCCCTCCATGACAGTGTGTTTTCAAGATGTAATTTAACAGAAAATCTTATGAAATCAGTAAAATGGTAACATCTCTTAAAAATATTAAATTTTCTTTTAAATAAAGTGGATGTACTATTTAATCATACTGACTACAAATCTAGAAAGGCCCACTATTTCCCATTGCCTATATGCTTTCAAATACAGTTCTCTACGTTCTCAACAGTTTCACATTGTACATTGCTGTTTTTTCCTGGAAAAGAAACTATCCCAATTTATTTCATCCTAATTTGTCCACCTTAAAATTGATGAGTTTGTAAGGAAAAGAAGAAAAACAAGTGTTCTATAGCAAGCAAATGGGGGAAGTATTATATTTACATTTTATATAAAAACTTGATCATACAGATTGAATATTGATTGTAACTGCAATTGTTTTGGAGGACTTCTGTTTTTTGTGAGTTGATCATTGCTGTTTTTTGTTGTTGTTGTGGGTTTTTTTGTATGTTTGTTTTTTGTTTTCTTTTTCTTTTTTTCACCTTTGAATATAGAGAAACAACACATTTGTAGTAAAATCTTATGAACTGCTGAAATTTGAGTTTATAAACCATACATTTGGATAGAAAAAATAAAACAGAAAACTCCATCTCTATATGTTCACTGAACAGTCCACCCATTAAATCCACACCTCTCCAATTTAGAGAGAACAATATTGTGGGGGCTTGTGTCAAAGGCTTTACAAAAGCCCACATAGGAGATATCCATGTCCTTCCCTTGTGCACTGATGTAGTCACTTCATTGTAGAAGGCCAGTAGGTTGGTCAAGCAGGACTTACCCTCGGTGAAGCCATGCTGGCTCTCTTGAATCACTTCCCTGCCCTCCATGTGCCTTAGCATAGCTTCAAGGAGGATCTGTTCCATGATCTTCCCAGGCACAGAGATGAGGCTGACACTGAATTTCTACAGAAATTATTTAAGCTTGTTGAACTATTTGTCAGGACAACAAGATGAAGCAAATTTGATTGAAGAAGTCATTTCAACCCTTCCTGAGTGAAAGCCTGCCTATAGTGAAACTCTCAGTTTGGCTTGCTTTAGATTTTGAATCTTTGTTGATCTTTGATCAAGGTCTGATTTATGTGATCAGATGTCCACCTGAAGCTTAGCTGTTTTACATATTTATTCTTGTTAAAATAAAACTTGGCACTCCTCCTAAAATTTCCTTCTTACGGTGTGAATTATTTTTACAAAAGGGTTCATTTTTAAAACCCTGACTAAGCTTTTCTGGGTGAACTTGTCCCTTCTTTTTCCCCTTTTTCTTCCTTATTTCCTTCCCTATCCCCTTCCCCTTCCTCTTCCCCTTCCCTTTTGCTTTCTTCCTCTTTTCCTAAAGTTTATTTTGCTTCAGTATGGAATAACTCAGCCTCAGACCTTTAAGACACCTGACTCTGAAGACAACTGTCCAGAAGTCCTCAGTTCCTCAGCTAGCATGAAAATAAATGTATTTTCAGTTTGGAAATCTTTACAGCAATATATGAGAAAATATGAGGAACATGATGAAAGTTCCCAGGACAATTCTTAGAGACAGAGGACTATCAGCATGGAATAGCTACCTCTGTACAATAAACTCCTTCAAGAATGTCTGTTGGGAAAAGCCTTCAGTTGTGTCAACTTCCAAACAGCAACTGGCAATTTTCTGAGGAGTCAATCCATCTTAAACTGATAGAAGAGACTTTTCTAGCAATTTAGTAGTAGAGCAAAGTTGCTGTCTTCAGAAACATTCTCTGAAACAGTTTTATTTAGTAGTATACATATGGCTTTGGAGTTCAGTGCAACACTATCACAGGAAACACCTGGCCCTTGTTTGAAAAGTGGCTGAAAATTCTGATGTTTAGCCCTGAACAGCCAAAATGCCCTTTTTCTGGACTTATTAATAATCTCTTTAAGAATAAAGAAAACATAGAATTTACTGCACAACCTACACTTCAGAAAATCAGGATAAATGAGGCTATGATTTCTGTGTGGGTATCCCAGGCATGGGCAGCTGTTCTGAAATATTTGAAAGTAATAGAAGACAACATGTAATTTAAATACTCTTTCTATTTTTTTTTTTTATGAATTGTGTTGTTATATACACTGTCAGAAGTTTCTCAGTCATTTGACTCCTCTTTTATTAATAAATTCTGTTCAACTTTAACTGTATAGTAAACTTGTCAAATATTTCAGCAAAATGTTTTATATGACCTTCGTTGGCTATAATTAATGCCTGAGTTGATAATAATACCCTGCTTGAGTGTCAATGTTCTCCAAAATATAATTGAGCGATTTGTTTGGAGCACATCTAAACTAATTTTGACCATTGCTCTGGTAGAGTATACATAAAAACCTATTGAAATGAAGGTATAGTTTGCTTTATATACAGCTATTATACATTGTTTCTTCTGGAAATGAACCCAAGAGGCAGCAATAACTCTCTAAAAAACTCCCAAACCCAAAACTTCTTTCATGTTTTCATTTTCTATCTTTGCAATTCTTGTTGTGTTTAATAATAGCAAAGATACAGACAGTGACAATTACTACCCCACTCATATTCTGATTACTAACACAAGTTGGGAAATCAGTGGTTTCAACAGTTTTTCAAGACAATGGATGAAATTAGTGAACTAGGCTTAGTCTCATCATTATTTGCGATAATTTCAGCCCCATTTTATGCAAAGTTCCTAAACACTGCTTGTAGAAGTTCAGAAAAGCTACCCCTACTAGTCAATAAGAATTCTGCAGATTGCTTTGACTAACACATCCAATCTCTCCTGGAAGCAGTTTCAGCTTCTAACATTTATATTCCAATTTGCAATTATTATAAAATACGAAGGAATTTTACTGTAGAATCTATTTTTAATCTTTTAACAGAGTTATCATTTGGATTAGCCCATAAAATATTCTGTCTTCTATTTGTCAATGGAAAAATGAAGACTTGCTGAGAAAAGAAGGAAAGGTAGGAAAAGGTGTGTGTATAAAGCATTTGACCTGAGGTGGTGCTTGGGTGGAACATACTAGCATGACATTTAGCTTGAACATCTTGAAGAATCAAGTAATCAGTCTTCTTAGCTTGAATACTAATAATATATCTGTGTTCTGTAATTCAAATGTAGTCCTGGTTTTCCCTCTTTTACCATTGTAGCTTTGCCTTCACCACCAGAAAAGTGCAAACAAATGAAAAATAAAAATACCTATAACATCATGCTCCAACGCTATAATGAAGAATTCTGGACTTTAGCTTCATGACAGTAATGTCTGAAGTTATTGCATTAGAGGAGTAAGATTCACAACTATGGACCATTTCCTGAGATGATGCCTCCCATGATTCTGAGTCACACTGTTGCAGTTGGCATTTGCATTATTTCTCTAAGAATAATTTTATGGCAGAAACAAGAAATAAGCCGAGCTATTTCTGCTGATTAGAGAAAGTTTGAATAAATAAGGGTCAACAGTGAGATTCTGTAAAACTTGGAGATGACTATAGCTATGGAACTAATTCACTAACTTTTTTTTTTTTCTTTTTTGTGGATGCATCCTATGTATCATATACACAGAATGTTAGACAAGCTATTTTTTCATCACAGAATGTCAGATATTATATATTTGGAATTTGATCAGAAAAAATATTTTCTTGATCATGCAATTGTCTTTCTGATTACTGATTGATAGTTGAAAATTCAAGAGAAGAGGAAGACCTCTAGGAATAAGAATAAAAATATATTTTAACTAAGAATGAGAAGCAATGTAATAATAGTCATGGATAATCCCATTCTGGTATACTTTCTTCAGACTTTCAGTGTTTGTGGATAATTCATTAATATGCTAGTCATTGCTCAATTATTCATAAATAGTCATGAATTGTAGATAATAAAATTCAAATTCATTAGTGTCTAGAAATATCTTGTCTGACAAATTCTCTTGAAGGTTTACTCTGGGCTGTGGTTCAACCCATTGTGTGTTGGGGAACCAAACAATCACTGAAGCAATGTGGTCATAAGTTACTGTATTTTGATTTTCAAAGTACGTCGCATGTCTTTCAGGTCAACAAACAAGCAAAAAAGGGAAAGATAAGCTGCTTAAAATTTGCTTAAAAAAAAAAAAAAAGTTTAAAGTACTTAAAGGTTAGACCCAAATAAAAATGTAGGGTTGTAAAGAAACAAGTAAAGTGTCTATCACCTATGTGATCCACAAGTTCTTAAAGAGAGGTTCAGGGTTTTTAAATTTCAATAGCTGTCTTCAGTCTCTTTTGAAATGGATACCACTGAGTGTTGGTTAGCTTAAATTGAAGAAATTTTCCATGCATTTAGAATATTTTCTTCTTAGTAGCTAGCATGGTCTTTTGTTCCGGATTTAGTTTGAGAATAATGAGATAGCACTCTGGGATAGAGTTAATGTTTTCTCCCAGTAGATTTCCAGTGTTTGGGTGTTGGTATGAAAAGAATGTAAGGACTCACTGATACTTTGGCTGTTGCCAAGGAGGTGAAGGACTTTTCAACTGTCCAGCTGTAGGCGCAAGATAGCAGTTGTGAGAGAATATAATGGGACAGCACCTAGGTTGACATTGATAAATGAAATATTTCATACCATGAACTTCACACTTTATAAATGAGTGGGAAGTTAATGGAGATGGTCCTTCTTCAATGGCTGCCATGAGGAGTCTTTATCCTGTGGGTCCCCTACACTTGCTATGATGTCTGCATTTTGCTGGACTTGCTGTGCTAACAGTGTCCACCCTCTGGTGTCCTTTGCTGGGAGCACACATTTCAGTGGCTAAGTATTGCTCTGTATCACTCTTATTATTGTTATATTAAATCTGTTCCTATTTCCACTCACGAGACTCTTCTCCTTTTCCCTTACTTGCAGTCCGGGGAAGGAAAGGTGAAGGAGAGAAGCTGTCTACTGTTTAGCCACTGGCTCAGACCTAAACGGTAACAGTTAATTTGGTGTCCCACATTGAGCGTCAAATTAACTATTCCATTTCAACCCACATGTCTTTTCTCCTTTTTCTTTCCTTCCACCTGGGGAAGGTGAGAGTGTCTGTTTACTGTTTAGTCACTGTCCAGGGGTGAACAGTAGCACACTTCACTCAACAAGAAGTCAGGACCCTCAGTACGACTTTGGAGATAATATACTCTTCAGTATGAGTCTCTGCTCCTAGCAGGGTGCATGAAGGATGCAGAAACTAAGAAAGGTGATGTTTTGGCTCCCTGACAGGTCCAGACCAATAAGTTGTTACGAGAACATGGTACATTCACTGAATCAGGCCTATTTCAAAATAATGGTGAGCTGATTTTTTTAAATATAGTCAACAGAGGAAGGGCTACTTACATTTTGTATAATGGCTTCTTACACAACGGGAGTCTAGAGTACTTCCTTTCACTGTTTGTTGACTCTGCAACTGTTCTATTGTGATTTGTTCTTCCACTGAACATAAACTAACAATCACACCTGAAGAAAATATTAAACATTCGGACATCAACTTCTTAAGTCTTTGTGGAGAAATTTAATAGCAATTAATCACTACAGCATAACAGTAGTTTGGAACTGATGGACCTTGACACTTGTTCTTGACCTGACAACAAAAGGCTTAGCAGAACAGTTGTGGGTATCATAGAATCATTTTGATTGGAAGAGACCCTCAGGACCATTGAGTCCAACCATATGTGTAACATTAGATATATTCTCAAGCTACTTCAAAGTAAGACAGAAGTGAGACAGAAAAATATGGTTCACCCACCCTATCCGTTCTGTCCTGAAGGAGATAGGATATACAAGTGCATGAATGTTTACTTCAAAATCATTTGCCTCAGAGGCCAATAGTAGTATGTTAGTTATACAGTGGTTATGCAGTGCAGTACACACAAAAACCTGGAGTCTATGACCACACCGTGCTCCAGTGTACTCTAGATCTGTACCCAAATTAGTCCTCAGCGAGAAGTTTCCCTGGAATCAATTGTACCTATTCAAGACAATGACCAATTTAGTGCTAACCAACAGTGACTGTAACAGCCAGCTCCTGAGAGAAGGTCAGTATTTTCCTGCCAAGATAAATTGTGAACTTTGCCTACTAACTTGAGGAAAGTGCTAAAGCCATTTGCATTATAACATATTGTAATAAAACATTATGCTGCAAAAACAGATGGTGCTACCCTTATAAGTCTCTTAACCCTTATAAAATAAACTGTTTTAGAAGGTATACTGCTGAGGTGTCTTCCCCTGAGCAAGGTAGTGTAGGAACAGAGCTATATGAATAACAGCTAGGAAGCAGGAACACAGCCAGATATGTTTGCACAACTGACCCATTTCCATGATGAAAAATCTAATAATCTGGTGTCTTTTGAAAAAAGTCCCTGGGTCCACAGCCCATCTGTTTTACTTATGTGCACTTAACGATGAGGGAATTGTCTGGTTCAGTCTTAGAACTACTGTTGGGGCGATATTCAGACTCTTTTGAAAGCTACTGTGTTACTCAGTAGGGGCAGAAGTTCAATGGCAGTTTGAGTCTGCTGTAAAGGAAACCACCAGTGATCAGAGCCTGACTACTCATTGTCCCAAAGAGCACTGAAAGCAATGGGACTTTTAGGGTTGGGGTGTCCAGGTTGAAAATAGCAGCCAGCTGACATTGAGCAGCAAATCTGGTGAATCAGCCTCGTAACACATACCCAGGGAACTCTCCATATCACAGGCTTGGGCTTATTGTGCATAGAGGCATAAAGCCACCTTACTCGCTTCCCAGGGAAAGTCACTACTTACTGCAGGCAGAGTTATTTGCTAACTTTATAGCATAACTGTATAGCCCTGTAATATCATATTGCCATTGCTAGTAACAGGCCAGAAGCTCTGTACTAAGTTTGCACAGCCTCTAGGCTGACATTTGTGATTGCTCTGCCTAAACGTGTCTTGACCTGACTGAAACTTTGTTTCACTTGGTTTATCTGCAACACCGATTTCTCTCATAGACCAGATACCTATGGCTAACTTATTTTACTTCTGTTGTCTTTGTATGGTAAAAACATAATTTTATATATATAGCAGTTATTAATTATCTATGTAGAATGAGAGGCTTATGAGACTAACATAATGATATAGAGCAGAGGAATATAGACCTTGTGGAATAATGTCCTTGAGAAGTGAAAACTTGTGGTACACCAGAGAGGAGTACAGGAGTGGGAGTACATCCCCCATAAGGGATGGGGCACAGGCTAACGTTGTTGGATCCACGACTACAAACAACTCTGTAATAGACAGTTACAGAAACATAGACCTGGAGCAAAACTGGTCTTGGTAGTAAAAATTTTTAAAAATACTTTTTTTAAATATATATATAGATATGATATACATAAATGAGACAATATATGATAATTTTTGATATAATATTGAACTGTAGATCATCAAAGAAACAGAAAAAGTGTAAAAGTGTTTAAACAAACACAGAAAAAGGATCACGAGTAGAACTTAGATTGAGGAACAAGAAACCATGAACATGAGCACCACATTACTCAGCAAAGGACTCCAGCTGCTTCATGATGCACCACAGCATCCCCACCATCATTACTGTTATGAAACCACCTTACTGTTCACTTTTTCTGTAATAATCAGATATAGAATAATAATTATTTTGAATTAGACTGTTAAGATTTCAATGATACCAATAATAAATTATCAGATTTATTTGTAAGATGTGTTGCCTTTTTGTCTATTCACAAGATTTTGAGCATAACAAGAGGACATTAGAAAACAGTCTGTTCAGACTGACTAGTATCTATCTCAGAGGTCTCAAAGCATTCAATAAAATCTAGTGGATTAAATAATACTAATATTATTAACCTCTAACAGTGGTGATATTACTGTTTGATTTATAGAAAGATAGATAAAGCTGTGTTAGTAATTACCATAGTATATTTCCTATGCAATAAAATTTAATAAAACATGGGCCCTGACCCTACTCATAGTGTTTTGCAATACTTATGTTGCCACCACACTTAGTGTTTTTAATGATATTTTATGAACTTTTATATCTGTCTAGAAATCGAATATTTTCTTCTCTCAAGAAATAAAAGTAAAATTACTTGTTTTTCTGTTCTCAGCCTTATAGTGTACTTAATGAAGGTCAGAATCCAAGAGATTTGCTACAATTAAATTGCCTAAATTAAAAAAAAAATACACGTTGTGCTATATGTAGAATCTTATACACTTTAAAATATTTCTTTTCTACATAATGAAGTACATGTACAGAATGTGGAAACCTTGTGCTGAAACAAATATTACATGTGTCCATAAATTAATGTGTCCCCTTAGGAAAATGAAATTTCACAATGTAATTACCCCATTTCTTCACTGAAGACATAAAGGAATTTATGGAACTAATTAGCCTGATAATGGAGAAGGATTTTTTTTCTCTTTCATTGTAATCCCACCTAGAAGCACGATATAGGAAGATGTAATTTATGGAGCACCACAGCAGCTCTGCTGTTATATATTTATTAGAAGAAACTGAGTCATTTTAATAGTTTTGTGTCAACCTTAAATATAAACTTCTCATATAGCAATAAAAATTACCTTCCAATATAATACTGGAGATGTTGGAATGGCATTCTCCTACTGCTTCAAGTTTTATTCTGCTACTTTTCCAAGTAGAAGTACTTTTAAATTAAAAAAAAAACAAAAACAAAACCAACCAAACAAACAAAAACAAACAAAAACAAAAACACCGAACTGCAATTACTATTTTTCCAAGCTTTCTGTTCACAACTGTTTGTAACACAGTTTATGAAATACCATGTTTAATCATACTTTTCAGCTTAAGGAAGTTTTCATTGAAGGTTTTTATGGTTATCCTTAAGATTATCTTTAAAGACAGAAGCGTTTACCTGGAGAACTGCTTCTGCATGGAGACTGGGAAAATAAGCAGTGTTGGTTTAGCATCACTTCTTCTCCTTTAAGCATTTTCTTTTCTTAGCTTATTGTCATATTGACCTTGAAACCTGTGCCACCATAGATTCACTAAAAATGTATTTCAGTGAGATGTTGAAACCTCATCTCTCTAGAGAATTGTATATGATTTTTCATTCCTTTTCCACACCTGCAAACACTTTTCTTGTCCAGCTGTTTGAAAGGTCTTCCGTCTTGATCTCCTCTATGCTAAAGAATAACGGTTCTTTGTGAGAGGAAACATAGATTGGAAAAAGGAAAGAATGGTTGATGCTAAAAATGACAGTTTGTCAGTTGGAGTTTGGATTCTAAGATTTTTTTATTGGTAAAATTCAGCTTGCATTCACTTGGCTCTTTACATGGACTCACCAGCAGAGATGAACATTGCTCATTTTATGAAGGTAGTCCTTTAACTTGAGCCATACATTGCTCACTCACCTCTCACAGAAAAGTGGAACAGGATTTGGAACAGGATTTGGATCAGGTCAGAACAGCAGGAACAGTGTGACAAGCTCTGTAGACATGAACCCCACGCAAAGGGAGTGGTTATAGTTCATACACCTTTAGGTTATACGACCTGTTCTTCACCAAAATTGTGTCAGATAAGCAGATAAATAACAACAGCGAT
Source organism: Patagioenas fasciata (assembly GCF_037038585.1). NCBI lineage: Eukaryota > Metazoa > Chordata > Aves > Columbiformes > Columbidae > Patagioenas > Patagioenas fasciata. The sequence goes on from NC_092520.1 coordinate 36,480,376, forward strand.
TGAAATCCTTCAGATAAGGAAGCTTTAGGCAGTGCACCCTTTTACAAGTAATTAATTCATTTGTTAGTTAAAGCTGGTTGAGACCGTTAGCTGCAACTGTTACTTAACCAGTGAAGCCTGCAAAAGCCTGTGAGATGCTAACTGTTTTGTTTCTTTCTTCTAACATTCAGGGTTTCAGAGATATGAAACCAGTCCAAATTTATGAGATTTTTCTTTTTTCAACAGATTCTTGTATGTATTGTTGATGTGAATATGCAGTTAGGAACAATCCTGATACACTTCTAGAGATAGACAGATTTTCACAACCACTATGTTTTTTCACAACTTTAGGATTCAGTTACACCAAGGACTGTCACAGAAGTTTGGTTTTGTTAAGAATTGCATGATTTCAACTTGAACGCTAGTTTATGTAGGCTATCCTTTTGTGATCCAATATAACCAATTCATGCCAGATATCGTCCCAGGTGCTTTTAATGCACATACCTCTATAAGATAAGTACAGTGAAAATACATTTCAGTAGGACAAATACAAATATGACAGGTGGCTTCATGATTCGATTTGGCCACAGTTCATGAAGATTGCCTTTGTGAAGGATAGAAAGATTTGTACAAGTACAAGCTGCTAAAGAGTCAATTAGCATAACATGCAGTGCAGACCTTTAAAATGTTGGAAAGATCTATCAGTTTCTTTGCGAAGGGCTGTCCTGAGGAAGACAGAAGGCACATGGAAGTGTATGTATACTACTGGTCCAGATGAATGCCCAGCTACATCTCAACTATTTACTCGGATGTGTCTCAGTTGCATTCATGTTTCTGTTTTACCCTCTGATTTCCAAAGAAAGAAAATCTAGTCATAGAGAAGGCAAAGTCATGGTTCATCTGAATGGTATTAAAACTGCACAGTTATTAAGCAAGGTTTCTGTCAAACTTCAAAATAAAAGCATAAAAATAACAACAATGAACACAGCAGAAAATGACCATGCACAGGACTTCTCATATATTACATATATATTAAAAAAATCTGTGTATCTTACTTTTATGTCATGCCTTTCTTATTCTAGTTTTTTTTTTTTTCTAAATTCTAACATTTTCTCACTCGTCTCTTTTGTTTCTTCTTTCCTTTACTATATAACTTTCTACTAATCTTGTGTTTTGTCCGTATGTTTCTTCTATTTTTTATTATTTTCAATGTTTTATTTAATTTTATATTTTGATTGCCTGCTGAAATTCTGTTGGACGCCTTTGGCTGATCTATGCTGACAGACAGAAATTATTAATCTGAAAAAGAAGTTGGATTTACATCTCTGATCTTTCCACAAAGACTATTCGTTAGCACTATTAAGCAGTAGTATCACACTTAGAACATAACTTCTGTAAGTCAAAGGTGTATACATGTAAATAAAAAAGATTAGCAGATATATATATATATATTTTTAATGGAAAATCTGTCAGTTTAGTTTTAAAATTATATTTGCCTTTGGTCTAAAGACTAGACTTCAACGTATTCAAATCTAAGAAGATCTCAATTTTCCCTCATTTTCTGGAGACTCACACACACAATAGATTAATCCTTATGAATTTTAAATGTAATGTCTACTGTATTTATTGTTTGCTGTGAATTTATTTTTTTTAATCTCTGTTAAAACATTTTTTCAACTCTTTGTTTAATCTTCTGCACTGGAGAAAGTCTTCTGCTTTTTATATAAAGATTACCCAAGCAAGAACAACTAGTTTTGGTGGTTTTTTGTTCAAAGGTCTCATAGATGTTTTTTGTTTTTTTTTTTTTTCTCCATGTGGGACTGCAATGAAAACAATTATACAAGACAATACAATAGGAAAAAATATTCAAGAGCAAGAATACAGTTACTTAGCATAGCACATTTAGAAAAGATGAAAGAAAAAATGTGACAAGGAGGTTTGATAGAAACTCTAAGGTAAAGGTCTGTTTTGACTCATTCTTCAAGGCAGGCAATTGTATAGATTCAGCATTACAGTGGATGAGATGTACCAGGATTAGTCGCATCCATCTGTATTTTAGTGTCTGCACGAGCTGCTGCGGCTCCTGCAAACCTCAAAAATCACCAGTCATGGTGTGATGCTGTTCTACTTGCAAGTGCAGAAACGATTTAAAAAAAAAAAAAGTTGAAATAGTTCTGTTTGTCCACTCATCCTACATAAAGGTGTTAATCTCTGTCATTTTTTCTTTTGTGTGTGTGTGTGTGTGTGTGTGTTACTTGTCACTCCTTACCCAAAATCCCTGCAGTTCATTGTTTACTGAGGATAAGAATTCATTTCTGCATTATTCTGATAGCAATACTCTTAATTGTCTTTCATCCCAACCACTTCAAGATAAATGGTCTAATTAGTGTTGTAGTAACCCGACATAATCATTTTACCTTTACAGATGTGCAACACACACATGTTGTTTAACAGTAAAATAAAATGTAACATCTGACCTCAGCAAATAGGAAAAAACAGAAAACCTACGTTGGCATGTATTTTAAAATATAGAATAGAAAGTCTGCAAACCTCCCACCTAATAGTTTATATATTATTTTCTATTTTTGTAGCTAGAATGTGCCTGTGTATTGATTTTCTTTGAATTGCCATTTATGCGGTGTTTACACTCCTACTGAGTTTTGAATAAAACTCTGAACCTATAATTTATAGGCAATATTTTGAGTCCTCTGTGATAAACTGAGTTCTTTAATAATCACCTTTCAGTGCCTCAAATGAACATAAGATATACAGGTTACAAGTTTAAGAACAATAGGTATACAATAAAAATTGTATTTAGACAACAAATGCATGAACTAGAAATGACAGATGAGCAGAGCATCTAATGTTTCAGTTTGAACAGGAGAGACATCTTGTACTTCTGGGATCTAGTCTCCAGGCAACTGGAGATCAGAATAAAACATTCATTTACTTCCTGTTCTACAACAATAGCCTCTGAATAATATGAGTAAAAAGCAAGAAAAGAGGAGAATATGGCAGACAGGACAAAGTTTTGTTATATAATATCCGGTAGGGGGAAAATTACATACAAGAAAAAACAAGTTTTACATACTTTACAGACCTCATTAACCTATCTTTATGTCTTTTGGTAATGATATACATTTTCGTGTACGCACATATACACACACTTTTTTTCTACACAATAATGATATTTGACCTAGACACATACCTTGATTTTCAAATACTTAACCAAGAAACTTATTGTGCTGTCTGTAGTTATCTCCAGTCTCTGTGCATTCTCCATGAACAGATGCAGTTGCTCTGCAGAGCATTTCAGTTATGAGGAGTCTAAAGCTAGGTGAAACAAATCAGTGGAAGTCTGAAGGAAAAGTTCATTATATAAACTAATCTAAGCTCTCTCCTTACACAGTCTGCCAAATTCTTGATTTACCTTTCCAGGCTCATATACAATACACAAATTTTAGCAAAAATTTTTAGAAGGAAACTTGATTGTACACAGTTAATTATTGGTCATCCTTTGTCACTATGTTTCCCTTAATATCCGATCAAGGATGGAGATTTTCCCTAGCCCTCTTTTTGTTGCTAATGTACCTATAGAAGCATTTTTAATTGTCTTTTATGGCAGTAGCCAGATTAAGTTCTAGTTGGGCTTTAGCCCTTCTAATTTTCTCCCTGCATAAATTCATGGCATCCCTTTAGTACTTCTGAGTTGCCTGCCCATTCTTCCAAAGGTATTAAATATTCTCTTTATTCCTGCGTTCCAGCTGAAGCACTCTGTTCGGCCAGGCTGGTGTTCTTATCTGCCAGTTCATCTTTTGGCACAGGGCACGCCCTGCTCCTGTGCCTTTAAGATTTTCTTCTTGAAGAACGTCCAGATTTCCTGGAGTTCTTTGCCACCCAAGGCACTCTGTCAACCAGTCTCCTAATCAGATCAAAGTCTGCCCTCTGGAAGTCCAAGGGAGCAGTTCTGCTACCAGTTGTGCAAGTCATCCCATCATGTGTCCGTGACTGCAACTATATTTCTATACTGTTTATTTAATTATTTATCTGTTTTTAAAGAATGGCAAAGTGGAGAGACTTAAAAGATATTTAACATCCCCTACTCTTACAGAATTGTAAGGACTAGTTATTATATCAAAGTGCAGACAGTCATAAAAGAAATGTCAGGTCAGACTGGTTTGCCTGAACATCAGTGCTTTAAAATTCAACGCCTAGTGCTGTGCTAGTCATCTTGGGCTTGTGTTATCTTCAATGAAAAGAGGTAGGCATCTCCAGAGAGAGATTAATCTCACTCTATGAAAGGCAACCAAATTAGATCAAAGCAGTCACCCTCTGGAAGTGCATATTTATCTTCAACAACCATAAATGAAGCCTGAGGTGAACAGCTCAGACTTAGATGCCTAACACATAAATGTTAAGTGAAACGAACCTCTAACATTTAGCACTGAAAGCCTTATACCATATTAACTCCATATCTTTCTCAGCTTCTCTTATTTAGCATACAGCATGTCTCACACAAGAATTTACAAACTTAAGATCTTTTGAACAACAACTTTAAAAGTGTTGCAGTCAGAGAGCAAGTCACACATTTTGCTGGGCATTGACAATGTTCTGAGGCATTAATTCCCATAGCAGGGAATTTGAGCAAAAATATCCAGATAATCCTGAGAAGTAGATTGCAGCTCTCAAAGGAAGTGGCAAAGATTCAAAATAAAACAGGCTTTTGCTACCAATCTTCCCAGAAGAAAAACATCTTTTTTGACCTAGAATCTTGTGTTAAAATGAATGTTTGACCAATATTGTCTAGCCAGGCTCCTGAGATCAAAAGAGCTGTTGCTAATTTTTTTGCATATACAAGGGAGTGAAAGAAAGACGGAAGGAAGGAAGGAAGGAAGGGAGGAAGGGAGGGAGGGAGGGAGGGAGGGAGGAAGGAAGGCAGGAAGGCAGGAAGGCAGGAAGGCAGGAAGGCAGGAAGGCAGGAAGGCAGGAAGGAAGGAAGGAAGGAAGGAAGGAAGGAAGGAAGGAAGGAAGGAAGGAAAAGAAAGACAGAAAGACCAGAAGTAACTCTTTCCTCACCTTTCCTACAGACATGTCCAGAAGCAGTGGAAATATGGCCTAGGAGGAAAGTTTACCACCAACACAGGTTTAACTGCCCAATGCTGAATGGGTCATTTTAAAATAAGTATATAATTAATAGAAAGACTCTAATACCTTTGAGTTTATTGAGCTCTATTTTTTGCTTTTGTCCAGTAGTGTTAAAATTTACATTTATGTAATTCACAGATGTTATTGTAAAGTTTATATCAAGTTATGTAATTAAACATACTTTTTTAAAGTCTTTACCAGGGTGTTATTAACTATGTTGCAAAAGGTAACTTAAAATACAATCTATATTGCTCAAGCAGTGCTCAAGAAACTTTATATATATATAAACAAACAAACATACAAAAATGAAAACACCCCAAGCTAATAAATATGTATCAAATTTTCTAGGGATATTTTTGACTTAGAATAATTTACAGAACAAATGGACAACAGATTGAAACAAGGGAAAAAAGAAAAAAGTATTAAACTAGGTTTCTCAGAAAATTGTACTAGGCATATTCTAATTTATACTAATTTAGATGCATATTCCTTCATTTCTGCTAATGGAAGCACTCATTAGAAAGTCTATATAACAAATTCTGTGTTTCTACAAATAGCAAATCTCTGACACCAGTCCAAAACAATTAATATATATCAATCCTAAATAATATTTTAATTTTCCTGATGCTTTATGTATTTCAAAGATTTGGTCCAAATTACTTAAAAGCTTTCCTTTTACAGTCTTTGAGTTCCAGAGATAGTGTTTTCGTGTAAATCAAGTGAAAACCTTGGAGCTTATTGCCATACTTTTGGGGGCAGAGCACCAAACATTGATTTTGTGTGTTTTTCTCTTTGCGGAGCTAATAGTTTAGAAAGAGACAGAGAGGTAAAAAATGGCAAATAAAAAGTTAAAGCCATGCAGAGAAATAAAAGTAGAAACAAGAGCCTGTTTCTGAACTCCAAAAGATGACAAGAGTGTACGACTTCCTGTAGTAAAAACATTTGCCAAGGAAAGGATGAGGTCTCAAAATATAACAAAAAAATAAATTTTAAACATCTAATAAGTGAAAGAAAGATTAAGAATACCAGAGAAAATCCTAAAAAGACAGGAACAAAATTTAGTGATTGTAGATTACTCATTCAGAAAATTTCAAAAGTAGAAGAAAAAGTGGCTGGTAGCGGTCACGATGACAATGAGCTGCTATTTTTCAGTTGCAGAGAAAATGAAAACTTACTTTATTAAGGTTAAATAATGAGAGATTTGTAAGAAAAGACAAAACAAGATTTAACTGTCTTTGGAAATTTTAGATTTTTTATATCTTCAGACAATATGTTGTTGCAGCTACATAGATGCAAATCAAGTTATAAACACCTAAGATGCCCAAAGACACAAAAAAAAGACATTTTTTGTATAAATTGTTGTCTTAAAGTAGTTTGTCCAGCTCTGTTATTTAGTAGATGGGGTCTTCATAACTTTTTATTCAAATATGATATCTATATTAATTTTTGTGTCCTAAATATTGCCCCCATTGGCTTTCTTTTATGCAATCCATAATATTTGGAATATCTGGGGAAAGTCATAATTCTACCTTATCTATATTCCATCTCACACCAAATCTAATTAAAAAATAAAAGCTTGTCCTCATTTCCCACTTTTAATTCCTTCACCCTCCCACTATCTCCATTATTGACTGTGTGACTGAATGCTTTAATTTAAACTGCATTCATCATCTGTTTTTACACCAGTACATGCAGAATTTCTTCCATGCACTGTATTTATCTTGCGTTATTTAATTATGTTATGTGTGTTGGGAATAGAATATACTTTCTCAAAATTAGTTGTATCATAATGGTTAGAGAAAAACATGCTGTATATGCTGAATTAATCCATAGACTCCAAAGAGGTCTTGCTTTTTGAAAAGAACAATAACTTTCCAAATTTTTATGAAAACAGAGTTGATATATACTTCTATTCATTTATTATTTGATATAATTACTATTTGTGTATTATTGTGTGACTACAACTAGTCATGATCGATTGTGTGTAAACATAGCTTAGAGATATAGTCTAATTATTTGATGGATTTTGTTCAGAAAATTCTTCTTTAGCCCAACTTGAATACTATAGTGGAAATTTCAATGGATCAACAGACAGATGGATAGATAGACTAAACAAACTTAGATTCTGCTTTCTGTAGTGTGGGACAGAATGTCCCATCCAGGCAGCAGGAACCAAACATGCTGATATGAAGAGCAAAAGGAAAAGGAGAATAGAGGGACAAGACTGAAATCTTAAAAGTGCTGAAGGATATCTGCCTGCTGCAGACTAGAGGAAGCAAATACATGACAGTCAACTGGGACAGAAACAGAAACTTTGAAGGAAAGAACATGGGGTATGGTGGGCAAAATTAAGACAAAAAGTCATATCTAGGATTAGAAAAAGTAAAGATAGTAGAAGGCCATGATAAGAAGCAATACACAGCAAAATGTGAGGAAATATAGGTATGCAGAGATCAGAGCAATAAAAAGGATATCATGGAAGGTAACAAAACTGAACTGGAATTCAGATGGCACTGGCAGGAAAAGGCACAGGTGGAAGGAACAATGAGGTATTTACATTATCTTCATAGTGGCAGATTATATTAAAATATAATTACAATATGGAATAATGATCCTTTCAAGATGCTCCAGATATGCAGTCCTACAAACCACTTGTTATAAAAATTGATTTGTGCAAAGTTTCAGTGCTATTGAGTAAACACTTCTCAATGGAAAAGAAAAAAAATCTGCAGAAAAATGTGAATCTAGGTCTACCAACTAAGGGCTTACTATTGTGTACTGCACTTCCTTCAAGACAGGTTACTTTTAAACTCTCCTAATTAGTTATTAAAGTTGACTTTTTTACTATTATTCCTCTCTTAGAGATAAGTCCATAGCTCTTTATTTGTCATATTTCCCACTCCCAATCTATTTGGACTGTTAATGGAAATGACATCTGTTTAGATTATACAACTGTTTTTACAAGAATATGTTCTCTTATGCTCACATAAATGGCAGGCAATACCAACGCAGTTATAGAATACACATGGGATGGGAAAAATTAAATTATTTATTAAACAGCCAGGCAAATTCTAGCTCCTTTGTGTTCCTCTAGAGAGCAGCCACAATCTTCTAAGTGCCAAGTGTAAAGAACAGAGGTGCATCTTGTATAGTACACACCAGACATATGTTGCCTTGAGGTAACAGTGAAACAGTGGAGAACTTGCAGAACCTGTAAGGCTCTCAGGTAGGGAAGAGACTGAGAGAAATTTGCTTGTGCTTTGTCTACTCAGGAAAACAATGATTCAGCAGAACACCTTCTGAAGACAGAGTTTTCCATTTGACTTTCACATTCAAGATGGTAGTTTAGAAAATATACTTTTTGTATGGAGGTAATGTTTCACAGAACTATGAGTCTAGTGAGTGATTATTTATTAAACTGAGCTTCCTGTATGTCTTGAGGAACAGAACTATTTCATCACGCTTCATCTGACTCCTAAAACTATTAAAGTCTTTCTTCTCATAACTTGTGGATTTCCTCCCCTCCCCTCCCCTCCCCTCCCCTCCCCTCCCCTCCCCTCCCCTCCCCTCCCCTCCCCTCCCCTCCCCTCCCCTCCCCTCCCCTCCTCTCCCCTTCTCTCCTCTCCTCTCCCCTCTCCTCCTCTCCTCTCCCCTCCTCTCCTCTCCCCTCTCCTCCCCTCCCCTCCCCTCCCCTCCCCTCCCCTCCCCTCCCCTCCCCTCCCCTCCCCTCCCCTCCCCTCCCCTCCCCTCCCCTCCCCTCCCCTCCCCTCCCCTCCCCTCCCTCCCCTCCCCTCCCCTCCCCTCCCTCCCCTCCCCTCCCCTCCCCTCCCCTCCCCTCCCCTCCCCTCTCCTCTCCTCTCCTCTCCTCTCCTCTCCTCTCCTCTCCTCTCCTCTCCTCTCCTCTCCTCTCCTCTCCTCTCCTCTCCTCTCCTCTCCTCTCCTCTCCTCTCCTCTCCTCTCCTCCCTGCTTTCCTTCCCCTCTCCATCTTACTCAGTGAACAATCATCTCCACACCAACAACGCATGCCCTTACAGGGAGGTGGTATAACTGCCTACCCTGCTGAAGTTCTGTGAGAATTAGGTAGCTACTGCTGGTAGTGAGTGCTTTGCAGATGAAAATTGCTAAGTGCTAAATATAATTACTGTTATTATTAAAGATGCTTTCTAACCTAAATATTTCTTTCATTTTGTAGCTGACATAGATTCCATTTGGTATAATATGTAAAAATGGCCTTTTAAGAGTGGCCAGGTTATAAAAGTTCCTGTTATGTGTCTTGCTGAGCAGTTCATGACAATTTGTAAGCCAAGAAAAAAAAGCATTTTTTTTAAATCAGCCAGTAGTCTTGCTGGTTTTAATGGAAATGCTTGCAAAGTAAAGCAGCATTCAGCATGAGTCAAAATGGCATGAAAAGGCTCTCAGATCTGAAAAATAATTTTGACAGGGACCAGATCCTGACTGATACGTTTGTGAAAGTATAGCTCTTGTCCTCTGCACAACTACACGAGCATTAGAAGAATTAACATAAAAGGATTTAGGTGTGTACCCAAATGACATGTCAGTTAGTAAATTTAAATGGTTGGAGCAATACTCAAATCCATAAAAATTGCCAATCTGTTCTTTTATTTTGAAGGACGTGTAAATTTGTACTTGAAGAATCCCTAAGCAATTACGTTTCTTCTAGCAAGCATAAAAATGGTCATCAAACCTTCATGACTCCTAAATACTTGAAGCTCATATTCACTTCATAGTCCCTGTAAATTTTAACATTTTAACTTCCTTTTTCTGTCTTGTTTGCAGCACATGGTGTGATATACTTTCTTAAAGGGGTCCTGTAAGACTCATTAGTGCTTAAAGGGCAGTTGTGGATGAAACTTTGAGAGCTAGAGATGAGAAGTAGTCATTCAGGCAGCGATGAGAGAGCTCCGATCCTTACCTGAATTAGGTATTACTTACAATTGTCTTCCTTTGTCTTTAGTAAATATACATGTTTATTTACAGTGTTAAAGATCTGGACTACAGTGTAAGCAATCCCTGTCTCTATTAAAGTTGATTTATCAACAGTAAGTAAACTTTGTTTCGCCCTAACAAAATTACTTGGTAATATTTCTTCCCAGAATACCTGTATTTGCATCACATTAATATGACCATGTATGTTTAGCTATCAAAAAGAGAAGGAGGGATAGTACACATGGAACATTTTTTATTTACTGTGTAGGAAATATGATGTGGGTATTTAATAGTACAGAAGTTACAGGGGTATCTCAAGGTTTCTGTCACACAATACTGGGAATTTTGGTCTTTACCTGCTGTGCTGGATATTATAGTCATCTAAAAATAAGACATGGTAAGTACTGGAACAATTAAGACCTGTTGTGGAAATAATTATGTGTTGAAGTCTTGTTGCTATGCTGTCATGTCCTGCCCTTAGGTGTGAGTGTGGGAGAAGTGACTCAGGTTCATGGGTCCCCTCTACCCCTCCCCCCGCCCAGCTGGAAAACAGTACACACAGTACTTAAGGTCCGCAAACAAAGGCTTTTATTTTGCAGCTTGGCCCAAACGATATATGATTAGGTGGCAGAAGGATTTATGTTATTGTAGGTTCGATTGGTAAACATTTGAATTTTGCACCATATGTGGGGCTGTAAAACTTATGTTACTATGTTACATATAAAAAGGAAAGCAAGCGGGTAGAAGTACGGGAAAGAAATAAAAGAGAGAGAAAAATTTCGCCATACTTACAGCTCAGCTTTATGTGTGATGGAGTTTGCAGTCTCAGGTCCAGCGACGTGTGGCATCCTCTGGTATCTTGTTCAGTTCATGTGGTGAGACTGGTGAGCAGTGTGATCTTCAGGATGGTGGGTGCGTGCCTCCAGTGCTTGCAGAAGGTGGGCCTTTATAGCCCTCTGAGTTGTCTGCTTGCATAACTTCTGGTCTTTTGTGGAGGTGTTATTGTGAAAGAGAAAATTCTGTGGGGGAAAGGGTGATAGCGAAAGAACAAGTCTCAGGCCATGTTGAAGGGTATCGGCTTTTCCCTTTGTGCCATGCGGGGCATATCAGAAGATGGAGCTATGTACCCTCCAGCTTGTCCCCCACCTCCCGTATTGGCCAGCCGGCCTGGGCTGTGGCTCATTAGCTTGTCGTTGATATGTAAATTGCAGTTCACCCTATACTGAATGTATAATCTCCTATGGCTGGATGAACTGGTTTTGCCACAATGTTTCGGCCATTATCCTTATCGGTAGGTGACATACGCATCCTGGGGACATGAAATATATCCTATCAAATGGAAAGCACCACAAAAGTCCATGAGGCATTACCAATATGAGTCTCTGACGGCTGATGTTCGTCAGACTACACTTCTTTAGGTCTATTCATAAGACCCTATGGGAAATCTAAAGAAAATGGAATATCCAGCCAAGAAGTTCAATCTTCTGGGGAAAAAAAAGGCAGAAAAAAAGAAAGAAGAGACTTGAAAGCAGCTTTTTATTGTTATCTTTTTATTCAAGCAATGATCTAGCTACATCTAAAGTAAGATAAAACTAGAATAACAAAAGCCACTGTTCCAGGAGTCATTATTATTAAAATACAAAACATGTAATGTAAGTAATATAACATATTTATAATAATTAACATTGCTAATAACAATTTATTAACAGTCTTACAATGATTCCCACAAACAGTAAGACTACTACTGTTGCTTAACTGTAGTGGCAATCACTGATTTCCATAATTTCTTCTACTAACAAAACATGGTTCCAAAGCATAAAAAGTTCGAGTGAAAGGCTTACAAAAAAACATAGATTAATTACCCTGATCTTTTGAGATGTCACTGTCTTCTACGGACACAAGGTATCCAGAGGGTACATAGAAAGACTTTCACCTTTGTGAGTACCACAAAGCTTTTTACAAACTTGTGCAGGGGATGCATCAGCATGACTTGCTCAGAAGAAATCTGTTTAACAGGAAAATGATTCCTCCTGGGAATTATAGCTGTCCCTTAGCATTCATTGATGGCATCAATGGCATCTAATATGAAATTAAAAACATTTTCAACTTTTTATTCTAATGTTGTAGTAGACAATCAAAATAATCTCTTATTTCCTGGACAGGAAACAAAAATTTTTGAGGAGTTTGAGTTTTAGGTACTATTTCAAGACAAAAGTAGAAAAAAAAATCCCATTGTTCATCAGTTTTATTGTTAGTATGTTTCTGTTACTATTGCAGCTACTGTGTGGGAGTTATTTTGTTTGGGTTTTGTTTGTTTGTTTGTTTGTTGTGTCTGTGTGATTGGTTTTGTTTGTTGTTGTTGTTTTGTTTTGTTGTTTTGTTTTGTTTTTTTCCAAAGATGAGTCTAGCAGCAATCCTTGAATTTTGTATAAAAATACCAACTTCAGCATGGCCTCAGTGAAATTATGCCTGTTCCCACAGAGACCAAAGGAGAATTTTAATAGAGAGTGCTACAAGATCTGAACTACAAACTAAAATTAACATATATCTGCAATTGTGTCTGTTTCCTTCTTTTCATTAAAGATATAATCACATTTTCATTAATGATTACTTATTCATATTGTCATTATGATTTCAAATAAAAATTTCCTTTTGTGTGGAAGAGTGCAGACAGGTTTTTTGTTAGCATGCATTTTATGGTCACCAGTTATAAAGCTGTTTTTTTCTTATTCAGTTATATGTATTCTTATTTTCTTTTAGGGGATCATTTTGTCACTAAAACTATGAATAATATTATTAGCCTTTAGTGTAATTGAAGTAAAATTATAATAAAAAATAGAAAAAATACAAACTCACAACTATCTTAGAGCTTTGTGTCAAATTTACAGATATAAAAAAAGGAAATAGATATATACTAAAGAAATAGATATTTAAAAATATGTAATATCTCTGTATGCAAATTTAATATAATATTTCATTTACCTACTGCTTTAGTAAATCTAATATACTAGATATTCACCTTTATTGGAAAAAAAAAAGTCATAATAAAACAGATGTACTGAACAACAGTATTCAAAGCCATTTCAGTCTCAGAAATGTGATCAGATTGCTACAATACAAAATGCAACAGATTGCAGCAACTGATAATGTTGATCTTAGCTAACACTTAGCTAACACTTAAAGGAATTGTGCAATACAGTTTACCATGTTACTATAATTTTACATGTGAAGCCTCAGCTGTGGTCTTGGCTATGGTGTAGGAATGTATCAATCAACATCATTGACATAACCATAAGGTACATAACCTCAATTAAGCCCATTTCCTAATCATATACCAGATGATGGTAAAAGTTATATCTAGATTAGATGACTCATTTTAAAAACTTACTGTCCCCATCTCTATCTTGATTATGGTGAGCTCTCCCTCTCGCTCTCTCTCAACTAGCATTCATTCAAAGCTGAAGAGGATAAGAGGCCCTTTTCATTAACTGGTTAAACTTAATTTAGGATAGCCATTTAGAAACATGCTGTCTACAGCTTTCAAACAAATCAGCCTGTGTTTCTGGCCAAAGAAAATTCAGTAATAATGAACCAATGGGCATAATAAAGGCTAGCTTCACTTGCAGGATCAATATCAAAACAGTCTGAGCCCCATTGAAAACAATTATGGCTACTTTGTAATAAACATTTAAATGTTAATTGGCCTCATTTTTACCAATAATATTATTTTTTACCTCTCAATCTGTAATGTTATAATTTAGCACCTTTAAAAAAAAAAATGCTCATCTATTTCCCTTTCCAAACCAATACATGTATGAACTGACTTCCATACATTTACTGAAAAACAGTATATTCATATATTTATATATTTATATAGTTAACTTGTTCACATTTTATATTCACATTTATGCAAATATTCATATTTTATTTTAAAGTCTTCAGATGTTTATTTAAAAAGCATTTACCTGATTTTTTTTTTAATCATGGTTGCTAGTGATACAGGGAACTAACTATCTAACACTTAAAGAACTAACATTTAAAGAGCTAACTTTTAAAGAGCTAACCCATAACCCACATAGCAATTGCCTAGCTTAGAGCCTTGTGTAACTTATTGTATGAGAAACAGGAGCTCACTGACGACTTCACAGGCCTTGCAAAGATAAAAAATCCAGCTGCATCCTTGGGTGAACAAGATAACGAGACTCTTGGGCACAGGAGAGGACATAAATCAATTCTAACCAGCTCATCAGTTTGAGCTCCAGCCAAATCAGCACACCAGGCCAGAGGTAAAAAGGACACAGTGAGGAAGCTGAGAAGCCTTCATCCAAAGACCCCGCCCCACGACCACCAGATGGCACTGCACAGGAACAACCACAAGGGGCCAAAGGTGAAGACTATGGAAGTGATTTCCCAGAACTCATTGTAATAAGAACCACCTTCTCAGGGACAGGTTGTGAATATGTATAGGCATTTCTAGAATTCTCATGAATATGTGATACTTTACAGCATTTAACCAGGTTTGTGGTACTGGAGAGTGCCACACCTTGAAGGAATTATCCATGTGTGTCCCCACTGCTGAATAAACATACCAGCTTTATAACCTCACAGGTTGTAAAGTGATTTCTGCACATCGCTAGCTGTGCAATATACAACGTCACTATGGTTTCAAATGGGACATTACATTTTTTTTAGATAGAAAATATGTACCTAAAACCAATGAAACAATAAAAGCTGAGTTAAATATCTGGTTTTGGTGATACACTGGTGATCTAAAAAAAACTTAGTCTATAGATAAATTTAACTCTCTCAACTAAAAACATAAAAAACCCCAACCAACCAACCAACCAACAAAACCTTCAGTAATGAAATTAAAAACAAAACAAAACCAAAACCATTATATTTTCTCTAGTCTCGCATCTCAAAGATTTATTGCAAATTAATTTTTACTTATCACAGTAAATACATGTGAAATTCAGTGACTGTATGGCAAGATTAAAGTTTTACACCAGTCATCTCAAACAGGTGCCTAAATACTCAGGTCTGTCTAAATACTCACGTTCAAATCTTTGAATAAATGTTCATATTGTGCATTTTCTACTTGACTTGAAACCTAAATGACCAAAAAGTTTATGATAGAGTAACTTAAACACTGCAAAATATGTTCTAATCCTGCACTGTTTATAAGCTCTTCATGGCTCTAGTTATTTTATTAACTTGTTTTTTGCCCTTTGTCATTTGAGAAAATGGGTTTGCAGAGTTTATTTTGTTTTGCTTGTATACAAAAAAAAAAAAAAAAAAAAACCAACAAGACAGTTCTCCATGGGTTATTATAGTCTAATTGGTCTGCAAATTACTGGTGGTCCACACTACCATGGACAGTATTTTGCAGTTCATTCATAATCCATAATATGTTCTGATTTCATTACAGATTTCCACTTAATGTTTCATGATGGGAATGGGTGATTCGTTGATGAATTGCTGTAAATGTTTATTTCTGTTGTTTACTTGGCAATAACCGGTATCTGAGGTTCTACTGTGTTTGCCTCTGTGTGTGTACAAACTTTTACTCAGCCAGGACTTCCAACTGCTGAAAGAGCAGATGGAGAAGTTGTATGAAGGCAGACCTCAGCAGTGATGCCAAATGAAAGTCATACTCAGATCAGACTCCTCTTGTTAGCAGGAACAACTCTCAAAAAGCTTCTTCTTGTCCTGTGCTGAATTTCACCCTTGAAAAGCTCACCTCTGCATAGACACCACAACTCTAAATAAAATACAACAGTATGAACTGCAGTCTCATATTACGATATTTTAGACAGTAGCTCTGTATTTCACTTAATATGTTCTTTCACTCTTAGTTAATTGGTATAATTAGCACAAATGTCATGGTTACTTAATTTAATTAGTTCTTACTCATTTATAGTACTAATTTTCTTTTTCAGAAAGTCAAATGAAGAAGCACAAATGAAAACAGTGGTTTACTTCTGTTTGCTTGTTGTGTAGTGTAGGTCTTCTATGTAACTAATTTTAAGGAAATAGTTCTTAAGATCTTTTTATCTCCCCCCCCCCCCCCATCAAACAATAGCTTTACTTAGATCAAAATAGCTTCTGGAAATTTCCTACCATATTAACATCTTTTGGTGTACAAACCATTTTTCTGTACTCCTCAAATGTATGATACATTTAAACACTGAAACATACATTTATCTTTGAATGTCTAAATCTTTTAGTGGAACCCAATGGGATTATTTGTGAAATGAATTTCTTTTCGAGATTGGAGTCTTAAGGTATTTATGACTTCATTGTATATCCACACATAGTGTAGAAATCATTATTTGAAAGTATTTACCATGGAATGAAAGCCAGATTGTAGTAGTCACATCCTCACTTTTAGCTAGCTAAAGAAGCTGTAAAAAGCTTCCCTCATCCTCTGTTACTTTTTATTTTCAAATAAATAAGTATAGTGTTGTATATTGGTGATTCCACAATAGTAACTCCTTATAGTAAATAAAGTGTTAAGTACAGATTTTTCTATTATAGTAACTTACTTAAGTAAAAATAAATTATAAAATACCTTTCAGTGGATCCTGACCACTGCTGTTATTAATAGAGCTGAAGACAGTGTGACTTCCTTTTGGAAATGACCTTTGCCCTGAAGATGTTCCAGATAAAACACAGCAAAATATAGTGAGAGTAACAGAATTGCTTAAGATCACACAGCAAATAAATTATCAAGGCAAGTAAAGAACTGAGGGACTCTTCCTTATAGTTAGCAATCTTGCACTGGCCCAAACCTAAATCTTTTAACCATTGTCAGGCACCATACCACACTTCCCTAAAAATTTCAGCATCAATCTCTGTTGTGTTTTCCACTGATGTATAGGTATTTTCTCAGACATGGCTGTAGGTGCCAACTATCACACTTCAATATACAGCCCTAGACTTATGTTGAAACCATAGGTAAAAAATACTGCACATTTCCTTGGAAAAAACAAAAAAAAAACAAAAACAAAAACAAAACTTCATAAAGGTTCAGTTTCTTTTGCACACTATGAGCTGTGGAAGTCAATAGAGCCTAATGAGAAGTCATGAAATGAAAGAATTTAAGCACTTACATCTCTCTCTACAGCAAGTTATTGATTTAAACAGTATTCAATGCTTGTATTACAGTAAATAAAATGAATTGCTGCAGTATTCATGATGCTCCAGATTAAACATGTGAAGAGATCAACTATAATGATCATGAGAAGGAAGTTAAACAAATTTTACTAGTTATTTGAATACAATTGGCTATGGAAGAGGATATGGTAGCCTTTCTGAATACATTACTCTCATCTGATAGCTTACAGGTATGTTGATAAGTCATACCAAAATGACAGAATTTAATTTACTCTATAAAATAAATTGAACCTTCAATTTTGGCAATTTTCATAGCAAAAAAAAGAAAAGGTCCAATAACATCAAGAAAGTTTCTTATAACATGAGACTAGGGAATTTGTACTTACCCTACAGCTTTTTAAAAATACAGTGCATTTATTATGTGATATTCAAAGTAATAGAATTTGCTTTTTCATCTATAATATATTTATTTTATAAATATAAACATATAAACCTTAAAAAACATAAAATACTAGAGCAAATTAAATCTGATTTGTTGGTCATAAAAGTTAGTTTCACACTGTATCTCCATTTGTAGTTACATAAAAAGATTTTTAGAAAACATTAAGAAATGCCTACCAATATCACATCTATGTGAAGACTATTCTTACTGTCAAAATAAGTATTCAAGATAATTTCTGATTTGTTAACTGATGTTCTGTAGTATTAGTCAGATCTCTCAGGTGATATACGGATTCACATTTCAAACTTTTTGATGTTTATTTTGCCATAATGAAGACAACATGAACATGGCCCAACTATTTTCCTGTGAATAATATTTTAGGAATATGAACATGCTACATTGTGTGTTGAGAATTGCTGAAGAATGTGACAGATCACTCATTTCTCTCTCCCTCTATCTACCACCTCTCCTCACCCCTTCCCCACCCCCTTACGTATTTTTGGAAAAAATAGTTATTTGTGCATCTGTACATCTGTTCAACTGTGGTGCAGGAAAAACTTCAGTAGGCTTGTGTCTGGATATACAGTAGATCATCTTATATTAAGTTGAAACAAAAATACTTAGACTACTTTGGAATACGATTTAAACCCTCCAGATAAAAGCTTAGTCAAGCTAGGTAGAAGTGTTTATACATGTTTCCTAGCTTACCTTTTTTTTTTTCCTATTTGTATTTCTTCCCTGTGCTCTGTTTTGTTCTGCAAGATAAGTAATGATACTGGATATTACTTATTTAGAGTATTATTTCTGTAAGGTCATGTCATAATTTTCACTTCAGAATTTGTCACTAATGAGGAAACCTAATGAATTAAGTACTTTAAAAAAAATGTTACAATTATGTTGGTAAGAGATTATTTTGGAAGTGAAGTGATGATCTTCCATGGAACAGAAAATATATCAAAAACTTGCCATTCTTATGTCTTTCTTGGAGAATCTATACAAAAGGAAATTGCATTTGAAACAACAGTATCATGAATTTTTGTTTGAGGGTTTTTGTTTGTTTTATTTATTTGTTTTCTGACAACAACATATCACCCTGTTTGTTTGGGGATTTTTCTTGACGGAGGAAGGTCTGATTTGTGCTTCATGAACATAGGCTTTTTGGAAGAAAATTTTAGAAATAAATGTAAACTCTAAGTCCCCTGAAAAGATAGAGGTAAATGAGAAAACACTAGGTCCATAAAATCAATATACAGTGAATTCAGGTGCAAAGCCTGGTGAAAATTTCGGCACCAATAATTCATTTATTACAGGCTCTGCAAAGGAGAAAGATAATAAATTGTTTGGTAGAAAAAGATAGAGGTGACAGTATAACCTAGATCCTTAGGCTTCATAATAAGTTTTTAGCACACACATAGAAAGAAATAAGTACTTGATTCTCAAAAAATTCGATGTTCTACATGTGCAAAGATTAAAGACAGCATTTTCTTGTAAGCAACAAGGAGAATTTTGCTTTGAAATGTGTGAGTTGTAACATACCCTGGACACTGACATTTGCCACAAGTAGTCTGAAACAACAGAAGTCATCTAGAAAAATGACAGTCTTTCAGATAAACTTTTTACCAAGTTTCATTTTGACCTTTTAATTTATGAGTTACATATTCATACATAAATAGCACATAATGCTCCAAACGAAGCATAAGGGTTTTTATGCAAAACAGAATCCAAACAAAAAAAGCATGTATGTTCACTTTCTCTTAAATTTTTTCATCCTCATCCTCCCTAGCTACTTCTGCTTAGGTAAAATTATAAAAGGGCTAAAAGAGAGTCATTTCTTCTCATTATGCATCATCAACATCACTTACCTTCATTGCACAGTCACAAACAGCAGTTTGTTAAAAGAACTAATTTACTGGTAATCTGTTGCATAGGGTAATACACGGGGTGGTCAGGTGCCCTCTGGATGGCAATAAGAGTCTGTTGCATGCTCAACTGGAGCTGGTGAGACTCCCTGAACTGCTGCTCCTGCTCTCTTCTTGTGACCCATCTCATCCATGGACCTATGTTGCTGGGTCTTGCTGAAACTAGCAGACCATTGGTCATAAGGGCTCCAGGCCCTCAGGTCCAACTAGCAGCATGACTGAGCATGTACAACCAGTAGACACAGAAAAAAATGTATACAGTACACACATAAGTATATACACATGTACTTGTTGGTGGCCATACTTACCAGGCAGACAGACAGGTAGGCTCCACGTTCACACAAACACAAAGAACAGCAATGGCCTCATTCTGCTTCTCTCCATGGCTGATCAGGATTATGGTCTGCTAGTGGGAAATATTTATATATATATAAAGGTTATATTATATACATCATAGAAACCTAGAATATTTTGAATTGGAATGGACACATGAGGAGTCCAACTCCCTGCTCTTCACAGGACTACATAAAACTGAACCGTATGACTAAGAGCACTGTTCAAGTGCTCCTTAAGCTCTGACAGTCTTGGTGCCACAATCACTTCCCTGGAGAACCTGTTCTAGTGAAAAAACACCCTCTCAGTGAAGTGCCTTTTCCTAGTGCCCGATACAAACCTCTGACACAATTTCATTCAATTTCCTCATGACCTATCAGTGGTCACCAGAAATCTATCTATCCATCTATCTATCTATCTATCTATCTATCTATCTATCTATCTATCTATCTATCTATCCAAACATATAAATAAAAACATGCATATACAATGCACACCCCTCCATCAGCTGGACTCAGGCACCCAGTCTACCCAGTAACTGCCTCTGAATCCCAATCTCCCTCATTGCTGCAGGTTATACAGACCCCCAAGGGCACAAAATTTTGGACAAAATATTGTTGAATTGAAAATCACATTATGAGTAAAACAATACAAAATGAATAGTCATGTTTAGCTTGCCATTGATCTACCAGAGTTTTAATTCTCGATATTTCTTAATAATTCTTTATGAGGTCATTGTCTATTATAGGTTAAATTTGTCAAGAAAGTTAATTTATCATAGACCATGATAACACTAAATATGTATATATATATATATATACACATATATACACACACATAGTATTTCAGAAAAAATACTGAAAATATTCAATATTTGTGAAAAAGTCACTTGATTAGGAATCTTTTGTTTCACAAAATCAAAAGAACATCTTTTATGTATTTTTTGTCCTTTGTGGAAATGGACAAAATAAAAGAATTTCAAACACCATAGATAAGCTGCGAAGTTGCTCTCTTTTGGTGCTATGTGAGAGGGAATATATATTGAAAGAACATTAAAAAAAAAAAAGTGCCATGTATATATAGCAGCCTGAAAATCAAGAAGAAAAGAAAGTCACTGAATCATTTCCATATGAGAAAAGCTATTGCCTAGGAAGATCAATTTACGGTAGCTGAGAGTTCAGCTTCAAATAATACAGAATCCAGCACCACCAGACTCAGTTATACTGGTTAAGGCTGCAGCAATAGATTGCCCTTTGAGCTTGCTACAAAATCATAAGCTGCAAAAAAATAAATGATATGCAATGATAGGCTTCCAACATTGCGGGGAGACTTTTAGGGTCAAAATCAGGGGGACTGCTTTCAAGTGAACTCCATGCTTGAGGATATTTTTTTTTTTTTAATTGTTTCCATGGTTACATCAAAAAAGTTAAATAACAAGCTGTTCTTATTGGTTATGTAGTAAGTATTCCTCAAAAAAAAAAGGAGTCAAGCAAGACTTTTTTTACCGCTTGTTTTTTTTAATTTATTTTAATTAAGATGACAATGAAATAAGTAAAGAAATAAGGGCCTTCTTTAAGCAGAACTGTTTGAGTCTGGAATTAATTTTGATTCATTCATTTATTATAGTCTTTTAATAACAAATTTCTATTTTGAGGTAGTGAAATAGTTCAACCAGAGAGTACTAAAATTACTCATATTTGTTTGAGTTGCTCTAACATCTAAATCTGAGTTGTCCAAGAGACCTAAGAAAATGAGAATTTTAAGCTTTTTAGATGCCTACCATCTCCTAGCTCTTGAAATTTCCTATTTATAAGCTGTAAATCACAGTATCAGAATGCTAACATTATGTCTTGAAAACTCTTTGTCCCATACAGCTTGTTTTGTCTCAAGTGGTAGGTAATATTTTTAAAATTAAATGCAGTGCTGGGTGATTAGGAGCACATTAATGAAAGATCTTTTTTTTTTTTTCTTTTTCTGAAAGAAGTACTGAGTTTACCATTTGAAAATTTGCAGAGATATTTATATGTGAAACTCATACAATCAAGCGCAGTAAAAGGGAATTGGTGTACCATACTCTTATTGATATTGTCGAGTCAAAAAGCAGAGGCTTCCTTGTTTCTACGATTGCACATCTGTCATAATCAATTAACTTATGTTATACTTTCTGAAGGTAAAGAACAACTTATGATGTAGTTAGTACAGACCACAGTGAAACACCTTCTTGTTTAATATCCAAACACAGACAAGAAAGAACCCTAAGTAATGATTCTCAAAAATAAAAATAAAAACATTTTTCAATGTGTAATGACTATCTTACTACAGAGTTTAGATTAGAACCTAGCACTATCTGTCATTTTTCTCAGAATGTATTCTGTAATTTTATTTTGTTTTTTAAATTTACAATATTTTAAGCACTTGCAAATAAATACAATTACAAGGTGGTAGTAAAGTGTCCTCCGGTCTGCATACTGAAAAGACCCAGAACGATTTTACCTATCTGTGTGGACTATTAATTCTTCACTCTTTTAACAGACAAATCTCTCTGGTGCTTTGATTCTAACACATTATTATTTTTTTTTTTTTTTCGAATTCATAGTGCTTGTTATTTTACGTTCTAGAACCTCCATGTTTGTTAGTGAGAACTCCTGCTTTGTACCAACCACTATGGTTGCAAATGAAATTCACGTAGACTTCTTGATAAATTTGCAATAAGACATAATACTGTTGATAAATATAAAAATTCCATAAGTAAAAATTCTATACACAGTAGGAAATTTATTAAACAGGTAGTTCAAAGCTTATTCTTTTGACTGATAGCAGCATCATTTTGCCATTTAAAGGACAGGAAACTGAAGACAGAAGCAGAAATTTAGTTGGTCAAAGCCCAAAGTCAACCAGCAATCTAACAACAGAGCTGGAAATAGAAGCTCCACCTACGTTTCCCAGTCAGAGCTGCAGTTAGTAGGTTAAAAATTATCTTGCATAGTTTTATTTTCTTTAATTATTGGTTAAAGGTCGTGTTTGTGATTACTTTATATTAGTGATCTATATATTGGATAATGCACTGAAGATGGCTACAATCTCTGCAAGAGTGAATAAGGATTGCCACCTACACCTGGAAAACACTTGCCTGGTAGGTACTCATCATCTATGCGA
Organism: Patagioenas fasciata; assembly: GCF_037038585.1. Classification (NCBI taxonomy): domain Eukaryota; kingdom Metazoa; phylum Chordata; class Aves; order Columbiformes; family Columbidae; genus Patagioenas; species Patagioenas fasciata. The sequence continues at coordinate 36,503,414 of NC_092520.1, forward strand.
TTTGCCACACCTGTGATTCACCAAATGTGCATTGGCCGGGTATTTTAGAGCTTGACTGAAGCTACTCCATTTTGCAATGAGTTATTATATTTAAGACAAATCCTCTAATTAGTTTTTCCTATAGGTTAGATGTAAAGGTGATCCACATGGAACAATGGGCATGTGTGTTCCCTAACAAGCAATACAGTAGTGTTCAGGACTTGTGCCTGTGCTCTCCAGGGACCCCTTCCAACCTCAACGATTCTATCTACTGTTCTATGATGTAACCAAGGGAATGCCAAGGAAAAGAATGTGCAGGCCAAATACGTCCTATATGAATGTTTTCTTTGGGATACAGGATCTGAAAGCAAAATACAGGAAAACCTACATTTTATAAGAGAATTCATAATCCGACACAAGTTAAATTCTTTAGATCTGGCTAGTGTTCAAGGGTTTTGAAGTTCTGCATTTTTTAAACCCAGCTGACTGCTGAGTATTTCTTGACAAACAGCTCTTCACCCATAGAAAAAAGGTATTTATCACTGACAGCAGTTACTAATCTCTTTCTTAAGGCTCTGATGTGCAACATTTCAGTGTGAGTTAAAACTTACAATAGAAAACATCCCAAACTCGTTAAACTTTCTCAAGATAAAGGAGTAACTTATCCTGAGCATTTCCCTTTAAGAGTTCTTATATCATATTGAGTAGAAATGGCTTCAACCTCAGCTTCACATCAGTTTGCAGAGGGCATTTACTTCTTCTTTTACTCGCCTGTTAAAAAATTTAGCCAGACCACAGAATCTAGCCTAACACTTAGCATAATTGACTAGACTGTGATATTAAAGTATACTTACTGTAGTTCACCTTGTATCTTAGAAGAATTATTATCTTCTATATTGAAAGAGGAGTTATTTTTAAACTGCACATGGTAATACACAGTTTCAATTTATTTGTCAGGAGCTGAATCAGAGTTAAAAAGCAGTGATTTTCTTCACTTTGTTGTACTTTATATAATTTTTAAACTGTACTTCAACAGCTAGTAAGGATACTTCTTGACAATGCCTTGTGTCATAATTGTGGGTTTGGGTTTTTTTGTTTGTTTGTTTTTTCTTCCTTTTTTTTTTTTTTTTCCCCACACATTTGTATATATTTTAAATGTGACTTCAGAAACCATTTAACTTCTTTTAGCTTGCCACAAGCAGATCTATTTCTGGAATTACAGAGACTGCTTTGAGGAGTAAGCCTCTGAGTGAAACTTTAGCTCTGCTGGGAATTTTTCAGTAACATCCTGATGCCTGCTTCTGGCAATCCACATTTCATTGTTTGAGAGCAAATACTTTCTGTTTACAAATGAGATATATAGAGATTTAATTTGGTTTCCCCGAAATACAGATTCCTCTTGAAGAAGCAGTCTGACAAAAATGAAGTCCTGATGCCATGTATCTTTTAGTCATTCTACTCCATCTTCTATTTTTAAATTACATGAAATTCAGACTTAAAAAGGTGATAGATGGGTCACTTACAGTACAATCCTGTAGTTAGCCAGACATCAATTTATCAGAACAGAGAACTGATTTACTGAGAGAAGAGGAAAAGATTTACCAGATGCACGCAAAGCAGCCTTATGAAAACAGAAGGAATGAATCAAAAATATTAATTTTACAGGTACTTCTTCAGTTTGATCCCTGTGATAGCAGTTGTTGTGAAAACACTAAGCAACAAGCATTACTTTTAACTGCCAAACTAAAGCATGTTACGAAATTTGTCAGAACTAAAACTAAATGCCAAAAGTGAACTGAAGGATTTGCATTAGGGGAGTGTCCTGGTTTTGTTAAAAAACAAGTTTCTCTTTTAGTGAATTTACCTGTCAGCTAAAGCCTTTATATTAGCTGCATTTTCCTGGAGAATCAGATACATGTTTTCGCAAACAGCAATGGAATGCAAAGTTATTGATAAGCACGAATGGACATCTCGCGAGAGGGGCAACGAGAAACAGGTGACCAAGAAACTGACCAACTCTGTATAACACTCCATTCACCTGAATGCTTCATATGAAAGTGGGAGATCAGGAAGATCTCGTCCCTTTTTCCTTATGGCCGACATTAGGAGAGGACCTTGCTAGCCGTCCCTGCAAACTGAGGCCTAGTGACAGACTGAATCCAGCTCCGGTTGGCTGCAGAGTCCAATCCAGGACTTTGGGTGCTGGCTTTGCAGTTGCTGAGACTTTCAAGATTGGTTTTGTATATTTTGTATTATTTTCTCTATTCTTACTAGTAGCATTAGTAAAACATTTTTAATTTTTCCAACTCTTTTCTCTCTGTCCTTCTTTCCCTCCCGATCGCCTGTCCTGAGTGGGAAGAGGGGAGAGGGAGGGGCTGAAAAAGTGGAAGGGAGGGGGAAAGGTGGTTAACATTACATTTGCCATGGTCTTATTGTCACCCCACAATCAAAACCCTCGGCAGGAGCTTTGGAAACATATGGAAAATTTCCTCTACTTTACAGAAAATATACCATTTTTTCAGGCTTTTCTTTACTGCGGAAGAAGTTCTCTTATTATGGCATCCAAAGAGTTCACTTTGATATATTTTCATATTGATTGTCTGTAAGATGGGCTTTTTAAAGACAGTGTTTAGACTGTAACCAGCTTAATCAAAGCATAAATACGAATACAGTTGCAGCTGTTAAGAGCATGCAAGCCTTGGGCATAAAAAAAAATAAATTACAACATTCAAAGGTCCATGATTTTTTCAAGTACTTGGTAGATGCAGGAAGAAATGGGCAGAGAGGGGTGGAGAAATGAACAGGGTGGCATTTAATTAGGAAATGAACAAATGAGCTTTATCATATTATGCAGACTGTAATGCTAATTGCAGTAACATCAGTCCTTGACAAAAGAAAGTGAGAAAATTAGAGGTTAAATTCACAACCTGATTCTTGTTCCAAGAATCCAGGAGGGTTACAGTAGAACCATGACTGAAAGGTAATGAGGGGCCATGAAGTGATTTCTCACTGAATCAATGATTATTTTATAAAGCAAATGTATCTTACATATGTATAGATGCTGTACTCATATGGCTTTAAATAGACCAAAAGTAGTCACTGAGACAATAATTAATTTATTTTCAAACATTTTAAGTAACTCCTCCCTCCTACAATAGAGACAGCGAATGAAGGAATCACCAGATAATCCTATTAATTCTGGACAAACCATACATTCTGCCTTGTAAAATAAAAGAAGTATTAACATTTAAAACAAAAACAAATAAATAAACAAACAAAAAAGAACTTAACTACAAGTTACAAGATGTTATAATTTAGTTGTTTTCCATTTTTATTTTTTATTTCCATCTATTTTATTGTCAGGAAAGCTACATGTGAGTGGAAAACCTATAGCATACCTTTTGAACACCCCAGCATGTCATCACCATATGTTGTCTGACTGTTCTCAGGTCAGTGGAAAATAACGTAATTAAGGAAGAATTGCTTCCTCATTTCAGAAAACACATTGTGTCTCTCCCCAGCTCCCAGAGAACTGTGATACCCTAAAATCTATTTTTGAACGAATGACTACTGATTTTCAGTACTCCACTCAGCCAGGGCACTGAATCCCTGCAACTGAAATTGAATTTAGACAACTTGGCTTTTCATATGACCTCAGTCTCAATTAACAGATTAAAAAACCTCAGAGATGACTACAACTCTGACATTATGCTATACATAAATAGCATAGTATTAGGCACAGGATAGAACCCTGTTCTAGAGGCAGAAAGTTAAATGTGTCTACAATGTCAGTGTTAGATGGTTGTCCAAGCTGTCATTACAGCTGCTGAGCCTGAGCATCTGGTGCAATTTAAAGGCACCACAAAATATAACAACTGGTCTCCAGACAATCTTCTAGTAGACCACAGTTTTCCTACCAGTCGAATATTTTTTTCTACCTAAGTCCCTATCTCATCTCAGATCCTCCAGGGCATCACAAATGACTCTAGCCACCTACCCTTCAGAAAATAAATCCTGCTCTCCAGTCACTCTGCTGAGTACAGACGTGAATCATCACTTAAATAATTATGTAAGAACTAGTCCCATTTATGATACTCTAGAAGGCCTGAGATGAATGCACAGGCTCATCAGGTATGGCATGATCTTCAGAAAAAACATGATATCTCAAATTACATGTCAGTTAAAATAAAAGAGTACATATTTGGCATCAGAGACCTATGTATAGGCAACTGAAATCTGCTCAAAATGTTAATTCTTTTACAGAAATCTGTTCTAACATAAGTGTCCATCACTGTTTTGGACAGAGTTTTACATGTTGTATAAGTTTTAAATAAAAAATCCTATGTCTAAATGTGTCCAAAATTTTGCATCAAATATCTAATCTATATGTGAGTAATAATGATAACATACTGCTAAAGGTAGAGATGCTATAGGCTCTTTTTTGAACAGAAAAGCAACAGTCATAAACAAAGATTTCTTATTGATGGGAAAAAAGATGAGAACATACATGTATCAGAAATCTTGTGTAAGAAACAATGACACAACAGGATCCTGTATATTATATACAGCTTATAGAATTTAAGCATTCACAACATATGTTATTAATGCATATAGATCCTGTTATATAAGTTTAATATCCTTCAAGAAGACAAAAAATGTATCTATATATATAAATAAACATTTTATTTAAAAATCTATCTATCTATCTATCTATCTATCTATCTACTTTAGAGAAACCTAATAAATTTATTTCATATTAGTTTTTTATAAAGATCTAATTTGTAATAAACTTGTAACAATTTGCAGTGTTCAAAAGGTTTAGAAATAATAGTCTTGAATTCTTGCCAGCATCAAATCCTTTTTTTATTATTAGTTTTAATACCATTTGTTAAATGCAGCACATTAATTTATAGTACATTCAATAGAGTTTGATAAATTATAATTCAGAAGCTATCCTGTTTACATTGGGTCAAAACTAGCATGGTGAACCTATTAATGGGCAATTTACTCACACAAAATGCTATTATACACCTCACAGAAAAATAAAATGCAGTTATTATCACTTGTCTATTTGTAGGTCAGTTTTTAAAATTAAATTTCAATAACTGTTTTAGTGTAACTCAGACAATACACGGATCAGCTGTACTCAAGTGAGTTATAACGTTTATTAGAGTAACTAATGCTGAAAGAATGTGGTTACCATGGCCCTAGTCATTCCAAGTGGGCTTTCAACATGGGCTAATACAACACCACTTATATTGCTTGAGAATAATCGCTCTACTGCCTTTATTCCCTCCACCCTCTTTATTCCTCTTCTTTTTCTCATGGACACCTAATTAGCATGATCAGATCTGTGGAGAAGGACTTGGGGTACTTGTGGATAAAAGATTTGACATGAGCTGTCAATGTGCGCTTGTAGCCCAGAAGCCAAATCGTATCTTGGGCTGCATCAAAAGGAGCATGACCAGCAGGTCAAGGGAGGTGATTCTGCACCTCTATTTGCTCTGGTAAGAACCCACCTGGAGTCCTGTGTCCAGCTCTGGAGCCCTCACAACAGGAAAGACATGGACCTGTTGGAGAGGTGCCAGAGGAGGACCACCAAGATGATCAGAAGAATGGAACACCTCTCCTCTGAGGACAGACAGAGAGTTGGGTTTGTTCAACCTGGAGAAGAAAAGGCTCCAGAGAGACCTTATCTCTGCCTTTCAGTACTTAAAAGGAGCCTATAAGAAAGATGAGGACAAACTTTTTAGAAAATTGTGTTATGACAGGACAAGGGGTAATGGTTTTAAACTAAAAGAAGGGAGATTCAGGTTAGACATAAGGAAAAAAATAATTACAGTGAGGGTGGAGTAACGCTGGCACAGGTTGCCCAGAGACGTGATAGATGCCCCGTCTCTGGAAACATTCAAGGCCAGGCTGGACGGGGCTCTGAGCAACCTGATCTAGTTGAAAATGTCCCTGCTCATTTCAGGGGAGTTGGGCTAGATGACCTTTAAAGGTCACTTCCAGCCCAAATTATACTATGATTCTATGATTCTCTGATCTTAAGTTTTCTAAAGAAAATGTTCATCCCATAGGTTTTTACTTTCAGTAACTGTGTCCGGTGGTGTTGAAGAAGGAATTATATTATATTCTGCTGTAAAAGTTAAAAAAATGTTTTGAAGAGGGATTTTTTTAGTGTTAGAATTGAACTTTACACAATAATTCAGTAGTGCTACCTACAGTTAATATATCCACAGCCTTAAGAGCACTGCGTTATCAGAATAAAACCCTCAACAGATGTTCCACTTGAAAAGCCCAGAGGAGAGACTGTCGAAGAGACTGGATTACAAAAGCTTCAGTTGTAAGTATACATTTAGATGTTATGATCCCTTCTTCATCTTTCTCTGCATTATTATAAAGCACAGTCGATTCAAAGACCGTGTTTTCTTTAGGTTTGTAGCAGACCTTTACATGCATATAAAACTTATGCTATTGAAGGGCATAAGCCTGTCTAGCTCTTTCAAACTATTAAACTTTATTTTGTGTGTCTTACTAGTCTCACGTATGTTGAACATTATGAAGTCTTCATGAATAGGATAATGTATGCTCAGAAATTTATTTGCAGTTAAACTCAAGAGTGCTGCCTTCTGATTGAAATGACTGCTGGCTGTGGTAAACTTCAACATCTATCAGACAGCTTAGTATCAGAAGATTTTACTTTAACCTATCAACTTCTGCTAATTGCTTTTTATTTACTTTATGATTGTCTCATGATGCACAAGGTATCAAAATTTTACTTGTTATAGTAATGTCGTGTAAGTACTAGACACTGAAGTTGACAACAAAGTACACTAAGATTAGTATAACTACTGATTAAATAGCAGCAAGGTCAGTGTTAAAGCAAGGATATGCTTATATTATGACCAATTTGAGAAATAGTAACATATGTGTAAGTTTATGTATAAGAATCACAGTGAGACTTAAAAAAAATTGTTAAAGGTCTTCAGGAATCATGTTCTATCCTTAGCGCATTTAAAATAGATTTAGAGACATAGCAACTATTCTGATGAAAATCAGAATTTGAAAGTGGTGGAGTTTTCTTAATAAACAAAACAAATTATGGTCAGCCTGAAAACCAAATTTTGTAGCTATTCTATAAAAACAAATTTTCCAGTAGTTGACCTTCATAATAGCTACAAGTCAGTACAGTTGCAGAATTAGTAGCTAGGTGAGATCAGTTTAAAATGTTATTCTTTTGTTCTACTCTATCCTTATTTTTCTATATCTGAAAGAACAGGAATAACAATTAGTTAGTAATTTTATGTTCAGAATTCAGACCTTCTATTATTGAAGTAAATCTAATATTTTCCTATTCTGAATAACAATTGCTAATTTCTGTTATGGTTTAACTGATACATAATGGTCAAAAATATTGAGCAAAATAATAAAACAGTTATTCTACCTCCTAAACAAAAAATAGCCTTTATATTTACATCTTCAAATACATGAATGCAATTTTCCCATTTTATCTAGCTGTAATATTTTGCTTAGTTAAAGTCTTCAAAAAGGTTTCTTGAACTTTCAGATACGTCTGTTTAAAATAATAAAAATATATCCATAATGCTATTATCAAACCATGCATTACATCAGATGTTTTCTTTTCACTTATTTAACATTTTAATTAACGTTGGAAAGAAAAGCCCGATGAGCCAAGTGATCGTAAAGAGGTGTTTCAATAAACAAATATGATATTTCCAGTCTATGAAGACTACTAAAACCTACTTCAAGAAAATACAGACGTAAGAAACAAACAAAGATACACGGGAAAATTAATAACTACTTTTCTAGATTATTAAGTCATTCGTTACTTAACACAATCAGAAGATAATAATTTACATTTTCTTCTAAAAATACGTCTTTATATGTTCGTAGTTTTCTTCTAATTTATAGGTACCCAGCTACCCAGAGGTATGGGAATATAGCGGAAGATTTGGCGAGGAGGTTAGTTAGATGTAAATACACTCAAGTGACTTGCACCTGTCTGTAGAAAAAGCACATACATCACACTAATTGTTTTACTGACCTTGTGTGCTTGATGAGTAGAACCTCTGCGTTAGATAACATAGGCCTGTGAGAAACTCCAGGCACCTTATCCCTATGTCTGAGATTCCTGCTTTGTTGTGAGAAAGAGCATGAGGCTGCGCCTGCCTGAAGCCTTGAAATACAGGCAAGCTCAGCAGGCCCAGTGATCTTAACAAGCCTGAACTTACCAGCGCCTGCGTCCCCGCTGGTGTCACCTCTGCCTGGGAGCTTAGGTGCCGCTTCAGAGATCCCCCAGTAGAGAGGTAACTAAAATAAAACTTGCTCTTTGCAATGCGTTTGTGGCCTCTGGCTCTCCTTGCGACATGCCTGTGTACACATCTGATCTGTGAGCAAATCTGAATCATGAAACCAAAGATCAGGATCTACACTAAATAGCTGCATTAAGCTAAAGAATTGAATGGTAAACTGCATTTGAGCAAAGTGCTGTGTTGTAGTGGCAGAACCTTTAGGCATAGCGTCGCACAGTCATAAATGGAGTGATAATAAAGATCCATAGAGAGCCCATGATTAGCCAGATTTACAAAGAGGAGGCAAAATAAAAGAAAGTATAAAACTGTTTGAGATTTACTAATTGAAAAAGAACAGTTGTAAATATTAAAAATAATGAGTAGTATTTTAGAACTTTTCTAACTGAAAAAAAATGCCAGGAAACAAAAAATTTAACTGGAAAAAAAAAAAAAAGATACCTGACAGATTTTAACTAATTAAATTTTCTCTGAGAGCTCATTATCATCTTAGTCTTTTTTCAAAGTTTGCTGCACTATTGAAGGCTAGACTGGCCCCTCCACAGTTTCTAAGTTCTACTTACTTCTGGTTTTATTTTAGACTTCTAAATTATTATTCTTCTTAGTTACTATGTATATATTAAATACATTCCATTCTGCAGCTTAGGACTGAATTTACAGATTTTCTGTTGTTTGTTCTGTGGGTTTTTGTCGTTGTTTTTGTTTTTGTTGTCGTTGTTTTTGTTTTGGTTTGGTTTGTTTTGTTTTGGTTTGTTTTTTTCTAATTCATAAGTTCCCAGTCTGTGACATTAATTGTAGCTTCTCTTTCTCATTATGACCCTGTGTTTACTTTTGGAACTGAAACCAGGTAGTTGCTAGTGAGGAAGCTTCATCTCTAGAGAAAACAGCACCTTCAGTTTTTGAGACTGGCAAAGGAGATATATGGTTCCTGTGGCCTCATTTTCAATAAATAGTTTGGGTATAGCGTACATATAGTTCTTGCTGTTTGCTACAGTTTTGCTTTCTTCACATTGCAGTAAACTACTTTTCATAAATATGTTTAGCTCACACACAGAGTGAATCAACTGATGTTAGGAATGTGAGCTGTATCCATGCATCTGATACTGTGAGTATTTTTCTTCAGTATTGTATAATGTTATGAGCTGGCAAGAGAGAAACAGCAATTATTATCTTGAGTGAGACTAGGGAAAATTTTAAAACCTGAAGACAACATTCTGAATCTTCAAGTCAAATGCTATCATATACTAACCTAAAGATGTAAAAGCCTGATTTCCCTCTCAGTATGTAAAGACATTGGAATACTTTCAAAAGTAAATGACTTAATAAAAATCTTGGAATTTATAACAAATTACAAAATTAATCAGATTCAACAATCGTATTCTCTCTATCCAGAAAGGAGATGAAAACATTTGAGACATTTATTAAGAGACAAGTGAGACCATCTGCTATGGGAGGTATGCCATTGTGCAGATCAATGGGAGAATAGCTTTAAGGGACATTCAAAAGAATTTCTACATTGAACTGAGTAATGACTCACAAAGGAAAACCTCATGGGGTTTAAACAAGGGGGAATGTGTGCAAAGTTAGGCCTAGAAGAGAAAGGAGTGAGAGTTTTGTTTGTTCCCCGATGGTGAGCAAACTGAGAGTTTCTTTATACTGGAAGGAAGGGTTCTAGCTCTGATTTTTTTCTCTTTCACATGTTCCCTGAAGACATTTTCTACACTCCACTGAATGTTTGTTTTTGTTTGTATCAAACCAAAATTATAATGCAGTATCTCCTGAAGTCGTTATTTAAACATTGCAAATTATACACCAAACACTGTTGCTGGTTTCCCATATATACACCTTGTTGTGCAACATGTTATAAATAGATTTTAAATATTTAACTACAGGGGGATTTGCATCTTTATGATTTATATATGTTATCTGGTTTTACCAAGAGAAAAGGGGCTCATGCAAGAATGGCAGTAGCCTTTTCAGTATTCTTTTGACCAGCATGTCAAGCTTCCAAACATCCATCCAAGCATCATCAAAACAAACAAAATGAATTGCAACTCATCAATAAGTGTTGAAAAAATAAACACACACTTTTAATATTTCAGAACACCTCTGTGCTTTATTACGAAATAGAGATTTCATGGCATGAAAATACAATTTCAAAAGAGCCACCAGGTCAGTTCAAGACCCTGATTTCTGTATTTTAGTGGCAGAATCCATCAAGAAGAAGGATAAGTGTCACTGGCTTCTGTTGCCTTGGCAACCTGTGTTGCCAAACAACAAGCTGGATATCTTCTAGCAGGTTTAAACTTTCAGGCTGCTAAGAGACTGATTGCAATGACAGCAGAAACAATACCTTCAGCTGAATGCTTTCCTGATAGCAAAACAAGATAATATTCTGCATATTTTTTTCACCACCCTCGACACTCCTTCCCATTTGCTTTGTGTTATGTTTGTTGGTAGCATTAGTTGTAATTAATATGAACTCTAAATCCTGCTCCAAGTCTCCTTGGCTGCTTAATATTTTCTCAAATCCCCTCTTGATAATACTTTTTTCAACGTGGTGTTTTGTACAATGGCAAATTTTAGTGGGATGGCTGAAGGGAACAAGTGACTAATTTTTTATTTGTTTGTTTAATGTCATTGATTTAATCTGTCTGCACTTTCTCTGCTTGTGGTCCTGCAGTTTTAAAATATTTGTAATAATAATGAGATAACTGGCTGGGATTAGGTACCTCTAGCTACAGGGCAAATTTAAGGACAAATACAGCTGTTCCTGTAATTGGCAAACCGATAAAGGCTATCTCTGGTGGAGCTGGAGTTTTAGACAAGCCTGTCTGGAGCAGGTGGTGCAGAGCTTCCCTCTGATCTAAGACACATTATTATCTACAGATACCCAGGTGGGAGTTCTCTGATCAAATGTAGACACCTGAATTTAAACTAGTTGCCCTAGGTTCTTTTTATTGCCAATGAAGAGAAATAGACACTGTTAGGAATAAATTTATTTCAACATAATGTAGACTAATAAACTAGGAAAGATGAACTGTGCCCTATATGTTCGTATTTCTCTTCATTGGCTATAAAAGAAACTTAGTGCCTAGCTCACACATGGAGGTCTACTCACTGTCTAAAATTGAGCTGAAACCATTTTTTTTAAGGTTTGTGGAGACCCCAATTATCATTGTCCTGACCATTAAGTGAGTCTTATTTTGTGACTCTCCAGGACACACCTTTTCTCTTCTCAATTAGGTTAACAGACTCATTAGTCACTCTCAGATGTGGGTTAAGTCAATCACAAGTCTTTCAACTTGCTTTAGACTAGCAGGCATTTGGCTTTGAACCAAATCACTCTGTGGGAAGGCACTTCTATGCTAGTCTTTCCAAATGTCTGTACTATTTCATTTGAAATCTTCTTAGCGCTGTGTTTAAGTTGTGTCTGGGCATCGAGTGAAGATGCAAATGCACGAATTAATGTCTTTGATACAACTGTCTGCACATGAGCTTGATGTCTAAGGCGTGATTATAATGGATGGAGATATAGGAACTAATGTCCTTGCATACCTCTGGGCAACCTCTGCCATTTCACACTCCATAGATTAAGAGAAACATAAACAGAGGGTTGGAAGATATGGCACAGGAACAATGGAAGACATGTACCATATTGATCCAGCTGGAGGTCAAGTGATATACCTACCTTAGTATATATAAAATTACTTTAGAAATTATGGTACTGAACACCAAGTGATATTTTCCCCTAGTAAGATGTTCAGTTGACCAATTCTAGATGTATGCTTTCAAGTGAACAAAAGAACTTGCTCTGCTTCCACAACATCATACGGCAGTTTTCTGACTATTAATAAAAAGGATAAGGCAATATAACTCAGGCCAAGCTATAAAGCAAATTGTAGTGTCCAAGGGTTAAAGTTTTCATTAGTTTTTGTTGTGAACAATTCTCTCCTGATGGATTTGGTGAAAGTATTTGGCAAGGAGGTGAAGGAACCCATTGAAATTAATTGAAGAAGCAGAGTGTTAACTGCATTGCTGGAGGTATTTTTTCCAGAACTGTGGTTGCTGAAATTAGTGAGTGTGCAAACACCGTGTATGATAGGAATTGACCCTAAAGGACTGTCATCTCCTGATTTTCTACTGTTTTGTTTGAGGAAAACTTGGTTTGTGTTCGGTTGCAAGTCACAAATAAAGAAGTATAAACTTGTTGAAACTGGTTCTGTTAATTTCTATTAATTGATAACTGTCTGGAAAAGCAGTGAATGTGATCTGCCTTGTCTTCAATAAAACATTTGACACAGTGTCCCACAGCATCCTCGCTGCTAAACTGAGGAAGTGTGGTCTGGATGATCTGGTAGTGAAGTCGACTGGGAAATGGCTGAAGGGAAGAAGTCACAGAGTCATGGTCAATGGGGCGGAGTCTAGTTGGAGGCCTGTATCTAGTGGAGTGCCTCAAGGGTCAGTACAGGGGCCTGTATTATTCATTGTATTCATCAACTAATTGCATGAGGGACTAGAGTGCACTGTTGGCAAGTTTGCTGATGACACCAAGCTGGAAGGAGTGGCTGACACATCAGTGTATTGCCATCCAGCAAGATCTGGACAGGCTGAAGAGTTGAGTAGGGGAAAATTTAATGAAATATAACAAGGGAAAGTGTAGAGTCTTGCATCGGGGTAGAAACAACCCCAGGTTCCAGTATAAGTTGGGGAATGACCTGTTAGAGAGCAGCGTAGGGGAAAGGGACCTGGGGGTCCTGATGGACAGCAGGATGACCATGAACCAGCACTGTGCCCTTGTGGCCAGGAAGGTCAATGGCATCCTGGGGTGCATTAGAAGGAGGGTGATCAGTAGCTCAAGAGAGGTTCTTCTTCCCCTCTACTTTGCCCTGGTGAGATCGCACCTGGAATATTGTGTCCAGTTCTGCGCCCCTCAGTTCAAGAAGGACAGGGAACTGCTGGAGAGAGTCCAGTGCAGGGCAACAAAGATGATTAAGGAAGTGGAGCATTTCCCTCATGAGGAAAGGCTGAGGGAGCTGGGTCTCTTTAGCTTGGAGGAGACTGAGGGGTGACCTTATTAATGTTTACAAACATGTAAAGGGTGAATGCCACGAGGATGGAGCCAGGCTCTTCTTGGTGACAATGGTAGGACAAGGAGTAATGGGTACAAACTGGAACACAAGAGGTTCCACTTAAATATGAGAAGAAATTTCTTCACAGTGAGGGTAACAGAGCACTGGAACAGGCTGCCCAGGGAGGTTGTGGATGCCTGGGTGCCTTCCTGTTTAACCTCATCTAGATGCTCCTACTCCAGTGGGGGGATTAGATTAGATGATCTTTCAAGGTCCCTTTCAATCTCTAACATTCTCTCATTCTGTGAATTCAGTCCTGCATAAATGTGCAACAGTTGCTGTAATGCACTTCAACTGTTTCTGTAGGAACCTGTGTGAAGAACAGAACAAGTTAGTTCTGTATGTTTTCAATGTGCCCTCAAGTTAATTCCATTTTCTTACTTTTCTTTCTACTTTCTGAGACACCTGTGTCATTTCTTTTTCCTCCAGCAATCCTGGAATCTCAGCTGATGTAAATTGGCAGAGATCTGTTGATTTCATTGGCAATGTATTAATCTACTCAAGCTCAGAGTAGCTCCAGAATTGTAGGAAGTAACTGTACAGCACCAGACACATTCAGTATATATTCAGGACACCAAACTTCTATGTTAAAGGTATGGATGCAGCTTTCTTCTCTGGGATAAGGACTCACCAAACATGCACAGTGTATCACACGTATATTTCAAAAATGTATTGTTAAAATTATTGTGCCTGGTCCGTCTGGGTTCAGAGTACTGACATTTATGAAATCCTTTTGTTTTATCAGTCAATGATCATGCAGTGTTTTAGAGCACTAATTGTGTTTTTTTTTTCTTCCTCTTTCACCCAAAAGTAATCTAGCCTTTCTTTTTTTCTCATATCCTGATTTCATTTCTTTAAATGTACTCTTCAATCTATTTCACTTCTACTGACAGGAAGTTAAGCTGAAATAAAACAAGTCTTAGTTTGGGATTTCTCTCTAGAATGGCAAACAGGATTCTGGTTTATGGAAATGAACTGCATAGTCCAAATTTTCTCTGCATAGTCCAACTGTCCCATTCTACTGCCACAGTTACCAACACATATGTTTGGACAGGGAAAGTGTTTCATTCTCCACTTATGTAAGATCCCAGACAGGAAACTGTAGTATTCTCCTGAGCATTCAAAGATTTTTCTCTTAAAATCTTTTTACTTTTCTTGCAAAGAAATAAAAGACATAAACCTAAGACTATAGATGCAGAAAACGTATGGAATAATCTTCAATGTATGTTATTTATATGCCTCTTGAAAAAGGAGGCAACAGTATCTGTGATTATTGTTAAAGCCATCAGCAGAACATTGGTACAAATAAACTGTATCAAGGATATATTATATTTTGTCTGGAAGTTAATTGCAAACAAGTTACTGAAAGTTATTCAAATTATTTATTAAAACAAACCAAAACAACACCTCTCAGAAAGCCAACAAGAAATAATATACAATAAAAATAATAATTATTTATCTTTCAAAACTGTGCTTTCATGAAAATCTAACCATTTTGCTGGCACTTCTTTATTTTATTTGATTTTCACTACGGAAAAGGTAAAACTTTTTAAATCTTCTTCCTGTACTAATAAAAGAGGGCAAAAAAGAAGAGAAAAAAAAAAGTCCCATTTTGCTTAACCAGTTTCTTATTAAATTTTATCAAAATATCATATAATATATCTGTTTGAATATTCATAGAATGTGGCAGAGGTATATCGTGCCTATTCGCAGTTTGCTGTGTGACCACTGTATGCTTTGTAGAAAAGGACTGACTAGGCAATGCAGTGGAGGGAAACAGAATCTTATGCTAAGGAGAGGAGATTGCTTTACTGTTTCTTCTAGAACACCTCTGCCTGCTCACTGAAGAGAAGTTTCTGGGGTCCAGTACAGGACAAACAGAGAGAAATCCATCCAACACAAGATCCTGCAGTATGGCTTCAGACTCACAGATGCCCCAAGCTGTGATTTATCTGGACCACGCTGAGGCTGGATGCACCAAATGCAGCTGCCTGCTGCTACCTGGCCACTTGGTGAACCAGAAGTGCTTGCTGAGCAGACTGAAAATCCATCCTGTTACAAAAGAGCAGTTAGTATTAGGCAGGTCCTTAAGGCCAGAGAAGGAGAGAACAAGACAGAGGAAGAGGAAAAGCTTTCAGCAAAACTGAAATTACACAGGTTTTGGACACCTCCTGAAAACATAAGATACAAGCAGCAGGACAGCTTTCATGAAGCATGGACCAAACCCACAGCCAAGCTTTACAGGTGACAGAGAAGATTTTTTTATTTTTTTTTCCTAGAAATCACTGGACTAGCAAGCCATGTAGAGGAAAGAATTTCTTACAAAGACACGGTGGACAGTAAATTTTTAAGCAGTTTTATTTAATCTGTTTTGCCTCGGTGGATAGAATATTCTTGATTTTTATAGTATACTTGTTCTTCTTGTGATTAAGTGAAAAAGTAGCTGAAATGACTAGATATGCCTGTTTATACATTTTCTGGAGGAAGATAGGTACTTTCACTTCAAAGCTCTAATCAACTATTATTTTTGGAGAGTGGAAGGCCCCAGGAATTCTTACACTTACTTTAAAGAAAGTGAAAGGAAGAAAGGCCACTTTCTTCCTCTCCCTCCTCTGCCAAGGCTGCAACTTCAGAGGGGTTTAATTGTTTTCACATTGACATTAAAACCATTTTTGCTTGTTATTTAACCAGTTTAACATGACCTTATGCAAGTCATGTTTTCAACTGAGGTTTTAATACAGGACAATTTAACAGGTTATAATTATAAAGAAATGGTATTTACAGAACTCAGGGCTTTTAATAATCCTCACTGTTTAGGTGCATTTCTCTCTGTCATGAAAACCGAAAGCTTTCGGTTTTCAGTAAAACAGTAAAACAGGAGGATTCTCTGTCAATACAATACTAAAAAATGTAATCATAGAATCATTTTGGTTGGAAGAGACCCTCAAGATCAAGTCCAACCATTTACCTAACTCTGGCACTAAACCATGATCCCTAAGAACCTCATCTATGTGTCTTTTAAACACCACCAGAGATGGTGATTCCATCACTTCCCTGGGCAGCCTGTTCCAATGCTGGACAATCCTTTCAGCGAAGAATTTTTTCCTAATTCCCAATCTAAACCTCTCCTGGTGCCACTTGAGGCCATTTCCTACTGTCCTATCACTTGCTACTCGGGAGAATAGACCAACACACTCCATGCTGCAACCTCCTCTCAAGTAGTTGTAGAGACTAATTAGGTCTCCCCTCAGCCTCCTTTTCTCCAGGCTAAACAGCCCCAGTTTTCTCAGCTGCTCCTCATAAGACTTGTGCTCCAGACCCCTCACCAGCTTCATTACCCTTCTCTGCACTCTCTCAAGCACCTCGATGTCTTTCTTGTAGTGAAGGATCCAAAACTGAAAACAGGATTCAAGATGTGGTCTCACCAGCACCAGGTACAGAGTGATGATCACTTCTCTAGTCCTGTTGACCACACTATTTCTGATACAAACCAGGATGCTGTTGGCCTTTTTGGTCACCTGGATACACTGCTGGCTCATGTTCAGCCAGCTGTCAATCAACACTCCCAGATCCCTTTCTGCCAGGCAGCTTTCCAGCCACTCTTCCCTGAGCCTGTAGCACTCGATGGGGTTGTTATGACCCAAGTGCAGAACCTGGCACTTAACCTTGTTGAACCTCATATGATTGGCCTTGGCCCATCGATCCAGCTGTGGCTTCCAACCTCCAGCAGATCAACACTCCCACCCAACTGGTGTCATCTGCAAACTTACCGAGGGTGCATCCTATCCCCCCATACAAATCATTGATAAAGAGATTAAACAGAACTGGCCCCAATACTGAGCTATGGGGAACATCACCCATGACCACACAACATCCACAGACTTTCCCTCATACTCTAAGTGGGTCATCTTGTCACAGAAGGAGACCAGATCGATCAAACAGGACCTGCCTTTCATAAACGCATGGTGAGTGGACCTGATCCCTTGTTTGTCTTGTATGTGCCAGGTGATAGCAGTCAGGATGATCTGTTCCATGACATTTCCTGGCACCAAGATCAGACTGACAAATGAAATCATTCTTACAGCATGTAGAGCAGAAAAAGGCTAGTGAACCCTGACATATTTCAGTTATTACATATAACTCACTAAAGATGGTATGAAAAAAAATTATGACAGATAAGAGAATGACACAGAGCCTTTTAAATAACTTTTTAAATATGTGCCAATTCAAGAACAGAGCTGGTTGAATTATTTTCAGTGAATACTATATGAAATGAATTTAATTAAACAATCTATTTGTTTCTTTGTGAACAATGAACTATGATATTTCATAAAAATAACCAAAACTAAGTGATTGACCATTTTGGTTCCACATTTAATTTTAGTCTCAACAAAATTAGAAGAAAGAAAATCTGTGTTCACAATTATTGTGAACTGGAAGAACTGGTAGAAATTAAGGCTGGGATTCAGAAGGAAAGAAATCAGAACCTCATAGATTGTGAAGCACATACAAATAAGAAGTGAGGAGAGGAGAATTTTAAATTTGGTAGAATATCGGATTAGAGAGAAGAGTGAAAATAAATATAAGTACTAGTACTATATCAGAAAACAAATATACTATAAACAAGGTTTTCCTACTACCTTAAAGCATATTTCTTAAACAAATGTCTCTGTTGACCAGTCTCCTTTCTGATTTCTAAATATAATGATATTTGCAATCTTTCACAACACTTGCAAAATATTGATACTGAAAAGGAAAAAACTTCCTGAAAAATACAGCATGAATATAGGAACCATGGCACTTGAAGAATCAAGACAATTTCAAGCAAAATAAGTATGACTCTTACCATGTAAAATTCTAAAGAAACTAATGGGACTATTCTATCATAATTTGCTGTTATAAAGTTATCAAATCTTAATATAAGGTGTTGCTGTCCTTCTTTGGATCATTTTATTTCAGCATATTTAACCATGTTTAAAGAGGTTCTGCAAGTATGTTATATGCAGCTAAAGGCATAGAGCAATTATTTCTTGGCTAGTGCATGAGAAATGTAGTTAGGTTTAACGAGCTCCTAGGTTAAACATCAGTGTGCTCACTGTCCCTGAGAAGGCACTGAAAAGTCTTTCCTGCTTAGACAGGCATTAGTGAGGAGGGGAAGCATCAGCCTCAGCTACTCTCTAAAATGTTAAATTTTGCTTAGTTGCTGATCCATTGGTCTTGGTAAACTCACCCCCATGGAGACCATTGACATCAGCAGCAGACTGACATCAATTACACCAACCAAATCCTTGGACTGTTTTGTGCTTGCATTTTTTTTTTTTTCCTTTTTAAGGACAACCATTTTGGTGGTTTTAATTTTGAATCTTTCTGCTGCTGACACTCCCCATCTCTATAACCATACGTCTGCCTGTAATTTTATCTTTCTTATCCATCTCAGCTCCTCTCTCTACACTTTCTCGTAACTCTTTCTCACCACTTAACAATTTCCTCAAAAGTCTGAATCAGGTTATGGTGCTGAAGTACAGCAGAGCTGGGCCAGGGGTTGTCATAACATAGATGACCAGGTCCAGAAGAGGCAGTGGAGGCTACAGAAAAGGCTACAGAGAGAACAGCTTTTACAAGAGTTGAATTTCCATGGCTGGCCTGGACACATGGAATAGAATTGATTGCATGGTGACTCAGCTTCAGCCCACTTTGCAGCAGTGCATAAGTTAGGTGCATAATTACTGGAAGCTTCCCTCCTGTCAGGAGAGACAGAGAAGCTTCTCCAGGCAGAGAATTAGACCTTAATGGACTAAATAAATATCTGTAGTTGCCATCCTTTCCCTTCGAACTCTCTCTCCCTAGGGGGAGTTTTGTCCAACAACACAAATTAGATAATTTAGTAAGGAAAGTATCTAGAGTCCCTGGGATGACTCCAGATCTGTATTTGCAAGAATTACTTAGTGAAAAAAGCCAAGTATTTTCTCAACATTTACTGAAAAATGATTGATCCTCAAACTCTTAGTCATGTGAATAATTTTTACTCTTGAGTAGTTCTGCTGAAATCATTCAGACCATTTAATAAGCAAGAAGTGTTACATAAATGCATCCAAACCACTTTAAAAAAAGGCTAAAAAGCACTCTGCTTGCTCTGGACTCAGAATTCAATGCCTTTGCTGACACTTCGTGAGGCACAGAGCTGATTGAAGGCTTCTCAAGCACATAGGCCTGTGGAGGAGAGGGGTAAAGGGCTGGAGACAGGCTGTGACACAAACCTAGCACTGAAGTTCCTGCCCCAGTCCAGAGTTAGGAACTCTGGAAAGCCGAACTTACAGTCTTATTACTGTTGTTGAGATGTGAAGGATGCTGACAACTGTGGTGAATGATGTTGCTGAGACAAGCCATAATATGGTCTTAATAAGTAGTTGTGACCGACACATCAAAGCACCATTTATGGCAGCAAGAGTTCTACCAGCTTTTAGCTGTCAGCCTGAGACATCTTCTCTGAATGCCTTCTAACTACCTGTCTTCTGTCAGGGGCTCCTCATGGCTTAGAAGTCCTTGGAAGAGGTCAGGTCCTCCACACCAATAAAAGGAGAAACCTTCTAGCCAAACCCCTGATACGTGACCTCTGTGCACAAGTAGTGGAGTCCCTCTCAGTGTACCAAGGATGGTCATGACAGGCAGAAAGAGGTTGGCTCTGTGTTGCTTGCATAGTCCATGGTCTGGTCCATCTACTGCATTTCCCCACAATGTGCTCAAGGAAGTAAAGGGCACTTCAAATACAGGAATCCTCTCCTATTTTGTACATACCCTGAAGGAGAATGTATCATGTTTACCCTTCACTATTTCTCCTGAGGTCTCTTCCCTGTGCATCTAACCTCCCTGTGTAGCCATTCCAGATGCCAGAATAGGCTGAATAACATACAGCCAGGCCATGAAATTGCCAGTGAAATACCTTTACAAGCTTATATTTAATAACTTCCATGTCATCATTGTCATGTCCTGCCTGCATGGGTTTTTGATAGATTCTCCAACTGTTTCGCTCTGCAAAAGGAAGGAAGGTCAGACACAAAGTTCCTCCAAGTGTGCCAGGATCCTGCCCATGTAACCAAGGTGGTAGCTGCAGTTTCTCCTTACCTTTTCATTTACACTCTCACATTCTAAGTCTTTATTGAGTTGCAGGACCTCCTCGCTCAGTCCCCTGACCCCATCCAAGCTGGTTCACCCCACCAAAAAGAGGAATCTTGATGCAGCGGTGTGTGGGGTGTGGGGAGCCACAGGCACTGCAAGGTTTCTCCCTTCCCAGTTGGTGCTAAATCCCAGGAGAGAGAGCACTCATAGGCAGCTCCTTGGATATCTTCAGGGAAACGTGGATGCTCTTGGGCTGCTGCACCTGTATTTTCTTGCTTTTATGCTTTTGATTCTATGACACACATACCCTTCCTCCTTTGCTTCTATTTTTTTTTTTTTTTTTGCTTTTCTTTATCCCTTTGCCTCCTCAGGGAGACCTCAGGCTTTCTTAAAAAGTAGTTCTGCATACAACATAAGGAGCCACCCTGGTTCAGCAGGGCTCTGGCATGAAGAGAACGTATCTGAACCTCTTTTGCTACAGCCAGGTATATTCTGAGCCACACAATTGCCTAATTTACCCATGGTTGTGCCCATCAAGCCAAGTCACAAATAGTTTCCTAAAGCCTTATTAGGTTATATGTTTATGAGCTTCATTTACAGCTGTACAGGCATACACTCTGTAAAATTTACTCATGCAAAAGGTCTGAATGATTGCAATCACAAGTAAAAATTATGCGAATGAGTCAGGGTTGCAGGATCAGACCATTAATTAATAAATGTCAGTAAAGTACTTATGATGAAAGATGTTGTGGGAGTACAGCATATTCTAATTAAAACATCAGATTTATTTCCGCAAGTTAGTCATGGACTTTATAAAATATCAGTGTTTCCAGAACTTAAGAAACTGGAGAAATAATTATTTGTCACATAAAACTTAGTTTATAACAAAAATTTTTATTCCATATATTAAACAAAAGGAAGCCTAAATATCAAAAAAACTTTAAGTGATGGCTTAAGGCTGCCTGGAGGAGACCTACGTTGCAGTCTATCTTTTTATATTTCCACTTACTGTGCACTTTCTTGAAAGACACATGTCCGTGGCTCATGGAAGATTTCAAGTAGTGAGTAGTGCTGTAAAAGTTCTCAAAAAATAATAAAAACAAAAATCCTTCCATTCAAGTGCATTATTTGGTAAAGTCAAGTCAGATTTTTGGGGAAAAAAAAGATATTTTAAAGATTAATTAATCACATCTGATCCAACTTAGCTATATATGCACAAAGAAGGAAAAAGAAATAACAGGAACTATGGGTTTTCTTCTGGTCCTCAGTACCAGTTATACAGACGTGTTTTCTGTGTATGCTGGCATAAAAGCAGAAAGTAAAAGGACTGTGGTTTAAGTGTTCCCCCTGGATAAAAAATAAAATGTGTTATTTTGCCATAAAATTACAGCATTTGCAAAATATTAGGCTTGGTGAAACATTTGGATTCCCAAAAGGGTATTTTAAGTGCTTTTTCAGAAAATGTTTTCCTCTTCTCTTTCAGCAGTAGAAAGAAAGATTGTCAGATTAATAGAACAGAGGGAGGTGGAATATGGGATACACTTTTCAAATGTTAATAAATAAATAAAACACTTTTTTTTTTGTCATGAGAAAAGTGGTGTATTTAGAGTATGATATTTTAGATATTTCCTTTGCCTCTGAAACAGCACATTATATTATCCATCTTTCTAAAGCAGTTCTAGAATTCACACTTTTTCTTCATTATTTTCCTCTTTTTTCTTTTTTCTTTTTTTTTTTTTTTTTTTGATTTTAAATAAATTATCATATATCTGTAGCTCACACTAGGTAACACCTACTCCAGAAACAGTGACACCACTATCAGTAGGTCTATTTTAAGAATGAAGTGTTACTTAAGGATCTAAGTGGAAGAGCATTATTGTTATTACTATTTCTTTTTGCTTGTTTGTTTTGTTTTTGTTTGTTTTTGTTGTTGTTGTTGTTGTTGTTGTTTGTTTTTGTTTTAAGAAGAAAAATAGTATATGCATGCCAGGTGGGGTTTTAGAATCTCTCAGAGCTTTATTCTACATTTCTCATTATACAAGTATAGTTCCCATGGTAACGATTACATCATTTGACACACATGCTACCTGAGGCAAACAGAACAATTGAATAAAGAAACACACATTCACCATTGTGTGATGTGAATTTATTCACTTATTGCCTAATTATGTTTCCTAAAAACAGGGGACTGCACCAGTTTTCAGTGTCAGCATGACCACTTGCCTGTCCAAATTAACATTTCTGCTCCCAATTCTTTGCAGCTCCAAACCACCCTCTGCCATTCGCTTCTGGAAAATCTTGACACTGCTCAGCTATTGTAGAAGTAAACCTCCTACTCTACCTCTGCTATTTCTTACTGCCTCCTCATTCTCTTTCTTTTTTCAATGCTGAATGGTATTGGAAATTTTCTTATAAAATTAAAAATAAAAGAAATGCAATGAAACTCCTAGACAAGATTTGGTTTGCTGAGATTATTTGCTTAAAATTATTTTCACAAATCTAAATAGCAGCTTGCAAGACAATTTGGATTATAGATTACTCTTATAGAAGTACGTAAAGGATAAATCCTTTTTGTGTGCATGTCCTCTACATAAAACCTACTTACAAATTCTTCCCTTGTAGTAGTAATGAGCAACACAGTAGAGATCTCTAAGCAAGAACTGATGTTATCCAATACTCAGCTTTTCCTATTGGTCAATATTTTTTCTCCTACCAGTTCTTTTTTGCATTCTGTGTATTTTCATTTAATTTCTGACTCTCAAACTGGAATATCTTCTGAGTACCTGTCTCATTTGTTTCGAATTTTAAAAACCTAATTCTTTCTTCCTTTCCTAACAATTAATTATTATCACCTATTATCTATGCCCAAGCTTAAAGTAATTCTCTTGACTCCTTCTTAATTTTTTTGTTGCTGCGTGAGACTCTGCTTTTTGATAAAACAAGAAAATCCTTCTCTCCTGATTTGTAATTTTTCTAGTGGTTGAATTCTGACTTTCTTTTGTTAAATAAAGTTGGGAGTATAGTAGGACATGTCTGTGCTTGTCAGTCTGGAATAAATGTAGGGTGGCTATTTAACTGCATTAACCTTCATGAGTCAGGCAAATTAGATGCCTCTTTTTCTTTTTTTTAAGCTTCTAACAAGGCACACATTTTCCAAAGATTTAAACCACTGTGTTGAAAGACTAAAGTGGACACACAATCTGCCCACAAACAATGTCACCCTGAAAAACATCGCACCTATTCTACTGTCTCCTTAAGATAAGTGCTGTTTAAATTCATTCATTTCCTGGGAAATGATTTTGTGATCTATCAAGGTAAATAGATACTGAGGGATGCAAAATTAATCAAGAAAAAGGAAATGAGGTCTTTTTTATGTTGCTTTCTATCAAAGAAGGCTCTTGTTATTACAGTAGACTGAAGTGAAGTGGCCAAAGATAAGTGAAGTAATGGAACTTAGAAGCAGTCAGAAAAGGGCTTGGCTGGATGGCTCTTCTCTAAGACAGAGGAGGAGAGGATAATCTTTTATGGGCAACTGAATTTCACAAACATAAATGGTAAGGCATTCTGCAGAAAGTTTTTTTCTTTTTGTCCTACATATATAGGAATTGCAAAAGAAAGAGAGTAAAAAATGCCTTAGAATTAAGGTTGTAATTCCATAGCTTTTCAGAGGGGATTGTGCACCTGAGATCTTCAGGTGCATTGAAATTGTCCCTTCTCAGTACTAGCTACATAGAGAGTTAAGGCAGCTCAGTTTTGGAAAATTGCCACTTTTTTGTTCAAGTCTGTATATAATTATGTACTCACATCTGACCAAATTCTGCATCTTGATTCATCCAACTCCTTTACATCACTCTTCAGTCTTAGCCAAGGTAAATGCTGTATTTTCAAAAGCTTTTATTTTCCTTGACATTTTTGTATAGTTAAAAACATGTGGGTGGGTATCTTTTTCAGTTTCATAAAGAGTTTAATAGGGAGCAATCTCCTTATAACACTCCTCGTTTTGCTGTGTAGTGCCTTGTATTCTTTAGTTCTTATTCAGGAACTTTCATGCTAGAGAGAGATTACACCTAAACTGACAACACCTCAGTCTTTGGAGAAGACTTTCACATCAGAAAAGAGGTGAAATAAAATGGAGGCAACTCAAGACTTACATTACTTTCAAAGGTCTGCAAATCTCTAGTGCTTAATGAAAAAAAGTGTCTGCTGAAATTCCTGGTCATGCACTCCTGTGACCTTGGTTGCACTCTTTCTTTTCAAATAACCAGATCCATTTGTCATTTAGGAACACTGCTTAACTCAGATGTTATTAACCCCACTGTGTACGCTGACACTTGAAAGCTTGACTCTGTTGCAGGAATTGAATATTTTGATGTTTAATCTTTTCCTCTGGCTCTAGCCTCAGGAGCCTGAGGACTCTTACATCTTATGAGAATTAAGGAAGGAGTCTCTACTGGTGAGATCCTCTGTCTGGCTAACATGGCACCCAAAAAAGTGGGTGTCTGAAATCACTGATTGACTGACAGTGTGACAGGATGCTGACTCCATGACTACTCTGTCACTCTAAGCTGCCATAAATATGCCCTGAAGCTGAAAGAAACCATCTAATTCCCATATCTGTGCAGAGCAAGACCATTCTTCCAACCAGATGGCCAAACAAACAGATCATGTCACTGATCTCATGCAAAACTGCTTGCTTGCCCGTTTGCTTGTTTTCTTGATTTATATGTCAGGTAGATCAATTTGGATTGCTGCATGCTGACTCAGGCAACTAGATCATAACAAATTCTTTACACCCTTCCTCAAAATTGTGCCTGTTCTTTCCATCTTGAAAGATGAGTAAAGGACTGATTTCTGAGAGGGAACATTTCCTTCCTGCAGTTAGCCTCCCTATGACCTGAGAGGGCAGGACTTTCAATTGCCATCCCATAGGCTATGTGAAGCCAGCTCTCTTCAACATAAGCCATTGTTTTTATTAACCCAAATGTGAAGCCAACTAAGAGAGTACTCACTAACAATGCCCTCCTTAAGCTTCTTTTACCAAGATGCTACTCTGAATACTATGCTATTCAAAGAATTAGTAAACTGAACTCATACTTTGGTTTAAAAGAGCTAGAGAAAATTTAAAATTAAATGCAAAAAACATTTAATAAAAAACTAAGTTGCAATCTCAACTGTGGGGCAATTCCAGGAAAATGCAAGCCAGTATGATAACAAGAATGTAGAGTGATGCAGGCTCAACAATTTATTTTCCTTCTTAAGGGATAAATTAAAATTAGTTCTCAGTGCCAGGTGCATTCTATTACAAGCATAATTAAGGCATTGATTCTGATCAAAATTAGAAACAACAGGAAAACAGGAGAATAGGAAATTTGCCTTTGACTTCAATGTAGTAAGTAACTAACCCTGAAATTTTATTATTTTTATTATTATTATTCCTGAAGTACAGCACCATTTCTCCCACAGCCTTCCAATACAAGAAAAACAACATGGAGCATTTTCAGGTGAATTTTAACATTTATGGGAAGTACCAAAGAAGTGCATGAGACTCCATTACTGCTTCGGTGTTGTGGGACTCAAGAGCATTTTCCATATCTCTGAGTTTGTAGACATTCTGACTTTATTTTGATAGCATGGTGGAATGAAACTTAGATGAACAATGGACATCCAGCACACACTAAAGAAACGTCTGTGTGCAGGGGCTGGGTAGAGCTGGAGCGTGCTCCAGCAGACCACCTTTGACTAGATGTTCACATCTACACAGAGCAGGTGCCTGTGTGAACCAAACCCTGGACTTACGTGAAGACCTTTAAAATCTCAGTCTGTGACTGAGTGAGCAACCATCTCCTCTGAAAACCTGTTAAGGCTGTATCTTAATTCCCATCCCTGAAACATGACCTACTAGTGAAAAATCAGAGACCTGACCATCCCATTCCACAGGTTTGCAGATAAGCACAGAGGTTATATGGACTTGGTGGATACCAGTGCAGGAGCTTCATTCACCTCTAGTTATATTTGTTTTAAGTTCTCTCCTGAAGATTTTTTTTCAGTATCAAGAATATTGAGGTTTTAAAAAGCTTCCACTGGCACATTTGAGACTGATCGCCTGTTTTTCTTCTGATATGACTTCTCAGCCAGATGAATTCAACTGAACAACTATGAATTTCTCATTTTACTTACTATGAAAGCAAGGTAAATAATCTGCATAATGTAGTATTGACACTAAAGCATAGAGAACAAAAGAAAAACATAGATATTTATTTATTTGTGTAATTTAATGGACTTGCTTTGTCCATGATCTCAGTTCTCTGTCATTTGCTTTCCTTGTTCATTTGAACAGCCAGATTTTATTGGAACAAATACTCACAGAAAATGAAGTTAAAAGTCATGAGTATTTGCAGAGGCCAAACATTTTATTCAGACAAAAATATTAATGACCGAAATGTTTCCTCACTTACTGTGTGAGAGATCACAGTAAAATGTACAAGAGAGTTCTACAAAACAAGACAATATTTGACTGACTTGAAATCACAAGTTCCAAAGTGTAAATGTGTTTAAAAGAACGTGTGTTCAAAGACATTATGATTTCTCTGATAGAATACACAAAAGAATAGAGCTGGCATTCAGTGATGTATGGAATTTATAAAAAGGAACTAGGATTAGTAAAAAAATTCTGTTGAAACTAAATTTTGTTTTGTTTTGTTTTTTTCTGCTGATTTCACCAGAAGACGTGAATTCTCTAAACTGATTTTTTATCCCTAAGCTCCACCTTTTCAGTTGTTAGCTCATATATTCCTGATAGGGACGAAATATTTTTATTTTGGAATGAAAAATTTTAGTAGTAGTAGATATTTTCCTCAGGGGAACATCAAGCAAACAAACAAAAAATCACAAAAAGACCCCAAACCAAATAGTCCTAATTAAATATAATGAGAAGAATGTCCTTTAAAACTGTTATCTCTCTTTCTTTCTCAGTATATTTACAAGCAGACTTATTTTTTTTTTTCTTGCCCACTTGTCTCTTGAGTGGGAAAGCTGATGACTATTGATTCAGTCTATAAAAATAAGTTTGTGGTGCTGAAAAATTAAGCTTTGTCATTTAGTACAATCCAATTCTGTGATTTTTGTTTTGTTTTGTTTCCAGAGCAAATGATTTACTCTGAAGTAATCTAGGCAAAACCTAAATCTTTCATCTTTGCATAAGAGAAAAAAATAATAGCATTAGTAAAAGCAAACTAGCGTATTTTGCTAGTTTTATGTTACTTCTGAGATGTTCTTTTGTACAAATCTTTTCAAGCACTCCTATTGTTTAAATTATGCAAATAAATCTTATGTGGCTTTTGTTTCATTTTATTTTCTGTCAGCTCAGGTCCACTACCAAAAAGCTTTCATAGAACCATTCACCATACAGCTTTCACAAGTCATACACATGAAAATGATGGGAAAAAGAAATCATAATTGGTTATGCTTGATTTCTGAACATGCCTCTCTTCCTCTTTTTAAGAGTAATCAAAACTTAGTCTCATGAACTGACAAGGTGGCTGAGTTGTATATAAAGATGAGCTGGCTAGGCAACTAAATTTCTATACGAAACAAATATCTGTATTTCAGGCTCTGTCTTTGTAGTTGTTCCTTTTATATCTTTTTATTAAGAAATATATTTATACCCACATTTTTATGGGCATATAACAAATCTGATTTTATGACACTAAAAATTTTGAAGACCATACAACGTATAGATACCATGTAAATAAGTAGCTTGGCATTGTAAACAGAAAGAAGTCAGGTAACTTTTGAACTTGCTGACTTGATTAGAGAGGAACTGAAACATGGGAGTTCTAGTTCTCTGCTTTCTCTAAGCTGTCTTAAAAGCGGAGTTCAATTTTGACATGTGCTGGCTTTGTTTTTTTTTTTTTTTTTTTTTTTAGTGGTATTATTTGTCAAAGTAACATAAGTTTTGTTAGATGTTCCAATGATTTGATGTGTTTATTGCTCTCATCCCTTGTTGAGAACCTGCAGGCAACATGTAATTGGAATACACATTTTGGTATCTCGTTATTGGGTTATCTGTTGATGTGTTATTGATGTATTTGGCTTTTAAGGACGTTATTTTTCCTTTTGTTTTGGTCATTTGCTGTTACCTCCTGACGACTCTAAATTTTGTCAACATCTCATCTCCTGCAACTCATCCCCTGATCCCCTGAACATCTGAAACAGGGCACACTTGCAGGGTAGAAATTCACATCTTTAGAAAGTGATGTTCTAGGAGCAGCAATTAGCTGTGCATGATTACCTTCTAACCTGCTAAATGGCTGGTTCAGATCTCCTGCTGTCAGTAAACAACCAGGGGCTGATTAAAAGTCTTGTTATCATTCCAAAACCCTTTGATCTATGCATATGCTAGTTGTTTTTTTTTTTTTTGTTTGGTTTTGTTTGTTTGTTTGTTTGTTTCTTCAATTCTATGTGTGTTTCTGGAGTAGGTTACTGATTTCAATAGTGGAATGGCAAGAGTAATTCAGCATGCCTGACCTACAATGGAGTATCCCAGCTGAATATAAAAGAATCAGTGCCTTACCTGGCATTATTTCATAGACTCTTTTTTCAACCCTGCAACATACTTACTTTCACTTTTTCTCACTGTGAATCCCTAAATGGATTTTTTTTTTCCATTTTCTTTAAGAAATACTAGTGTTTATAACAGAGAGCAGGTTGACACCATCGTAAGTAGAAACATCCACAAAGCATCCATAACACTGCAACACAAATAAGATTTTTCATGTTGCTCAAGTAGTACCTTAGCTCTACTCTTAAGAGAGTTACACTGCAAAGCAGATATTAGTCCAGTTCTATTCAGTTTCTGGCTAGATGACTGTTATATGATGTATACCTTGTCTCATATGAAGTAAATGGAAATGATCAGTTAAGTTCACGTTATGCACCAAAGAGCTTATAGGTTGTATGGTTTCTGGTCAATAACAGCATGGGCTAGATTTGAACCAATTACCTGCATGGAATTTTTTTCTGTTTTGATTTCAGCTTTCTATACCCGTTGGTCTTATAAGAACCTTCAGTTCATCGAGAACCTGATGGAAAAAAAAGAAAAAAAGAAAAGGAAAAACAAAACAAAAACCCAAACAAACAAAAAAACACAAACAAACAAACAACATTAACTTGTTGACAACTGTCAAGGCAAGAAGTTAGCAGCAGGGGTAACAATTGTTTAGGAATCTCCAGAGCAATTTGAATGAAGAAAGCAAGAGTCCATTTTCTGAAGTTCTTCGAAGATATACATACACCTCAAAGGCAGTTTATATATTATAAACTCTAATGATTTTATGTGAAAGATAGGTATTTTGCCATGTCACCATCCAAGAAGCATTACATCTTTGTAAAGATCACATTTTTACTGTCACTCTTCAGTTGAAGTCCAGCTCATCTAATGCTTTGGAGCAATCCTAAGGACATCAGAAATGGCCTGCTGGGTGGGGCTAGTCCAGGTTCACCCAGCCCAGGAGATGTTATTTCAGGAACGCACGAAAGTCTAGTTATTTTTTGAAGTCCAGCCTCCTTACACTCCCCCGGCATGCAGGACAGTTCTATGAGAGGTGTTGGAAAGCACATCCTTGCCCAGTTCTTTTGATATCCATCAACACATCTGCTGCCTCTGAATCTTTCTAATATCTTCCTCAGTTGCTGGTGCTGTTCTGCTTCCCCACCTTCATGGGGCAAAGCCTGCAGAAGTCCATTACTGTCTGTATAAAAATGTGTCTTAAACTAACATCCTGCCACTTTTAGAGAATATCTCGTAGTTCTGTACAATAAGTCTGTGTTAAAGAGAAATCTAAGTCAAAAATGGCTAAACTCAGACATAAACTCAGACATAGTTTCTGTGAATTTCTGTTTGGAAAAGGAATGCTGTCTTTGTCATGTGCTGAGCTGTGTAAGTTAAAATCTGCAAGCACAGGAAGTATAGTGGCAGAAGACTATTCTTCTGCTATGAGGACAACCTGAAGAAAGAGAACAATTACCCTCTGTGATAGCCTATCTGTGACCTGAAGGGAAGAGGCAAAATTTCCTGAATGGAAAGCAAAAGTATGACACTCAGAACTTCTCATACCACAGTCACAGGCGACAACTCTATCTCTACCAGAGTGCAGGTCAGTAACTCCTCATACAATAGAATCAAAGAATCATAGAATGTCCTGAGTTGGAAGGGACACACAAGGATCATCAAGTCCAACTCCTGTCCCTCCATATTACAACTCCACAGTTCACACCATGTGTCTGAGGGCGTCCAGTCTCTTCTTGAACACTGACAGTCTTGGGGCTGTGACACCTTCCTGGGGAGCCTGTTCCAGTGCTCCACCACCCTCTGGGTGAAGAACCTTTTCCTAATGTCTAATCTGAACCTCCCCTGGCACATCTTCCTGCCATTCCCTTGAGTTCTCTCACTGGTTGCCAAAGAGAAGAGATGGGCTACTACCCTTCCTCCTCCCCTTGTGAGGAAGCTGTAGATCACGATGAGGTCTCCCCTCAGTTTTCTCTTCTCCAGGCTGAACAAACCAAGTGACTTTAGCTGCTCCTCATTTGGCTTCCCCTCCAAACCCTTCACCAACTTTGTATCCCTCTTCTGGACACTTTCCAGTATCTTAATATCTTTTTTATCCTGTGATGCCCGGAACTGCACATAGTGCTCCAGGTGAGGCTGCACCAGTGCAGGGCAGAGCGGGACAATCACCTCCCTTGCCCAGCTGGCAATGCTGTGCTGGATGCACCCCAGGACATGGTTGGCCCTCTTGGCTGCCAGGGCACACTATTGACTCATGTTCAACTTACCGTTGACCAGAACCCCCAGATCCCTCTCTGCAGAGCTCTTTTCCAGCATCTTGTTTCCCAGTCTGTATGTACCACCAGGGTTGCTGTGTCCCAGGTGAAAAACCCAGCACTTGCCCTTGTTGAGCTTCATACGGGTGGTGATTGCCCAGTTCTCCAGTTTTTCCAGATCCCTCTCCATGACCTCTCTGCCTTCAAGAGTGTCAACAGCTTCTCCCAAGTTTGTGTCATTAGCAAACTTACTAAGTAATCCCTCAAGTCCTGAGTCTAAGTCACTTATGAAGACATTGAAGAATACTGGCCCTAAGATGGACACCATTACAATATCAGGCCTGCCTCTTACTGTCTCTGTTATAAAAGGAAGTTTTAAACAGATTAAAATGGGGCTCTTTTCTACCAAACAATGAAGGCAGAATCCAAAATACTAAAATAATTAAAAAAAAAAAATGCAATTCAAGAACTAGAATGAAGTATCTTGTTAGTGATTGTCTTTTTTTCTGGCATGGTGATAATCTTCATAACTGGAGTAAAAATCTGTGCAGGAGAGAAAGTTCTTCAGGTTAAAGCTCTTGTACGAATTGAGAATCTTTATGGTTTTGAATTCAGGGCACATTTATTTGCCCTCGCTTTCTTTAATATACACCCACAGCAGTATTTAAAAAAAAAAAAAAAAAATATAAGAAGGTAAACAAAAAAAGAAAGCCCAAAGGAGACAAACAAATATCTTTCAAAACAAGATACAACATTGCACATACTACTCATGAAATAGAGACAATGAATGAACAATTAGTACTTGACAGATGTTAGTCAAGTGTTGGATGCTCATCAAGATGCTTATGAATGATGATGAGTATGCTAAAAGTATCCATTTACAATCAAATAGCTACTCCAGTCCCTGAGTGTTAGACTTAATGTTATGTTCCTCTTTGTCACTCACTAACACAAGAAAACTTGCGACAGATCTACAATTCAGAAACCCAGGGCATGATAGCCAGCAGGATAGTCTCTCATAGAAAATACCCCTGGGTATACATTCAAACATTTTAGGAGTTAAGTTCTGTTTAACACAACTTTTGCAAAACTGTTTTGTACCTCTTTAACTGATTAATTTCTCTTTATTCATTTCTCACACTCCAACTTTCTCAATAATCCAGAAATTTCTCTGTCTTCTCAGTAAGAAATCTAAACTTCATGTTAATAGCAATCATTTATAAATTAATGTCTTGCTTTCAGTGACTCAAATTCTCCCCTCCAACCATTAGAGATTTTGTGGATAATCTTTCCAATATGCAATTTCTACCTGTTATTCACTCTTCATTTCACATTGACACTTGTCTCTTCAGAACTCCTGCCCTCTGACTTGGAGAGGAAAATTACTTTCCAGTGGATTTGTGTTGTTCTATGTGTAGAAAACAACCACAACAAAGGAATTGAGTAATTGTTCTTCAGAGGCTGCAGTAGTATGTTTTGAGGTCCAAAGCACAGAACTGTGACCATTAAATGAGTCAATGAGGCAACATATTGCATTCTCAGACCAGAAGAAAACAAATAGCTGTTAGAAGATACTGATGAATTATCAGTTTTAGCAGGTGAATATATTCTCTGCTGTTGATAAGATACCAGAAATGTCTTTGTAGCTACACTGTCATAAGAAAACCTGAGAATCTTTTTTAGTCAATTCTGATTATTTTAAGCATATTTTGCCAAGATCCTTGTTTAGTCTGAATATTTTAAAATCAACCTTTGAAACTGAATTTTGGGTGAATACTGATTTTTCACATTGAGTGGAAGTTTTGTTTAAAACCACATCAATATAGAAATAAACAGTACTCGAGCAACCTGGAACTCTGAGTTGAGAGAAAAGAGCTGCCGTTCAGTTCTTCTGTGCTTATCACACCTGAAGTATATTGATGGGATGATCTGCTGAAAAAAGTAGGTCATCAATACACAGCTTTAGTTAGAAAATTAAGGTTCAGGGAGAAATATTGACAGCCTGAGAAGAAACAGTGGAGGCTACAAAGAAAAATTAGTGTTTCCAGAAAAATGAGTAGAGTTGAATCCTGAGGAAGACACTATGGGTTTAAAAAATGAGACTAAGAATGAAGGGCCTTGTTCCCAACAAAACAAAAACCCATGAAGGCAGGTTAAGATTTCTTAGATGAAGGAATGGTAAACTCTGCAAGTATCTCTTCACTTCCTGACATAAACCAGAACTGAAAATATATGTGGCGGTCATATCATGACAATTGTCTTTTGTTTATTGTGGGTTTTTTTTGTGTGTGTGGTTTGTTTGGGGTTTTTTTTGTTTTGTTTTGGTTTGGTTTTTGTTTGTTTTTTTTTCCTCTCCTCTCTCACAAATCCAAAATGAAACAAAGCAGACTTGCACTATAGCAGACTTTTTTCCTGGTATATGTTATGTGTTTTATGTTTTCCAGAGCTACTCTGGTCCCTCTGCATGCAGGAAAGAAAGGCTGGCAAATTCTGATCAATCTATTGTCAGTGTCTAAGCTATGTACAATTTAATTTATGATAAAATAAAAGCTTGCAAAAAGAAAAAAGTAATTTTCTGGCATCTAGAAATAAGAGGAACAACACGGAAACGAGAAGGAAGAGAACTAAAAGAAAGAAGAAATTAAGAGCATCAGAAGAAAAGAAGGCAGAATGCGAACGACAGAGATCAGGATTTCTGGAGTTAATAACTCAGGACTTTCTTTTATGGTGTGTACCTCTGTGTTCTGTAGCTAAAGGCAGTGTATTCTGTCCCCTGATGTAGTATGTACACAGCTGAGCTAGGAAATGCTGTAACTGTACCATTATTTTGATATTCAGACAAAATGTGGATTCTCAGTTGCAACTGATCACTTTTACTGAGTTTTGGCCAGAAATAGCACATGTGATGGCCCATGACTGTCCTGAATAATAATTGACAGATTAAACATATTACTTATCTTGAATTTATTTTCAATGAGTACTTGGGAGTGACAATTCTTCTAAGCCTTTATCAGGTCATGTTTTGATGCTTTTATTATTTTGCAATAAGCTGTGTAACTTAATTGATTACTGAGAACATGATTGTGCCAATATACCCACAGTAGATTTCTTAATAGGGTTAATCTGGCACAATCTGGTTTGGCTTGCTGTTGATTCTAACTCTAAAAACAGAATTTCACTGACATGATTTTCGAAAGTGACCTCTATGTTTTAGGTATCTGTTCATGTTTAACTGGAGACATGGTATTAGGTTTATTTTTCACTTTCTGAATATTCTGCTCTTTCTGATCCTCAAGTTCTTTAGGGTTTCTCAAGTTAGATACTCAGAATTGTCAGGTGCTTTTGTAAACCGTGGCCATACTCTCAATAGATATTTGCTAAGCTCAACTTACCATTACTCTTTCTAACTTCACGTTCACAAATTAAAATTGGTATGACCCATTTCTTACAAATGTGGCACTTGAGACTTGTATCACTCTGCAGAGTTGTCTTTGTACAAATGAACAGCAGATCCAAGATGGATTATATTTCTGTAAAGAAACTTTTAGAACTGGCAACAATTTGGAGAGTGTTATTCCTTTTTATTACTTTGTATTATATTTATATATATATATACACACATACATATATATTTATATAAAAATAAATATTTTATTATCTGTTACTACTATTTAGAGATATTAAGTCAGAGTGAGCACAAGGTAAAATGCTGCTTGACTCATCCTCTGCGGTAATGTCATTAGGGACCAAAATGCTTGCTTTAACACAGAAACCTTTGTTGCCTCCTGACACTGAAACACACTACACCTGCCAGTCTCCCAATCATCATTTTTCTAGATTCTTTTTTTAAAACTAAGTTGAAGCATCTAATTAAGCTTAAAATAGAATGGCCCTGGGAAGAATGCTTCTGAAAGCTGCAGTAGAGATAGCAGATCATCTTAACTGGCAGGTGAGGCTTGTGACACCTCTTTCTTTCATGAAATCACAAGAGCTTTATGCAAATAAAAGTGAGACTTGTGCAAAGTCAGCCAGCACAAAGCAATCATGTAACTAAAGAAAATAAGGTGATCCACACACAGATAAGAAATTAATTTTGAGGAAGAATGAGTGCTAGGTAAAATACAAATAGATGGATGAGCAGTATTTGTGCTGGTGTGGTGTTCCGAGGCCTGGTTTAGCACCAACATGGTTAAAGGGAGAAGAAGAATGGTTAAATAGAGTTCAACAACATGTTCTGAAAAATTCAGCTTGGCTTAATGGCAAAACCTCCACTGTAGTTATCACAGTCAATGTGAAACCCTATGCCCTTCTTTCAGTGAAGCCTTCTGCATCAGAAACTGTTAGGTGCCTGAGGGATAAGCTGAGATGAGGAACTGTGGCTGAACTTTTGTTGTATATATGAGCTACCAAAACCAGTTTCAGCTGCATCTAGAAGGCCTGATTCTGAGTGCCTGCAGCATCAGCTGGATTAATTAACTTTGGTCAGCAATAAACTGAGGGTCAAATTCTGATTTTGAGGCACAGAACAAAACAATGAACAGTATGAAAACTAAAGCAGCTAAAAAACCCCAAGCAATACAAATCCCTTTACCTCGGCTCCTTCTCATACAAAGTGAAAGAAAAGAGCAATTTACTAGTGCTATATATTGTTGTTTCCACACTTTCTCAGCTGTACTAGCTAGATAGGGAAGTGAAGCAGAGAGACCTAGAGTTAAGATCCTTCCTACCCTCTGAGTCAGCTGTAAGAAGCACATAGCTGTAGCTTGTTCATATATACCTGCAGGAAAATCCTGCATTATTTTTACAGCACTTTACAGGAGCATTTCTCTTCTTTATGGTCTTGCATCAGATATAATCCAGCTAACAATCTAGCCTCAAACTGTCACTGTTTCAAAAGTTGCAATCATAATGCATAAAAATCAAAGACCATTCTGCAAAATCTCATTTTGAATTAATAGTATCTGTTGACCTTCTACTTGAAAAACTATACCTTTTCTATTATTTAAAAAAGTATACATTACACTTCAGCACATTACTGTATGCTTTAGTATTCATTCACTTCTAGAAGCCTAGTATTTAATTTAAATCAAGCAAAATATTATTGAAAAAATAGTACTTTCTAAGCACCCTTCAAAATCAGAACCCTTGAATCACCATCCAAAAGACTTATCTACTGAAATATTGATTTTGTTGAAACTACCAAGTTTATGCTTCTGGTTTGGTTGTTGGTTTTGTTTATTTGATTAACTAATTGAATTTCATTTACAATATTATTATTTTTTCTCATAGCCAGAGCTATTGAACAAAATCAATAGGTATTTACAGAAATCCTTCAGAGTTAAAAACAATCCACTGCTTTTTACAACATTAATAGAAAATAAATACTTCTTTTACCTAAATTTAACCTTGTATACAGAAAAGATCTTTAGTAGTAGGAAGAGAAATCATAATCAAACACTTACAATGACAGTTGACAAGTTGCTCCATTTAAGTTTGAGAGTTTGTATTACTATGATAAGATATATGTATTGTTTGATATTCCTTCACAAAGATAACAGCTCGAAATGTATGGAAGTATTTTCTAGCAGTTACATGGTCTGTTGGATACAGAACAACTCTTCATTGGTACAGTTGTAATCTCTTGCTTTGGCTTCTTGGGTTTCTTCTTTGAAAGCTGAAGTATTGTTAAGGAATTTTCTTTTCCCTAGATTTCCTAATGCAGAGACTCAGGCATGGATTCCAGAAATTCTTTTTAAAATAAATAACGTATTTGCAAGGTACAGCATAGAGCAGCTCAAGCTGGGTGCCTTCCTGAAGAAGGACCCCTAGTCAAAAGAACACTAGACAATTCTACCTCCACAATCCAAGCCTCCCACTCCCTTCACATCACTCTGGGCCAATTGCAAATTTAGAGCCTGAGGTCTACATATTTGTCATTGAATCTCTTAATTTTTGGCAGACAGGCCATCGAAGTCCTGACCTTCGGTTGCTATTTTGCACCTGCAGCTGGAGAAAAATACATGCTTGGCAATAATCAAAACAATCTTCAGTTTCGTCTTGTTTTAGATGCTGTTCTGTTCCTTCACTTATCTCCAGGTGTGCAGTTCCTTTTTTATTCTGAGGCCTTTTTTGCTTCATAAGGCACAAAGTTCAGAAGTTCATGGCTTGCAGAAGTTGTGCTAAGCAAACCAAGTTATGCCAAGTGAATTTTGCATAAGCAGTTTCTAAACAAGTTCTAAAAGAAGTAGTATACCAAATAATTCAGTAAGCTAAGGTAGTCTATTCCCTAACAAGTATCCCCTTTTTCTACCCCATAACTACATTAATGCTCAAGGACTATTCAGAGAATGTAGAGGAGAGATTAGTACCTGCTTTGGAGCAAATCTCAAGAAATAATTTTGTTAATAGTTAGTTTTGCAGGATGGTGTCAACAGTAAACAATAAAGGGAAAAAAGATGTTATTTGCAACACTTAGGAACAAAAACTATCAAGGCAAACCTACCTTGACAACAATAGGCCTACTTGTTTGCTTTCCAGAACTATTCTTGTAAAAGACAAAAGAGGTGTCGTTTTAAATAATGCTCCCAACATACTGATGTTCAAGAAACTTTACAGGAAGATGATCCATCAAAAACAGATAGCCTGCAACCATCTGTAAAATCTCTAGTAAAAAGACAGTGATTTAGCCTACATAACATAGATGTCAGCTTGCAGAAAATAATATTCTCTTTTTTAAGTGTTTTCTTGACAAATGTTAAAGTTTCAAAGCATGGAATATGGAGTTAGCTTAAGTGAAAAGCTCTCAGTGTAATAATGATTGTTTTTGACACCTAATACAGTGACTGGGGTACTGGAGTACTTCAGCTAGACACAGCTGTCCAGTATAATTTCAGACTGTATGGCTTTGACATTCATATTTCAAAAGGTTTAAAACTAGGAAATTATCACGCATATATAGAAAATAATTTGCTATATATCTTTCCCAAATGCTCCTTACTAACTTTTTCTCCCTACTAGCTGGAGATTTGTGATTAGTTATTTCTCCTATGTTGGCAATTGACAGTGTTGACAGCAATGTTTCCGGTGACAATATATCCTTCTTTCGCTGTTCTCATTTTTTTTTTTTTTCATAAGTGAGGATTGGGAATTGGGAGGAGGAGAGAATAACATATATAACACAACAACAGCACATCAGCATGTTCTATTTTCCTTACATCTACTCGTGACTTACAACAACATCGTATTATTTTCTTTTTATAACAAGATTTCTTCATTTTTATAATTTCGGTCCTGAGAGAGAATTATTATGAGGTTCTTTCCCATGTTTGTGCCCAGACATAAAAGTAAATTCTAGGGTTATGTTTAGCAAATACACTTCCAGAACACTGTTAATACGCAATGCAGAGTGTTTTGAGAGAAAATAGACGTGGTAACCACTCCCAAAGGCCGCCATTAAGATGTTCTTTAACAAAACACCTCACCTGGAGAGCTTTCAAATGAATCCTTAAAACTAGTAATCCTTCCTTAGTAATCTCTCTTACAGGAAACATAAACTATATTTAACACTAGCATGTAAAATTTTATTTTTATTCTCTTTTCCCCTCTCCTTTTAGTTTCTATGGCTTTTCTAGAAATTGCTTCCTGTGTAGAATATTATAATAACCCACTCACATTAGCGTGCTATTAATGTTGATACCGCTTCATGATGATGTGGCTCAGATCACCCAGATGCTGCCCTAGATAGCAGTCTTTCCCCGTGGGCACACCCTTGTTTGTAATTTAGGCATGCAACCTACTTTAAAAATTCCCACCCACATGCACAGACATACATATTTCCTTGCTGAAAGCAAGACTTTACAGAAATACCATCATTGAAGTATTCACATTTCTATTTGATAAGTAAACCAGCAGCAGGGGAGCCTATAATTTAGCTTAGTGTGACCCAGCTCTCATATGTGCAGCCAGTAATGGTTTTGGTGTGTGTTTGGTGTTTTTCTGTTTGGTTGTGTTTGTTTGTTCATTTGTTTGTTTGTTTTTACAAAATAATAACCATTCTGTGATTTTTATTTAGCAGGCAAATTTCTGCCTCATTGAAATATTTTTCTTTCCAAACTTTCCAAGAAGCAACACATTTGAGCTGATGTGGGAAATTTCAGCCCTTCCTGGGACATTTATAAGGAAATTATTTGACTAGGAAAATATATAAAATCACATATACAGCAGCCCATAGAACTCTGTTGTACTGCAACATTATTTATAAAGATGAATACAGAAAATAGAAGCAAACAAACAAACAAACAAACAAAAACACCCCTTTAAGCCTAGATTGTGTAGAATATGTAGTCAGTCATAATTTAATAGTGATGTAAGCCTGATCCTTTATGTTACTAAATGCTTTGAAACTCCTTACAGAAATCAGTGGGAATTCTGGAGTCTAACATTAGGTTTTGGAATAAAAGTCACATTGCCAGTCAGCAAAGGTCCTGCAAAAAGGCAGCAGCTGAAGTAGGACATAGGTAGCGTATGGGTGTACTGTGTCTGGCTGAGGTGGAGTTAATTTTCCCCATACCTGTTCTCATAGTGCTGTGCTTTGTGTTGGTAGGTAGAAAGGTGTTGGTAATACACCAGTGTCTTAGATACTGCTGAGCAGGGCTTGCACAGCATCCAGGTTGTCTCTCCAACATTCCCTCCTCACCAGCAGGCTGGGGGTGGGTAAGATCTTGGGAGGGAACACAGCCTGGACAGCTGATTCAAACTGATCAATGGGATATTCCATAACATATGACATCTACTCAGAAGTAAAACTAAGAGCAAGGAGGAGATGGGGGACATTCATCATTATGCGTTTGCCTTCTGGAGAAATTGCTACATGTACTGAAGCTGTTCTTCCCAGGAAGTAGCTGGACATTGCCTACTGATGGGAGTAGGCAATAAGTCTTTTGTTTTCCTTTGCATCCACACACAGTCTTTGCTTTTGCTTAATTAAACTGCCTTTATCTTGACCCATAAGTTTTTTCCATTGTATTTTCTTCCTCCGTTGTCCTGCTGAGGAAGGGAGTGATAGAGCGGCTTGGGAGGCACCTGGCATCCAGTCAAGGTCAACCCATCACAATGGGCCTTGAATGTTTCTGACCTCCCCACAAAGCAGTTGATTTCGTTCTACATCCTTAGTCCTATACAATCCAAATCTCTGTAACATATGCCAATTTTATTGTTTTGATCATTTTCTTGGCAGCAATGTCAGAGCTGGTTAGTGGCAAATTACTCTGTCTGAGTCTCCAAACGTGAGTACGTTTATGAACTATAAATTACGTTCAAAGAGATGTCACTCCTGCCTTCCCAGCACTATACAAAGAAATCCATTAAACTGTATATAATAGGGGCTTAATGCTATTTCCTTTGATGTTAATAAAGAAAAACGCTGACCATGTGCTCATTGCACTGGTTAGGATTTTGATGAGCTGGACACAGTCTGACTGCTATAGTCCTATACTGTCTTCCCATGTAATCCAGGGAAAGTCAGTAAGAAGAATATCATACAGTCATGCAAGTTCTGAATCCAGAAATACACGTGTTTGGTGGACTTAGATTACACCGCTAAGTTTTTCCTAGCTGAGGTTTTGAGCCTCCTTCTCCCATGAATTTTATTATAGGGGAATGGCAGCATTACCCACCTCTAGCTGCACATGAAAGGAAAGTTGCAACTCCCCTTTATTAACCATTTAAGGCTTTAAAGATTTATTATAACTCTCTGTTTCTCAGTAGCTCTAAAATAAGTGTTTCAACCCCGGAGAAAAATGAGAGAGAGGGTGGGACCAGTGGGGAAACTTATATCTTCTAGCTTAGTCTGATGTATTCATTACCGCCTTCATAGTCTAAGGAGAAAAAGTGCTGCGTCCAGCTGTTGGGTCCTCAGTACAGAAAAGACATGGACCTGTTGGAGAAGGTCCAGAGGAGGACCATGAGGACAATCAGAGGAATTGAACAACTTTCCCATGAGGAAAGATTGAAAGAGTTGGGATTTTTCAGCCTGGACAAGAGAAGGTTCCAGGGAGACCTTATTGTGGCCTTTCAGAACTTAAAAGGATCCTGTAAGAAAGATGGGGACAGATTTTTTAGCAGGGTTCTTGTTATGATAGAACAAGGGGTAATGGTTTTACAGTGAAAAGTCTAGATTTAGATAAGATATAAGTAAGACATTTTTTATTATGAGGGTGGTGAAACGCTGGCACAGGTTACCCAGAGAGGTGATAGATGCCCTATCCTTGGAAACTTTCAAGGCCAGGCTGGGTGGGGCTCTGAGCAACCTGATCTGGTTGAAGATGTTCCGGGTCATTGCAGGAGGAAAGTTGGCTTCGTGACCTTTTAAGGTCCCTTCCAACTTAACCTATTCTATGATTCTGCAGTTCTAGGATTAATCATAAAAACCCCCATACTTTTTATAGTTGGCATAAGACAATTAATAAGAATGCCAAATGGTTCCTCCGTTACACAAAGCAGGCACACTTCGAGATCACAGTGTTTGCAGCTGTTTGAGACCTCCCCCTTTCCCTTTGAGAGGAGAGGTCTTTCTCATCTTATGCAAGCTCCATCTCCAGTAAATCTTTCCTTGATATTTATTTAATGTAAGTAAGTCACAATCAAATCTGTTTTCAAGATAAATTATGTAACAACTCAAAGTTTTTCAACACAGAATGCTGATGCCCCAGAAATTCACTCCTGAACCCTATCTGAGCTGTGTTCCTTTATCACCTTTGCATTCTACCTGTCTAGAAGATTGCTAGAAGCATTCAATTATATTTTTTTAACACTGTTTTCTTCTTTACATGAGTGCTCTATTCTTAGCCTTTGGAAAGGATTTCTGAAATCTAAAAATTCTTCTCTGATGGTAAAAAAAATGCTAAATTTATCTCATGTCTTTGTATGTCCTTCTAGCTACCATCTGCCTCTGCATTGTTTTACTTCCAAAACAAAGGATGAACAGATGATATTGTTTCTTCTGCAATGTTTGTTTACATAGGTGGGGCTTGCATTATAAAACTGAATGCTGAAAGCATCCAGT
The DNA here is from genome assembly GCF_037038585.1 of Patagioenas fasciata. Classification (NCBI taxonomy): domain Eukaryota; kingdom Metazoa; phylum Chordata; class Aves; order Columbiformes; family Columbidae; genus Patagioenas; species Patagioenas fasciata. The sequence goes on from NC_092520.1 coordinate 36,545,857, forward strand.
AATGCATACACAGCTTGGTGCTTACTGCCAAGTCTGACTATGACTCTTTCTGAGGTATTTAAGCTACAATGAAATAAAATATTTAGCAGACAATTTTAAATACCATATTTTCTGTGTGCTTTAATGTTTCACAGCAGATCTCAGTGCAGTGAAAGTGTGCACACTTGTTATTTGCACACACAAATATGCTTAGTTAGCTGTTGATGTTCTTGGCTGTAAGACCACAAAGGCACATTTAATGCATATTTATGGTACGTTGTCTGAAATTATACTGATGTATAACTGCTTCATATTTAGATTCCAGCCTATCTATGCAGAAATGTGTTATCTACTTGAGCGTGTTACCCAGATCTTGGCTTTGGCTATAAGTGGACATGGCCTTTCTTATTTATCTGATGTCTAGAACAGGCTAGTAAAGGATAAACAGGTTCAAAAGAGTGAGTAGAACTTTGAGCCTATTGCTTCAGCCCCATGAATTAAATACAGGGAAAAGGAAATAGGTAGGCAGAAATACTGAGACTTCTCACTTTTTTGTTTCTGTCCCCGAAAGTCATACAGCTATGAAATGGTGTATACAAATTCATTGTATAATTCTGGATACCATGTGGACCACATTCTACAGATTTGCAAAAGGTATTTTATAGCAGAAAATGTATCATGTTATATAATAATAATGTATGTATGTATATACACGAAATTTCTAAAGATATGTGTTTTTATGCTGGGAAATTTTTACAGAATGCAGAAAAAACATGAGCGTAAACAAGTGACCTTTTTGAAGGGAAATTCATATTCAGTCAGGAAGGGTACATTGATCCTAGACAGGGGAAGATTAATGATTTTTTTTTTTTTACTACACTGTGCCATGTAGTGGTACACTACAATTAAAACTCTAGAATATAGAACAACACTATTACAAAATTTGAAACATGTTGAATGCATGTATTTTGATTTTATTTCACATATAGAACACTTTTATTTTTGTTATTATTTGTTTCTAATTTTTTAAACACTGTTTAAATGGAAGCATTGCAAAAATACCAGTATAAACTCCAGCTCCCTGACAGCTTTTAGAATTCCCTGCCTCTAATTTTAATACTGTCAGATATTTTGCAGTTATTTACCTTTGTTTGACTTTCAAATAATCACAATGTACCTTTTGCTCATTTCTTCAAATAAACACTTCTCGATTTTTGTCTGTTTATTTACAGTCTTTCCCATAGCACTGCAAATTGTGAGCTTACAGATTGTTCACATTTCAAAGTGCAATTTCAGCTCCATCATCACAGTTGTTCAGTCTCAAATTACCAATTCATTATATTTCACTATCAACAAATGGTCAAAAAATAATCAGTCCAGTTTCATAAGCAATATAACCTCCTCTGTCTCCTCTACATCTACACACATACTCTCTACACACGCATTGCTTTTGCAGATGACTTTTACTGTATTTCCTTCTGGAAGCTAATAAGAAAACTTTTTATATAAATGACCCCCATTGTCACAGCATTTCTTCTGATGCAGACCATCAAATCTTGTGATTGCTTGGCCACATTTTTTGACCCTCAAGAGCCTCTAAAGTCATAGGGCACTTTGGTACTTGGCTGTTTTCTCAAATATACTATAAAGTACCATGGCTGTAAAATGTCTAATGTTTAGTATTGCATTCTGAAGACATTATCTATGGTGTATATCAATATTTCGCTAAATTGTTAGGTGACACTGTCCTGGTTTTGGCTGAGGTAGAGTTAATTTTCTTTCTAGTAGCTGGTATATTGCTGTGTTTTGAATCTAGTGTGAGAAGGATGTTGATATACACTGATGCTTTGATTGTTGCCAGGTAGTCAAGGACTTTTCTCCTTCACATGATCTGTCAGGTGCCCAAGAAGCTGGGAGGAGCGAAGCCAAGACAGCTGACCAATCTGGCCAAATGGATATTCCATACCATATGAATTCATGCTCAGTGTGTAAACTGGAGCTGGCCAGGGGGCAAATTCCAGTGCTTGGAAATGAACAGACAAATGATGTTGCAGACAAAAAGCAATTGCATTTTGTATCACATGTTTTCTATATTATTCTATTACTATTATTATTATTATTATTGTTTTATTTTATTTTCCTTTGCTCTCCTAGCATACTGTTCTTATCTCCTTCTGATTCTTTCCCCCATCCCACTTTAGGGGAAGGAAAATGAGCAAGCGTCTGCCTGGTCCTAGTTCTCACCATGACAACCACAACAGATACCTAGCTAAATAATTTCTTCACTCTTCTCCAAAGCGAAAATTTAACCATAATACACAGGGCTGCCAACCCACAACCATGAAAATCAATAAAATAGAAACAGTAGTCAACCTTATCTTTTAATACCAGAACTGCACATTCAGGCTTATCTTCTCACACAAATACTAGAGAGGGTTTGAAGCAAGTTGTTTGGTTTTGGTTTTACTTTTTTCCTGAAATATTAATGAACAGTGTGTCCATTACTCCTCCTTGTGAAGTGCAACAACATACTGTTAAGTAGCTACTGCCTCTGAGGTGGCCTATTTTCAGGAACAAATTAGGTGAATACAGCTTATGGCTTCTATTAAAACCTGTTAATAGTTAAAACTTCTGTTTCAACTCATCAAAATGAAAGACACCTTTGAAACCCTGGTGACACTGAAATCAATAGCAATAACCTCACTGACAGAAGTGATGTCAGGTTTTGAACCACTATGACATGCAAAATGGCTTTAATTAAAACTACAGTAATTACAAGGGTGTTGATGATACCAAGTCTTTATTCAGTTGGGTTGAAATCTACAGTAATGACTCAATAAGACTAAGTGCTCCAGAATCCAGACTAACAGTAAAACCAAAATATAGTAACAAAAAAAAAAAATGAAATTTACATCTGTATTTTCAGACTTTAGCCACAAGCTACTATAAGAGTAACAAGAGCCACAAGTAGCAGTTTAATGTCCCTGTTTCTTTTTAGAATGCTGAAGAGACAGACAAAAAAGACATCCACAGACAGCTTAGCTGATCAATTTTCCAACCAGCAGACCTTTGTTAAGTGGATGTCATCATTCCAGTGTGCAGAGTCTGGGAGTAGACCCCTGGAGGGCATTTTAAAAGTCAAACAGGCTTTCTGGAATAGCTGATAGACCTACACAGAAACCAACAGATGATCCATAATTTGGACTAACTCAAAGATTTCTTCTCCATGGGACAACGAAACTTAGGAATGTAGCAATTAATAATTTCTGCCTCAGGGGATATCTGGAATTGGTGAAAAACAAAAAAAAAAAAAAAAAAAACACACAACATTACCTACCAACACAATAGCTTTTACTTTAGTTTTGATTTCACTTCTGTATTCCTTCTTTCAGATATGAATTATGACCATTAATATTCAGGAGTGTGAAGCTCTGGTTATGTTTATCTGAAGTTGCTGTCATTCCCACTTCTTTTAGGACCTAGCTCCGCAGTCCCAAATGGCATTGCCCCCAGCATATGTGCTGCTTACTATATTGCAGACTGCACAGATATTGTACTGAAGAGTGGTCAAAGTGCCTTTTTCTCTGGACAGATGCCTTTTTCTTCGGACCTTCATGCTCCTCCTTAGAAGTCACCTCTATGGGAATGCATAATAACCCCCTGCATTCTTATAATGGCTGAGCAGGTGGTGACTTGTAATTACTGTGATTACTGCTATTGACTAGCTGCAAATTGTGCACACAGTGTGTCTGTGCTAAAACATCCTGTTATTCTTGTTATCCCTTCCTCTTGACATTGCACACTTGTTCTTTCTTTAATCCTCCTATAATGTCATGTCTTTAAAGTTGTAAGGTCTATAGAGTAAGGGGGTTTTATGCATGGGTCAGTAAGTACAGCAGCATTCTGGTACCAAGTAATACCTTCTACCACAAGAACAAATTCAGCAGGGCCACTTGTGAAATAGCAAGTACTCAGCAAAATTCAAGATACTGCCTTCTGTCACATACATGCTTATTTCTTAGACAAAAGTGTCTGTGTGCATATGCGTTTGTGTGTATGCAATTCTATAATACACACATCTAAGTTTCATCAAAGCTGATTATTCTAAATCCTCTTGCAACAAAAGTGGTAAAATATGATAATAATAATCTCACAGGGAGACAAAACTGTTATCAGTCCGAGTTTTTTGAAAATCTTTACCGAAAAACTGAATTCTCAGAATTCATTCTTTCCATTCCAACCAGAACACCTGAATATACTCAAATGAGTTTACATATATTTTTTTGATATACAAGTATCCCTTTTCTAGGTTGAAATCCCTTTATTCTCATTGTCAAGGAGTTACAAATATGAATATTTCCAGTATGACCAAGAGGGATAAGGAGCTCATGATTTGGCTCAATAACAGTAATATTTCTCTCTCTCTCTCTCTCTCTCTCTCTCTCTATTATTCATTTCATTCATGTTTTCTTACATCTCCACCCTGTGATATTCCATCACACATTTATGTCCAGTGGCAGTAAAGCACTGCATAAGGCACCTAATTAGTCATGACTTAATGCAAACTGCATTAAAAACAATAAAGTAGAATGCAACATACCAGAAATAATTCTGTCCCTTAAGATACAGCTGTCATTTAATGTGGCATATGGCTAACAGAATTGGAGTAAAATGCTGATTTTCCCTCTGTTGTCTTTTCGCAGAGTAACAGACTGCAATAGCCTGTATTCAGAGAACACAAGAGGCCAAAGTCTTTGCTGGTGTATCTCTGGTTCCATCAGTCAGATCTGCAAGTGATATGGGAAGACGGGTGACAAAAGAAAATGTAGTAGTTTTCAGATCTTCAAATGCTCATTTTTAGCCACTAACTTTATGATCGTTATACGATAAATGTCATTTAAATGTCACTTGTCTGTCTAGATTTGTTTGGGTTTTTTTTCTTTTTTTTTTTTTTAATGAGAGTGACAGATAAAATATGGCAATTTTGTTCTGAATCACACTATAAAGACATGTCTTTGATGCTATTGTCTTCCTGTTTGTCCAGGTTTCAATTCATTTTTTTCAATTACAGAACTACATTGAATGTGAATTAAATTTATTTTAAGGTGATACTTTTCATCAGATTTTATCATAAGTATTGATTTTTATTTAGCATCTACTGTGTGGTTTCAATAAAATTAATAATGATTGTTGATGATGCATGTTATTTACCGTTTGATCTGAGCTTGAAGACTTTCCTGAAGACATGAGCTATGTTAATAAAAATCCTGACTTGTGCATCCAGTTCAGTTGTCAGGTATGGAAAATTCCCTGTTATTGCCAGAGTAACTTTAAAATGTAATTACATCTTTACACTGGAGGGTGCAGTTACTTTAAAATAGGATGTGTTTATCTGCTGTTTGACTTTTAAAAGTGGCATATTAATCCTCAGCATTTATTTAACTTGCTTTTACTTTAGCATATGATTGCACATGTTGAGGAGGTAAATCATGTGGACATGAGCAACTCCCTTCAGGAGTGTTCTCACTTTGCAAGCCTCACTTCCCCAAATCTATATTGTTGTGCCATAAGACCAAGCACAAAGGGAGTTGCACATATCCATATGGTCTACCTGCTCAATACCATTCAGCCTAAATTTGTGGCTGTCCAGCTGCTAGGAGTAAACTCTGAGACAAGCAATACCTTCTGTAGTTTTCTCCCAGATACACACAGCTCATCTGGAAAACTTCCTCTCTATTCTCCCTTCTGATGACATCTCATGACAGACATCAAACACATAAAGGACCAGGGATCTTTCCTGGATAGTTCTAACACTATAATCTGCCTCAAGAACAGAGAGAGAAACTTATATATCAGGATGCTCACAAAGCAGATGTAAGAAATAACATCTCAACAGACCCCTTGCTTTTTGGATTCTCCCAAACCCTACAGATGTGATGCCATGATGACATGATTTGACCAAATAGGATTTCTATAGGATTTCTATCTATTCTGTCCTGTGGAAATCATTCCACAACACATGCTGCTTCACTACTCTCGGGTTTCTTTATCCAGGAGGCCCACGTAAGTTCATGTGAGTCCAAATTCTGCTTCCAAGATTTCAGTATAAATCACAATCAATTTTACTGAAATATTGGTCCAATTAGGATTAGCATATATTGTAAACAGAAGAACAGTTCATGAACTAAGTTTTGCAAGAAATCTTAATCTTGATATGTTGTGAAAAAACATAATATAAAAGGTGCTGGTTCAGTGTTTATGTCAGTTATTCATAAATTATAATTTGTTAATTATTTGTCTGAACCGTGATTGCACACTGTTTATAAATCACAAGGTATTATATATGTCTTCTGATATCATAATGAAATTTGTTACACCAGACATCAGAGAATGTCAGAATGATTCAAGAATAAGAATAAAGTAATTTTTTTGAAAATTCATCATAGGGTGCATAAAAATATTTGGTCAACTTTATTTATTGATAAATTTAACCCATTAATCTATGGCTAAATGTATGAATCTGTAAGCCTGGTAAAATTGTATTGCTAACAAAATAGACATTGCATTGGAAGAACTGGGACTCAAATAAAACTCAGCCTGTTCATACAAATGAACTTATTTGAAAGACAAAGCTTAGTTTAATATATCCAGAATATACTGGAATAAAACAAATGGCAAAAAGATATCAAAGATATCATTTATCTTTTTTTTTTTTTTTAAGCTGATTGACCTAATGGTTACTATTTTTATTACTTTTCCAGCTTAGAGGACTGCTCTGCTCTTTATTTTTAAGCCTTTCCTTGTTTGGAATCCAGAGTTCTAGAGGTCAATTATGACAAAAAAATCTTTGAACACCCATTATCTGCAGGCATTGAAAGATTAGAGCTGTCATTTCCGAAAGTATATATTGACAGAAAACTGCTATTTTGTAGTGTAATTTTGTTTTGAGAAACTGTTTAATACAGTCCTGTCCATAAAGTGGGTATAGAAGGCCTAAATATGAAATTTGAAATATGAAATTTGAAAGCACTCAGTGTCAGTGTTATGTCACCAACTACAGTATATTGAAAGCATTCTGAATGACATTTTCATGTTTCATAAACAAAGATACTGTATAGAACGATATGCATCTAATGAAGAGTTTTTACCCTTATTTTCTAAGAAAACAAGTTTTATATAATGATCTGCCTTTATATGTTTACATGTGTCTGTCTGTCTCCTTCTGTATGTCATCTATGGAAATAATTTTTGAGCTTACTGGCAGATTGGCACAAATAAAGCCAAAAAGGCAAACAGATAGTTTTGTTTCCTGAAGTTTTTTGAAAATAGGCAGTGGGGTAAAGAAAATAACTTCAGTGAGATCTTCAGCTTTGTATTAAACAACAGAGAACACTCTTTTAGTCCTTTTTGAGCACACAAACTGAATGTGAAACCACCTGAAACAGAATACCCAATGCAATACTCTTATGTCAGATGGAAAAAAGAAAAAGAAAAAGAAAAAGAAAAATATTTGAATTAAACAAATTAATAATTTATAACTATTTCAATAGCAACTTCACTTGGTCTTGAAGTGCAGTTCAGCATAATAAAAAGGATATGATGAATTTAATCTCTTTCTTTTTCAACACTGAAACTATTCTGGAAAATTTTAACAGAGGTAGTAGAAGTTTCATTTGAAATCAAACCAGGGAAAGCACTATGTGTCCTTTTCTCCAGTAACGAAACAATCCTGAAGATGGATTTCCAAGACGTTCAATTCCAATATAAATAGATACAGGGACATTTACATATATATATATATATATGGACATACACACAAATTTAAAATATATTGTCAGGCCAGTAACTGAATGACTATACAATATTGCTAGTAAATCATCAGCTTGCAAGATACTCAGTAAACATTGTTCTTAAATGAGATGTTTGCAATTTAACACTTCTACAAGTGCAATCAATATGTTAAATGAGATTTTCCTGAAAAACTAGCCAGTTATTTAAATCCTTCAGTAGAGGTAAGAACTTTTGAGACTCTCACACTATTTTCAGAAACATATTTTAAAAGTTAGTTAACACTGGGATCTTCAAAATATTTAGGACCCAACTCTTTTCAAGGTTAGGTATGTTGTGTCAGGTACAGTTAAAGACCATAGAAACATTTAAATACTTACACACTATTCATTATCTGAGCTTTATAATAATCAACAATACCTGATAAATAAGTCTTGATTCATTTGCCACACAAAAATTACTAATGCTGTTTGAGATTCCACAGGGTATAGTCACCCTCTCTGTCACTCTAGAAAAATGATAATATTCAATATCTCTGTCACATTAAGAAATATGATTTTGATACCTAAATCTGGGGTTCTACTGTCTGGAACAGAATCTCAGCTCTTACAGCTTGGTAGAATTCACTGCACTATTGGGTTTTCAACACAATACCCTCAAATAAATTGTACTGATCTCTGTCAACTCTGTCAGTTTTGCCAAGAGCTAACACCATACAAATTACCTCAGACTAATTGACTAATGTGCTAGGATTCATCACCTTATTTCAGATATTGAAATTGTAGACATCTGCATGAGAGCCAGTTGCAATGGTGTCAATAAGTACTTAATATAAACATCTTATAAGCAGAAGTATCTCTATTAAGGCCTCTGACTTGTTTTTATCATTGGGCTGTATTGACAGAGTGGCCAACTCATCTGTAGAATTCTAAGAGATGTTTGATATATCCTGCTTACAGAATTTTTTGCTCTTCAGTAAAGATATATATGTTCCAGTGCCAATCTTTTTATGCTCAAAAAGGTAGGTGCCTACATCAGCCGTGGGTCTGAATGTTCAGTTCAATAAAAATTATGTTTTAACAGGAATTAGAACCCTTGTTTGAAATTATTGGGAGTTAGCTGACTATGTCTTAAAGCATTGACTACTAAAATCTTTGTTATACATAGAATCTGAAAGACAAGCTCAAAATAAGTAATCATTGGCTATGTCTCACTCAGTCGACTGGAGGCAGAATTGATGATGTCTGCAACTGCTAAATAAAAGAGAACTGGGGACCTATCTATCTCTACTCCTCATGCCAGGTGTCAAAAAGTGTCTTAGGAAGTTATATTGCTTAGGGACAAACCTCTTCAGAACCGACAAAAGAAAACTGGGAGGAAACTCAAGCCCTTGACATCTCACCGTATACACTGCTTTTTTGTTATCTCATTTCATGGCAAGGTTGTGAATTTCTGCAGCATTCTCCTTGTCTCTCTCTCTAAATGCCTAGCCATTAGCTAGACAGCTGTGGATATAAACTAGTTGATAACTACTTGGCCTCAAGGAGAGAGATTGGTCTTTGGCTCTTTTTCATTAAGCAGTGTAGGCAAAGAGCTATTTCTGTCTTTAATCCATTGCTATTTAATATAGACTGGGACATCAGTAAGGCAGCAGCTCCTACCAATCTTCTCTATGAATGAAATGTCTCCAGGGAAAAAGACTGAAAACAATCTTCTATTACTTTAACAGTTACAGAAGGTTATACTTACAAAATGTTCATGTAATTGCACGAAACATGAGATTCTAATTCTTCTGTCTCTTTTATTGATGACTTTACTGGACAACTTTGCTACCTTCCAGGAAAATTTTCTCAGTAAATTTCATAATCTTATTTGTGAGGAGAATCAATATGCTGAACAGCATAGTATTTGAACACAAATTACAAGAAATAATCTATTATTTTTTCAGATCTTCTTCTTAAAATTTGAAATCCAGTACTTACACCCTATCTCTACCAAAATATTGCAAAGTTGCTTTCTCATCGTTGTCAGTTGTTGACTGGTAATTGTTCTATGACAGTTTAAAGTTATTTCTTTAACTTTAGTCAAATCTTGGTGATTCTTACTATCTTTTGTTTTCTATTACCGTAGTTATGGTTATATTTGAGATCTATATTCTGCATGTCAATGATCTCATGTTCATTAAACTTGTTTGATTTATTAATAGAACCGTAAGAGGTATCATCTCAATACTTGAAACATACAGTGAGCTCAGTTTCCTGATGTTTCTCAGATCTTCCTTTTGTTATACTTGTTTTCTGCTTTTGATTAAACCTGCTCTTCCATCTGTTCCTATCCCAAAAATGTAATTTTAGGTATTAAACATTATATATTCTATTAGATGATATTATATGACAAGTGTGCTGTGGCACATTCTTTAAAACACGAATAAACACATGTTGACAAAAAGGACTGAGTACCTAAATAGTACAAGTAGTAGCTACAGCATTAGGTACTGAAATGGTTCAGAAGCCAATAAAAATAAGAGGACATTCTTTGTTTCCTTGAGTTCTGAAGAACCTCTAGTCTGAGCACATAGAGAGAGGAGAAAATATATCGTAAGATAAAGAATGTGACAATGGTAAATTTTCTAGTATGGAGGAAATAAATAAATAGGTAGATAAATAAACAAATGAGAGTACTGTAAGGAAGCAGAAAATGGGGGCTACATGGAAAAGAAGAAAGATCATGTAATAAAGTTGTAGTGAAGAGTCTGAGAGAAGGGTAAAGCAAAAATAACAAGTTACTAGGAGGCTGTACCTACACAAAAAAGTTGATCTCTCACTGCTAGTATTTCATGAAACATTGGGACTGACCCAAGGGCTACTGCTACCTTTTCTGGCTTAGATTTTACTTGGTGGTGTACCAAACTAACGAGTAACCAGCTCCAGTCATTCTCCAGTCTAGCCAGATCCAGGTACAAACTTTCACATTTGGATTTATGTAAAATGTAACAAGAACAAGTAGCATTACTTTCATTTTGCAGTGTCCGGAACACTCATTTAGGCCAAGAAAGACAAGGTCAATGTCTTGCTTCTATTTATGTGGTTTTTAAAATGTATTTTCCATAAAGCACATAAAGAAAATGCTCTTAATACTGGACTATAGAATGGTTCTATTTTTTCTTTTTTTTTTCTATACCATTTGTCTTTTAAAAGTAGAACAGTTTTAACTAAAGAAAGAATAAGCTCACATTCTAAATATTATATCTACTAGGTTTTTCTTTTGGACATATTGCTTAAGTATCTTCAAACAAAGGAAGAATTTGAATATGAATATTCAATATAATTGCTGAAATATCTCTGCTAGGCTATGAAAGCAGAGGGAGGTAAATGCCTAATCCCAGGGTGATATTCAAGTCTATAAAGCCAATAGAACCCTTAAAAGCTTTATAGAGTCTTAGGGCAGACTGTATTTTTATCAGCACTCTGTATTTCTTACACCGGGTGGCTTGTACTTCTTTATGTTACATTTTGTATGTCTCATTCTAAGGTACTCAGATTTTGTAGAGAGCTTGAGTTTGCTGTAAAGAAATCAGCAGAGTGAAAGGTATTGAAAGTTTGGCTCATTGTTCAAACACTAAATCCATTAACTTCTAATTCTCAGAAGCTGTGCAGAACGCACATTTAAAAGCACCTATCAATTATATGACTAATGTAATAATTCATAAAGCTTTCTTCATACATGCAATGAAATATCATGTTTCAACCTCCATTAATATGTACTGCAAACTCATATTCATGAGCTTTCTTTTCCATTCATCACTGATTTAGCAATATGCAAGTGTGTGGTGCCTGATAATTACAGGTGTCTGTTTCACTTTTACTAGACAAAGTACAATTACTATGTAAATTATTTTCTCTTTCTGTGAGAAAGAGGCATCTTGGTATTTTAAAGTGCAACGTGTGAACTATGGGGCAGTGACAGGATAAATATAAACACAGTTCATTTGTGCATGTGCTGAGGGAAGTAAATTACAATTTTCTTTGTCCCATACTACTAACAAAACTGTGCAAAGTTATGCATCAGAAGACAGCTTCAGAAATAGCAGACACTGAAGTGTAAATAGAAACAGACAGGAAGAAGGACACAAATGGTTACCCTTTAGGGAGACACAGTAGCAAAATCATATGGGGGGGTTGAAATCTTAAGAAACATATCAGGTGGGAAACAAAGGAAAAAACAATGGAACTTTTTCTGAACTTCACTTATATAAGTATGCATCAGGAGTGAAAACTGTAATTATTTGGGGTGTAAAGGAGAGTAAATAGAGAGTGAGTTTGAACAGTTATGTGAAAAATTTTTCGTGTTCATAGATATGAAATAATGTCAGTAGCAATTTTGCCTTTTCTGAAAATTTTTCTACTCATTCACACTTCAATAAAGGCTCTTTGGAGAAACTAACCAGTACAAATTAGGGCCTAGAAAAATAGTATTATGACAAATATTACCCTTATTTTTTCCCTACTATGAGAACTCAGTTTAGCTTTTACCCAAGACCTGACCAAATAATGTCAATATAGCATGTGAATTATATTCTCATGTGATTTAACTCATTTTTGCAAGTACTAAAACTAAGACTTCCTTCTCACTGCTGAAGGAATCTGAGAGTGGACAGCTACTGTTTTTCACTTTGTCATTTTCCTCCTTTCGTATTTCTGTACCCATGAGATGTGACGATTAATAATCTAGCCTTACATGTTCTTCCTGGACAGCGTGAAACTCTGGGGGCTTCAGGGTTATGGGTCCATCAAACTCAGCAACTTGGAAACTGTTGGTTGATTTAATGCTCTCTTAACACAAGCAGTGATGCCAAATGATATCTTTGAGACACCATTTCAAATCAAGTTGGATGTTTTGCCTGTAATTTTACTGGAAGACTATTCCAGGAAACTTTTTTTTTTCTAATTTTCAGGTGGTTTTTAGACATTTACTTTTGTGATAACAACTTCCTTTAGCTCAAGTAGATCTCTTTCTTCCTGCTCTTTACCCCTAGTGGGTTAATATCATCTGTCCTCATAGACTTAGGTTCCAAGATCTTTTAATCTCTTCGATTCATGAAAAGTAGTCTGTTCCCTAATCAACTTAACCTGCATCTGTTCCAATGCTATTTAATCTTTCTTCAAGACAGGTGAGCAAAACTGCAAGGAGTCATGCATGACAAATCTTGCATAGTCCAGGCCTACACAACCATCAACACCTGAGTCACACAAGAATACCATACCTGTCCTACCAAAAGTTTCTATTTGCCTTCCCATTTTATATGTTCATATTCACTCCCTCATATATGAATATAATTTGAAACTATTTCATTAATATGTGGATATTTCAACTGCTTATTATTGATTGTACCACAATTTCTAGATAATTTGTACATTATTTTCAGTCTTTTTAACAGCTGTGGTTTTTTGTTGTTGGTTTGGTTTGTTTTTCTACAAAACTGTCAAAGAAATAAATTTTATTTTTCCTTAATATACGTTCCATTCTCTAGTATATCAAATTTTCATTTTCTTGTATTTTAAAGCCAAGAATACAAAACAAAAGAAATTACAAGTTTAACCTAAGATTCCCATTTGGAATACTAGTGTTGACCTTGGAAGAAGTAAGAAAAACTTTAATGTAATACATTTCATACGATTTGTATTGACTTTGCAAAGGCACATACTCGCTGGCATTGATATAAAACAAATAACACTTGATCACAGTCACAATGTTTATACTATTCTGATAGATTCAAACACTGGTAGAGGACATTAACTATTACAACAGTATTAAAATTTGAGCTACATTCCTGACTTAGAGTTTTGGAGCTTGGGGGTATGGTGATATTACAAATGAGCATTTGAACATTATTTTCTATAGCACTTTATTTTGTTCTTCTTCTTGCTATATTAATGTTTGAAACATGAAACTATAGAACCTGGTCTTAAGTATGCCAGTTGAACAAGTTTTCAAAACTATATACTTCTGAGGTTCATACAGCTGTTAGCTTTCGAGTCAAATCTGCTGCATGATTCCTGCACACTTCATTCTTCTATGATATAAGTGCCATTCTCCTGAGATAAGTGAAGTTTCATGTTCCCATTCTGAAAGAAACTCCACTTAGTTGGACTCCTATGCCAACATAAAGCCAAAGGTCTGATTAAAGTCACGGTTAAGGAAATTGACCTGGAGATAGGAGGGGGAAATTGAATTGCTCATATGAAAGAACTTGGTTATGAGACCTTTTCCTCAAGCCACTTGGGCCTGTCAGCATTAGCTATCAGAGATATCAAGGTTTTAGTGGTTTTAATGTCATATAAACCCTGGTTATGACTGAAGCGTTCAAACCTTTTGCTCAGACACAATCCTATTTCTACAGACAGGGTGTTTTTCATAAGCAGAGAATATCTTCTAGTTGTCAGGCTTTAGTACTAAACATACAGCTCAAAGTGTGTCCAGTGAAAAAGCAGCTGCTTCACAGGATTACTGTAGAAATTATCTGGAAAAAATATTACTTTTTTTTGCAAAGCCTGGGAAAAACTTTGCAGTGTTTAAGCTTCACTATATAGCCAGAATCACTCTCAAATATCCGTTTAAGAGAAGACTCCTTGGACATAGCTGGATGAAGAACTCATAACACCATGAGTTCACTGGGAACGCTTTCTGATGCAATGGGGAAGAGACAGTGGAAAAGCACAAATCTGCCACTAGATCTTCACTAGACTGCATTGCTTCTCAGGGAATGAGTGGAACAGTGTTCAGGGTAGCCACTTTGATAAGTGTATTGGGTTTGCATGGTAAGGTTTTGATAGTGAGGGGGCTACAGCGCTGACTTCTGTGGGAAGGTGCTAGAAGCTTTGCCTGTGTCCAATAGAGACAGTGCCAACTGCCTCCCGTATGTACCAGCTGGTGGCCAAGGTTGAGCTCTTCAGAGATGGTAGTAGTGCCTCTGGGATAACGTATTTAAGAAAGGGAAAAAAACTACTGTGGAGACAGCAGTGGAGAGAGGAGTGAGATGTGAGAGAAACATCTTTGCAGGCACCAAGATCAGTGAAGAAGGAGGGAGAAGTTCTCCACATGTCAGAGCAGAGATTCCCTTGCAGCCCGTGGTGCAGATCAGGGTGAGGCTAGCTGTCCCCCTGCAGCCCATGGAGGTTAACTGTGAATCAGATATCCACCTGCAGCACATGGAGGACCACATACCGGAGCAGGTGAATGTCCAAAGGAGGCTGTGCCCATATGGGAATCCCAAGCTGGAGCAGGTTCCCAGCAGGATCTGTGGATGCATGGAGGGGTCCATGCAGCAGCAGGTTTGCTGGAAGGACTTGTGACCCCGTGGGGACCTGTGCTGGAGCAGTCTGTTCCTAAAGGACTGCACCCCATAGAAGAGGCCCATGCTGGAGCAGTTTGTGGAGAACTGTCTCCTGTGGGAAGGATCCCATGCTGGAGCAAGGGAAAAGTATGAAGAGTCTCTCAACTGAGGAGTAAGGAGAGGCAGAAATAATGTTTGATAAACTGATCACAAGCCTCATCTATGTCCCCCTGTGCCACTGTAGTGGAGGAGGTAGAGAAACTGGGAGTGAAACTGGGCCCAGGAAGAAGGTAGGAGTGAGAGGAAAGTGTTTTAAGATTTGGTTTTATTTCTCGTTATCCTATTCTGCATTGATTGTTGATAAACTAGATTAATTTACCCAACCTCAATCTGTTTTACCCATGACAGAAACAGCTGAGTAATCTCCCTGTCCTTACGTCGACCCATGTATTTTTCTCTCCTCTGTCCAGCTGAGGAAGGCAGTGACAGAGCAGTTTTGGTGCAGACTTCATGTCCAACCAAGGTCAACCCACCACAATAAGTAAAAAATTCACGAGGATTCTCATAGTTCAGAAGTGTTCCTGAATACCTTGATGCATAATGTTATGCCTTTCTGATTACATTGTTTACTAGAAAACACTTTGTTGACACCTTGGGTATCAAATCTCTACCTGGACTGTGCAGCTTTTAAAGGTTCACATGCTGTTACTCTATGAGAACCTGAGATATATCCTCGGGAGATGGAAAATTGTAAAGTTCTGACTGTGCTGTTTGCTTATTTGTTAAACCCTTGGGTAAGCAGCACATAGTTGTTATATGTTACCCTTCAAAAAAGACCAGAAGAATTGCTTACTTGGGAATTTAAAATCCTCTGTCATATCTATAACCATAATCAAAAACAGATAAGTAGGTATGAGTAGAAAGAATCAGACAACCATATATGAAACTTTCACCACACATTTTCCTAGCCTTAAGTATTTGCAACACAAGAATTTATTGACCCTAAAACTGTTTTTTGTGTTTTCAGTAATCCTCAATGGATTTCTTCTGTATGAACTTGTTCAGTCTTTCTCAAAATGCATGAAAACTTTTAGAATCTTGTAACAGGGAATTTTATCCTTTGACAGTATATTTTGTAAATAATTTAGTAACTATTAAATGAAAACCAGTTGAAGTAAATAAATAAATAAGATAAATAAATGTATTTATACACTGGGATCCCTTCCAACTCAAGACATTCTATGATTCTACACAAAAAAAAAAAAAAACACATTGATGGATTTGCTACTCATCACAGTAGCAAAATAGAAGCATAGGTGAGGAAGTGAAGGAACAGCACAGTTAATATACTAGACTGAGATTAAATAGGAAATTATTTCTCTATCCAACTGATAGTTTGTAATCTTTCCTGAAACAAACCTTTCATAAATATCATTTTTATATACCTGATACCTTAGAGCAAACATCATCCTAAGGGAGAAAGTCTCCTTTTCGGAGTCCTTACAGGTATCTGCATGCATTTAACATTTTTATCCAAAGCAAGTTTACTTTCTAGTTTTCTTAGAGACAGTTCATCCACTCTCCTTAATTAAAATGCACACCAGCTCTCTTCCTTGGTGTCTTAGAAAGGTGAATGTCTCTTTGTTAAAACAGGTGTCACCTCCTTACTTGACTGACCAGCTAACCTGTTATGGAGGGACCCCAAAGTCAGTTTTATGGGGCAAAACAAGTTCCAAAACAGATTTTATTCTGTCTGGAAAAGTACAGCCAATGAACTGACCAAAATAGGGTATATGCAATTAGTTACCACTCCGATAACATAAGATAAAGGTTCAGATGTCAGTTGAGGAGGTTATTGGGGTGCAGCAAAATAAGAATAATGAGGATCCACAGCATGCATGCACACACTCACAAGAAACAAAGCCAGAGCCCTCTGACTCCAGGACTCCACGTGCCTGATTCAGCAAGGACTACACTTACCTGGTCAGCAAGGACTACAGTAGATTATCACTCACCCAAACAAGGAGGTGAGGTGTTCCCAGTCCTGGGAAGTTTCCTTAGACAACATTCCTGCCTAAGGGGAGGGCTCTGGCACAGACCCGCTGCTCTGAGAAGACCACACAAAGGGAAACTTCGCTGGGGACCCCGTTTTATAGTCTGATCAGCTGGCTGTGGGCATTCCAGAAGCTTCTCTGCTTCTTTGCTCCCCCCTCTTCTGCCAACAACTCTGCCAACCAGCTCCGGGTCCTTCAAAAGAGCCATTAACTGCCCCGTTGAAGGAGAGGTGGATGTGCAACTGCCACAGCAGTACTCAGAGGGGAGAAGTGCAACTGCCATAACAGTTCTCAGAAGTGGGGGAAGTGCAACTGCCACAAATCTCAAATTATAAAACTCTTCTCCTTTGTGTCATGACATAGTGTACATGTTCCCTTATGTTCCTAATTCTGGCTCTTATTTCTCATTCTCAAAGATAAAACCACACACGTTACTGCTGACCTTCATCTGACATCAGACACAATGAGTAATTATAATGACCGTATCTTTCTTCAAGCTTCCTGTAGCAAAATTTAAAATGCTTTTGAGGGTGTTTTACAAAATTTCTACACTCTCTGTTACAACATGATACTAAAGGACCATAAATTCTGCCACTTGGATCAAAATTTTACAAAGTACCTTTACAAGGCCTTAGAGTCCATGTTAAGGTCATCCTACTTTCTAGTTCCACGGCTAAATCTCCAGCTGCTGTACAACAACTTGCAGGTTCTTAAACTATTAAGTTATTCACACTGATAGTGAGAACATTAATAACTACTCATGCATCCAAAAATAAATTGACCTGAAATATAAACCAACATAACCTAGAGAATAAAAGAACCACTTCCTGATGTAGCTACAAAACCTTTTCTCGGTTATGCTGCAATTCCATTCCACAGGAAGGGGCTATATTTTGCATTTACAATTGCAGTTAGTTTATGCAACACTTTTTTTCTTCTTGTTCTTTTAATTTTTTTTTTTTTAATATGTGTATTTTAGTATCAACATTGAGTAACAGAATTTGTAGAATACTTACCCAATGGATCCTTTAATAGGTAGATAGGTCGGTTCCTTTCCAAATCTGCTTCCATATTTATACTTTTCAATGTTGCATGTTGTAGTCTTTTTGAGAATCAGACTCTGAATCTTTCATGAATTATCAAGCAAAAATATTGTTGATAGTCTATTCCAAAGAAATATCTAGCTGATGGAACTGATGAATATGGTCTTTGAAATCTACTATGAATCAGTACAATTTTGGTTCTCACTTTAGATAAAACACATATTGTTGATAACATACTTCATAATATCAGAAATAATAAAATCCTAAATAAGGATTTATCTTGAACAGTCATGTTGATATATGATCATGACTATACACACAGATTTCTGGAGCATTTTAACCTGATCAGTATCTGAAAACCCCCAAAGTGGGGAATTACAAATTAAAATATTATGAAAATTAAAACAATTTTTTTCTCTTTCAGCTAACACTGACAACTCAGCAAGACTCTTAGTAAAAATTATTACTTTAAGTGAGTATAAGAATAATAGATGGATTCAGGTTATTGTGCAAGATCAGACAAGGGGTAATGAGTTCAAACTGGAATGCAAGGGGTTTCACTTAAGTTTGAGCAGGAACTTCTCCTCAGTAAGGGTTTCAGAACACTGGAACAGGCTGCCCAGGGTAGTTGTGGAGTTTCCTACTCTGGAGACATTCAAAACCTGCCTGGACACATTCCTGTGTAACCTCATCTAAGTGTTCGTGCTCCGGCAGGGGGATTGTACTAGATGATATTTTGAGGTCCCTTCAAATCCCTAACATTCTGTGATTCTCTGATTCTGTGATCAACCTTTCATTGTCCAGGGTAATTTAAATGTGGTATAAAATATATAAAAAGCAATTGAAATTACTGGCATCTAGAACAACTTGATCTTTCTCAAATTCAAAGTAATATATAAACCACAAAGCATAAAGAATGCCAGTTTTCATATAGCTCATATGACACTTTATTGAGGTATCAAAGAAAAAGGATAATGCCATAAATAATAACGTGCACATAAGGAAACTCTTTTTAATGCAAATAACACATATTCTCTATAAAGCAGATTGCAATGTGGTTTAGAGAATTAAAATAAAAAATCCTGAATCACTTTTTTCCCGCATACACTTTTTTGCACTGATTACAAGAGACAATGGAAAATAACTTTCATAAAATGTTATCAATTTTTTATTATGACAATTTGTTGTACAATTATTGCACAAATTATTATACAGAAATACACAAATAATCAGTTTTATCGATAAGTATTTTAATATCTCCATTGAATCCAGTCTTGTTGCATTGAGTTTGATCTACACAGGAAGAAGTCTGGATAGCAAACTTAAGGGTAAGAGAGACCCCAAGAGAGAAAGTTTCTTCCTTACATAAGGTCACTGATTTCAAACACAATCCATCTGTTTTTACTTAGCTTTTTAAAGTTCCCTTCCTAACATTTTTCAGAAGACAAAAACTCACTTTGTTTAGGGTATTATTCAGTATATAAATGTTCTAATATTTTACATATAAATGTGTTCTAGCAATATACTGCAATCATTAAAATCAAAAAAGCAAGCTATGAATAAATTTTCAGTAATGTAGCAGAAGATAATACAGGGAATGTTAGAGAAACAAAATTATATGAAAGTTTGCCATCACCTTGTGTTTGTTTCTTTGTTTTACCAAAGGTAAATTTATAAACCCAGGTCTCTAAGATAAGAACTGAAAGGATATACATGTTTAGATGTAAGTTCCCCTGTCTGTGTGTACATAACAAAACCAAATTTTCACCTACTAGAAGCTTACAATTAATTAGATTGCTTAGCATTTTTGTTATTCAGCCTATCTCTTTCAATTCCTAACTGCAAATTTAAGATATTAGTTGCAGGTATTTAATTCTGAAAACAATGAACATTTTCTTAAATAAAGAAGGTAGGCAGTTGGAGATCATCTTCACTCATAATAGACATTTTTCTTTACTATCTACGTGGGAAATGTAGTGCTCGTTAGATGGTCATCTAATTATCTGAATTTGTTTCACTGAGTTTACTGACAGCACTGTCACGGAGGCACCCCGAGGTTAGTTTAAGGGACAACAGGGTCCAAAACAACTTTTATTAAACCAATGAGAAACAGGGTTTTAGCACTCCAAAAGTGACTTAAATACAGGTTCAGATATCAGTTGAGGAAAATTATTAAGGGGCAGCAACTAATACAACAGGCGGTCCACAGAGTGCATGCACGTGGCTTCACCCAAAATAATGCCGGAGCCACCCCAGAGTCTGGGAGGAGTACACACTCACCTGAACACGGTGTGGGATTATTTTTAAAGAGATACACGTACTTGCAGTGAGTACGGAAAGTGTACACTCGTGATTCTGCGAGGGTAAATTTATAATACACTCGCAATCTTGCGAGGGTTAATACACGTGCAAATGTGCACGGAATATTACATGTGCTTATGTGGAAGCACGGGAGGAAAATACAGTCGTGATTGTGCAAGGAAATAATTTATACACGTGTTCGTATTGAGCATGGAAAGTTACATGTACAAATGTGTACAGAAAGTTACACGTGCTTATCTGGAAGCACGGGAAGAAAATACACCCACGATTATGCAAGGGTTAATTTTACACGTGCTCATATTGAGCATGAAACGTTACATGTGCATATGTGCACGGAAAGTATAAATACACTCGCAATCCTGCGAGAAGCTTTACTCACACCCAGGGTGGTAAGGCAAGTGGAGTCTCCATCCCGGGGAGAGGGGCTCTCGGTGGCAGTATCTTGCTCACGGTCCGAGAGACCCGCGACAATGGGCGGAGTCTCGACGAGAATCCCATTTTTTATATTGGCTGATCAGATCTGACTGTAGGCATTCTAGAAGCTTCTCTGCACCCCCACACTGGCTGTGGGGTGCCCCTGAAGCCTCCAAACATCCCCCACAGTGGCCGCGGACACTCAGCGGCTCACTGGTGCCTCGACACTCCCTTCTCCTAATGGCCCTGGCCAGGGTGCTCTGGGGCCAAACAAAAGAAGCTGTTAGCCTCAAGTAACAGATAGAGAGAGAAATGTACCTGCTCCTTCCATACTGAAGGAGGGAGGGGGAGAGAGGGGGGTTTGCATCCTGTCCCAAGCACACAGCTTTTTTTCTTCTTCAGTGTGTTCAACTGCTGCCTTAGAACAAACTGCTAATGGAAGCTGAGCATGAGAGAGGAGGTGTGTTCAAGCACTTAAACAATTTCTAGAGCATTTGTCTCAGAAGCAGAAATTTTACAATGTGAAGTCTAGGCAATCAGCACATATGAACTCAAAGAAATATATCCAAGTCTATACAGATTGAAAAACAGCCAAAAGGTGTCCTGCCCATCATGCCATGTTTCCTCTCTAAGGAAACAGTTTTCACCTTTCTGCTGGAGTTGAGCTATATTAGCTGAGAAAGCAAGCTAGTCAGCTAAAGACTAAATCTGTCCAGAAGGTAATGGATGGAGATGTGAGATTCTATTTTTTTTTGTCTCAGGAATAGTTTTATTGTTTCTGTTTTTAAATCTAGCAATAGGCTAACACAAAATGCAGATATGGGAAGTTATACTACATCCAAAAACTAACATCTGATCCTTTTGCTCCTTATTCAGATTTCCTGTTGCTAGCTCCTCATTTCATTCTGTAATTCTGATTTGTCTGGCTATATAATCTCAAGAAGAATGTTGGCATTAGTTTTGTCCAAGGTGTATATTAGTCATACTCTCTTCAAATGTTGATTTAACTTTTTCTCTGCCTGTCTTCCAATACCCCGAAAATAGTTTTCATTTGTGTAAAAAGTTGATTGATATGCTCCCCTTTCTGGCAGACATTAGCTAGACTAAACACAAAGTGAAAAAATGCACCCCGCATTTCCTATAAATTTACTTTATAGTTAACAGAAGAATGATAGAAACAATAGTTACGACATTCCCCAGATCTGTAAACATAGCTGACCAGTCTTTCCATGGCAAATTAAAAACCTTAAAGCAATCTTTTCTTTCTACTGCTCATCACTCATTTCTAGAGAAGAGCCACTTGGTCAGCTAGTGAAATGAATGGGAGAAAACGTGCATCCAAACAGGCAGGGGAAGTGATTAAATTGAGAAATAATGAAGCTCTCTCCATGGCTAAATAATTTTTTGTATCATTACAACTGAAGGAACAATACTGGAAGGAAGGGGAAGATAACCTGGTTAAGTCAGCACCAAGACCAAAAAAAGACCAAAACAAGTATTCCTCTAACCAGCTCCTAAGTTAAGTAGATTGCATTATTCTGTCAGTCTTCAGAGAAGCCACACTTATTTGAATCACTTATTTTGTGTTTAGACACTTAAATTTTTAGAGATAGAGTAAAAGTTAAGTGCAATAATATCCTAATGGGTTGGACTGTAATACACTCTGAATTTCTGTCAAATTTGTGACTTCAATGTTATGTCTTCAGTCCAAGAAATAGCTTCACCATCATCAAGTGACTGCGTGCATTTCCCAGTAAATAAATGGTTACATGTTGGGGAAAAAAAAAAAAATATCCAGAAAGCACAAAGAGACAGAGATTTGTGGACTAAAATTAAAGACTGTTTCTAAAACATGTTCATGAATTCTGCTCTTCTATTATCTGAACTTATTCTGCACATTCTGTAGGAAAAAAGTGAGCAAATCCATTACTTTCTGCATACATCCCACTTAAATCTATACTTAACATTCATTCTTAAAGTATATGACAGTTTTCAGACAAGCTTACAATAGAATTTTAAAATGCTGTTGAGTATTAATCATTTGGTGAAAAACAAATGGAATTACTTGATTATTTTAGTAATTTATGTCTGGAATCAATTATTTAAACCTTTTCTATATATACCACCTTGTATTTCTGAAAATGAGTTCTTTTTTATTGGTAGATATACTTGGTGCTAGGAACTGGATTCCTAAAAAAAAAAAACTAGCATGATTTCTTGTAACAGGTGCAGGTGCCCATGTGTGCCTGAACAGACATGGTCCATTCTGACTAGTGCTAATGGACCAACTGCAGGACAAAGCTGAGCTCCTCAGCCAAGATGGTAATGCCTCAGGCAAAGTATTTCAGAAAGGGCAAAATGCTTCATGACAGTGAGGAAAAGTTGAGAAAGAAACAGCTTTGTGAGCGCCAAGGTGAGAGAAGAAAGAGGGGAATGATGAGCTGGAGCAGAGATTCTCCTGGAGTCTGTGGAGGGGTCTATGCTGAAGTGTCTCTATCCTGACTCACAAGTCTTCTCCTGTTTTACCCCTCTGTCCTGCTGAGAAGGAATGAGTGAACAGCTGTGCGAGAGTTTGACTATTGACAAAGGCTAACTCATCACAATTCAAGTTTGTATTTTGATGCATTAATATAACAAAGGAATAACTGCCATCTTTTATTTTTCTTTTACACACTGCTATTAAGTTTTAATTTATATAGACATATTTTGGTATTTCCTTTTCTGTTATTTACATTCATTTTCAATTTATGATCTTTTCCAAACTTAATTCTAAATTGTTTGTACATACAAATCCTTGTAGTGTTTGATAAATGTAAACTGGAAATATTTAAACAGTTTTAGAACACTTCTTGAAGGATCTGATAACCCTTACAGTTATAGAAAACTGACAACATGGCACTAATTCTAAAACAAAATAACTTTGCAAGCTCTAATTTGTATAACTGTATATAAAGATATATTAATCTGAACTTAACAGACTAGAATGACTTTATTGCTTTCAAATTGGTAATAATTGAACAAAATTGAGCAGAAGGCTGTACACTCACTATACAAACAGCAGTATAATTCATACTTTGCTGAACAACAACGCCTCCAAAGTACAATTGTAGCATGGTAATATACTCTTAAGATCTATCTTATGTCAAAATTCTATCCTAGAATTGCAGAAAAAAACTGTTTACCAGAAGGTGAAAAATAAGACTATGTTTCCTATTAAGTTGAAACTGGAAGAAGGATAGAGAAAGGGCTTCAAGATTTATTAAGGAATAGAGAACCTTTCATTAAAAAAAAAAAAAAAAAAAAAAAGGGAACAGACACAGCGAAAAAATTCAGTTGTGGGTTTTTTTTGGTGTTGTTTTTTGGTGGTGGTGGTGGTTTTTTTTGGTTTTTTTTGGTTTTTTTTTTTTTTTAACTTGAGAAAACAATGTTACCATGAGATCAATATGAACATAGGAAACTAGAAAATCATAGAACTCTAATCAACAGAGTAGTGAGGTTCTGGAAGAACTTTCCTCTATATAAAAAAAAAAATATATATATAAAAATAATAATTATCATGTTATCTGGATGGCATATGAAGAGATTTATATAAAATGAGAGGTTTTTTCAAGATAGCAAAGCTTGGGCTCAATGGTTCAAAAATTTCTTTTCAACTCCTTTTGCGTTCATCATTTTTGTTGAAAACCAGGAGTTCTTCATGTACACTCATGCATGTTCAGTCCTAGTGAATATGACACCCAAGACTAGGGATTCATGATCTTCCCTTAATTAGTTTTTAAAACACATTATTCCATCCTTTAAAAAGGTTGCTGTTCATTCAATCTCAGATCAGTATACAAATTATAATACACTTTTTTTTTTTTTTTTTCCTTTAAACCACAATGTCTTAATTTAACTAAATGTCAAGAAAATACATTTATTCTCCTGGAAGGAAGATGGCTAATTAAATCTTCCACGAAAATTTTTAAGTCGTATTGAAAAAATCTAGCGAGAAAATTTAATTGTAATTGACTGAAAGTGTGCCACATTAAGGGAAAATAGGTCAAAACATTTGGTGTGCACAACAGAGATGGGCCAAAACCAAAAAATCTAGTATTTTGGTAAGAGGTAGACACCACACAGAATAAATTGCCTCTGTTGTGTGTCTTCAAGTGCATGACAGCAAATATCACTAGGAATGACACTACAAAATCACCATACTCTAATTATTCAAGTTTTCACATGACATGTGGCTTCTATTACTACTTCCTTAAAACAAGTCTAAATACAGGAGAAGAAAAAATACAGGAGAAGAAAAAAACAAAATTATTATTGCCATGATTTTACTTATAACTCCTATTTAAATGGCCTTCTGTTTCTGTGGCATAGTAATAATATACTGAGTCTCCTACATTCGTTTTTTATCTGCCTCTTTGCCTTTGCTGTTGGGCAGTGTCAGGCTACTGCCGCTCTGGGAATTAACTTACAAAGGCTGCTTTATTTCTCTTCACTGAACACCTTCCTACAGGGACCTTTAGTGTCACCTTGGTAATGCAACTAGCTGCCTTCAGTCCAGTGCCTGGATTTCAACATTTATTTTTACCTTTAATGGGAATTTCATTTTCTCATGATGTCAGAAAATATTTGCAAAATTTTGTCTTGAATTCTAATTTTCGTAATGTTGCATATTCCAACTGTCATCAATTAAAGTTCGTTTTTTTTTTTTTGATGGGGAGGAAGCAGAGAAAGAAAGTGTCTGAAAAAAAAATACTGATACAATGTCAAAAAACTGCTATGTTTACTTTTAAATTCAACATGTGTTTAGTTAAAGTAACAGTATGCAGACTGGTTCTAAATAAAGCCACAATTTATAATGCCCAAGGCAAAAAGCATATTCTTTCCCTCAATATTGCACATTGAGAAGGAAGCAGAACTAAGTAAGAGGAGTATAGAAGGATCCTTTTTAATTTAATTCTGAGTACAATCAGTATCGTGCTCAAAACATTGAATTTAAACAACAGACATACGAAGCCAGCATTGGATTAAAATCAGGTATTTATTCCATAATGCAAATAGACATGAATATTCTTAGAAAAGTTTTTGGATCAGTGGCAAATGATCTCTTCATCATACCAGAAGGCAGATATTGGATTTGGGTGCGGTTTTTTTTGGATACTGATATTTACACAAATCCACATTTGAATTAAATATGACAAAATACTTCTATTTATCATGCAAGCAAACTATTAATCTAGGATTCACTAAGGGAAGATGCTTCACTGTAGGGATAAGCTAGATCAGTCTTGGCAAGATTGACTCAGGATAGGTGCAGGCTTTGGGACCTTACAGTGTTTGGGTTTTTTTTCCCCTCTTTGGGTTGTTCATTTGCTAGGCTGGATTCATACGGTTTCAAATCACTTTTTAGGTGACGACATTGCATTGCATTGCATGAGATAATCAATGTTTATACACATATTATTCACTCCCAGTGGTCCATAAAATGTTAGTCACCATTAAAGAAATACTTCACTGCAACATCGACTTCATCCTGGCATTTCTGATATTTAGAATATGCGAGGCAGCGTTTCACTTTTGTGCCTGAACTGGGATAAGGTTTTTTGTCCCTTCCTCAGTTTGAAGACACCTGACTGTGGCTATAAATTCAGTAAGGTTGTGACAGCCACACAGTCACTTTCCCCATTCCAGTGTCCTTTGTTTCAGAGAGGCAAATGAACAAGTTTTCATAACTTTTTGGACCTGCTCCATTCTACTTTGAATATTAAGATTCAGGGCTTTCCTTAGTTTTCCTTAGTTTTTCCCACTCTGTTTCCAGGCATGTGATACAGAGAATTATGAAATGTTCTGGTTTTCTCTCCATTTGATACAGCTGAAATGAGATTAAGGGGGCAGTGGAGTGTTATTTATTCTTCCACATGTTCAAGGGAAGTTGGAGAAAAGTTAAGCATCTCTTTGTATTCAGAAAGATACACCCAGAGTAACCTCTTACTTCTAGTATACCCAATAGCAGAATTCATTCCACTTAAATTTAAATGCGTACTGTATGGACACTCTGTGTGATCTTGATATGTAGTCTTCTCTTACAGTTAATGAAGAGGAACAGGCACTTCTAGGGTACAGTTCATCCCATTCAAAAGTTGTTGACTAAAATCAGACAGATAAAACATGTCTTAGAGTAACCTATTTCTCTGTTTCTTTGTTTTTGACTATAAAAAAGTTTAAATTATGATCTCAGCTGGGGACTTCTACATCTAAATAATTCCAGTGTTAGGGTAGATGAAACTCACCTTCATTCTTTTGATCCTACTTTTCTTCCCTGAAGCCAGAAGGAGAATTGCCGAATGCATAAATATTGCATGCTTTTGTTTCAGTGAGACATAGTTCACATACCTTTTCATAATGAAATAGTACTTACAGAGTAGTGGCGTTTTGTTAGGCACATAGTTATTGACAATTTTGGGGTTTACAATTTTTTCTTTTTTGTCTGTAGTCCGTAATGCAGACACTACAACAATTTAGTCCTACTCTATAAATCTATTTTAGATTTTTTCATTCCATTTGTGGCATCAACATTTTAACAGTCTAGGAGAATGTCTATTATTTTGTTTTACTACAGAGAAAAATACCTGTATTTTATATTTAGCCTGAAAAGTGCTACTGTGGAGCTACAGCACATTATATAAAAAAATAATTATTTGCAGGAGCATTTTGTTCCTGTGTGGTAAAGAACACATCACTTCAGCCCCTGATATGCAAAGGTCTAAAAGGTCACTTCTTTCCTTACACATGCAAGTTCCGCATAACACTAGCATTTTTTTCTGACTTTCTATTAGCTTTTTTATCAAAGACCTGCAGGTGTTTTGATATATTCAACAAAAG
This sequence comes from Patagioenas fasciata, assembly GCF_037038585.1. Taxonomy (NCBI): domain Eukaryota; kingdom Metazoa; phylum Chordata; class Aves; order Columbiformes; family Columbidae; genus Patagioenas; species Patagioenas fasciata. The sequence goes on from NC_092520.1 coordinate 36,573,666, forward strand.
ATCTATTTAGCAGGCATAGTGGTTGCAAACATTAGGAGGGATTGAGAATAAAATTACTGAAGATAGGCTTCACTGCATCCCTTTGCTTCAATATATTCAATGCTTAACTGTCTATATGTTGTTTTTTTCGATCCACAGAAGTCTTAATTAACTCCTAATGGACCTTTCATGTTACATGGAAACTTCACATATGCTTATTGTACAATGCCATTTACATAATAATGCCTTAATTCATTTTATATTAACCTCAGCAATAATCAAAATATGCTTGCTGATTTGCATAAAGTCAAACCACCTTGTTACTCAAGAAGCCTCATGCTACAGACTTATTTTATACGATTTATTAATGAGCTATTTATGGTACCAGAGGCGTTCTTGGGAGCAGTTTTCCCTACCTATGTAGCTGGGTCAGCCCGATATTAATGTAATGTAATTAAAACAGCAAACAGCCTCATTTTTCTGAGCAGCATTATCTACTTACATATTTATGCAAAATGTCAAGACATCTGGATTCATATTTTTTCCCCAACTGCTTTCCAGAACACATCAAATAAATTTAGTATACATGAGGAGCACATATTATCTAAGTACTCCATAAAGATCAATACCTGAAACATGCTTATTTAGAGTCATCTCTTCCTCTTAGGCTCATATAAATCTGTTTATTACAGTGTAGTTCTTTCTAATTAACTCCTAAGAAGACTCAAAACCTTAACGTACACATTAAAAGGAATACACTAGTAATGAATATTCTGCAATCTGTTCAAGTTCTGGCTATTAACTTCATTGCAAAACAATGACAAATGCAGATTTGCAGTGAAAAAGAAGGATTCAGGTTTGTGAAGATAGTGCAAAAATTGCAAATTATTATTTATTTAAAATATAATTCAGTCAAGTTTTAAACAATATTTATAAAAACATGTAGCATGTATTAGGACTCAGTTCTACGAAGTTTCTCTTTGACAACATTTTTGAAACACTAGATATAATTGATAGGACTTAAAATCTACAACTATTGTAGTTCATTTTTTATATTTAATTTTCTTCTGCTTCAGCTACCAGCACTGGTTCTAGTTATGCATTTTTTGCTACATTATAAGCCCTCTTGCTTCAGATATCATCCTCAAATAATATGCTTAGATCATATTTTCATATGCTTTTAAAATAATATATCTATTTATATAATATTTTTGTTGTTTCCAACACCAGCATTTTAAAAATTGTCTAGATTACCTTAAAAGTTGAACAAGGAAGTTAGAGACCACTGTGGAAACCATAACGAAAAACATATCATACAGAACAATAAGGAAAGTCATTTGGCTCTGAAGAAACAGAATCTGAGATTATAACTGGTTTGTAGAATGGATCAGACTTCTCAAAAATGTTTATTTTTTGAAAATAAGTATTTCTCTTATACTTCTTAGCAAAAGAAGTGAGGCATTTGATTTTCAAATTATTTGATTTGTAAATATTTTAATGGTGTTTAGTAGGTGGTATGTTTCTATCTGGTTTTTGAGCCCTATATTGTCTCCATAATTGGATAATGTTTCCTAGAAGTACTATTAAACATGACAGAGATTAAGAGGATATGATTCTAAAGGTTTATGTGAAAATGTATGGAAACAAAACTTTGGAAGACTAAGGGACTTGATTCAGGCAAGCACATTGTCAAGGTTTTGATTGCAGAGTGACAATAAAACCGTGGCAGAGGTATTGTTAACCCCTTCTTTGCCCCCTTCCCTCTTCAGCCCCTCCCTCTCCCCCCTTCCCACTAAGGACAGCCGATTGGAAGGGAAAGAAGAACAGAGAGAAGAGAGTTGGAAAAATTAAAAATGTTTTACTAATGCTACTACTAATAATAGAGAAAAGAATACAAATCCCATCTTGAAAGTCCCAGCAACTGCAGAGCTGACACCCGAAGTCCTGGACTGGACTCTGCAGCCAACGAGAGTTGAATTCAGTCATATTCAGGCCTCAGTTTGCAGGTACGACTGGCAAGGTCATCTCCTAATGTTGGCCATAAGGAAAATGGGACGAGAACCTCATGATCTCTCACTTTTATATGAAGTATTCACGTGAATAGAATGTTATACTCAGTTGGTCAGTGTCTTGGTCATCTGTTTCTCATTGCCCCTCTGACAAGATGTGCATCAATTCATTACCAATAACCTTGCATTCCATTTTTATGTTTACCAAAACATATATCTGTTTTCCAGGAAAATGCAGCTAATGTGAAAGCTTTAGCTGACAGGCAAATTCACCAGGACACACATATAAAGCTATTTAAGACTATGACCTTCCTCTGCTACTCCGGATGGATATTAGCATTCTGTTGAATTTGTGTAGTATCTTCTAATTCCACATGATATCTCAAATTCATCTAAAATCAATTAGATACCTACATGTGGGTAACAAAAGTGTCGAACATAGGTAGCTATAGATTGATAAGAAGATTCCAAATAACTTTGATACATATTGTGGTATTTTGGTTTTCACTAACTAGAAATCTTAGAAAGTGAGATGAGACTCTAAATGTGAATTTGACAGCCTTCTAATATGAAGAAATATATTGCTTAGAGTAGTTACTAATATGCTATGTCCTCTCAAATTTTGACATTAATCACTGGGAAAACTACTGTGAATTATTGTGTTTTGAAAGTGAATCAACATACTAATAACAATAAAAAAAAATCAGAAACTCACCTTTTTGTGTTGTCATTTGGTCTTTAGTGTTCATGATAATTGATTTTAATTATGCTTTGAGATATTTCACATGAAGAGTCAAGTACTAGTAATAAGAAGCCTTGCATCTTGTGTTTGCTCCTAATTATTTGCTGACTTGCAGGATGACCTTATGCAGGTATGGCAGATTTTAAAGGACATGAATTAATATCACCTTGGTGAAGAAAATAGGTTTGTTTTCAACATGATAATGGAACGATTCTTTATATGGAGAATTTAATAAAATTAAATTATTCTTCTGAGGAGTAACAGATAAGAATCCAATCTATAGATACTGAACAGTGGAATACCTCAGATTTTCCCATTCCTTATTATGACTGTACATAAAGACTGGAAAAGGGTAACAGTTAAGATCCGGATCATTTTGACTGTTTTGTATAAAAGGTTTCATTCTAACCCATCACTTGTCTAACCCATTATCTGTCTTATCTAGATCTTGACAGTGATTTAAGACAAATGTTGTGAGTGTTGATACAGTTCATTGTACATACTAAGAATGCAAAAAAGTACTGTAATTTTATTATTTTCTCATATGCACGACTATATTTGTGTGTATGCATATATATATGGGAGGGAAGTGGAAGTAAAGGGAAGCTTATGCTCTTTCCAAATTTCTCTGTGTAAATTCAGAGTGAAAATCCAGATCATTACTTTCATGAATTTTGGGTCAGGGTTCTAGCTTATCTTTCATTACTATAGGGAAAAACCAATATATTAATAGAGGAATTAATGTAGGACTTCTGAAACTGAAAATTGCTAAAGTTGTTCAATGCTGCAATTTAGAAAAAGTATGACAGAAATCAAATTCAGGTTTTGCCATTGACACAAATGGCAAGTTTAGTTTTCCAGATTTCTCTAAAGATATAAATGTAACAAATATTCCCACTTAAGTTTATAGGGTATTTTTTTTGTCTTTTTTGGGGGAATCTATTTTTGTTTGTTTGTTTGTTGATTTGTTTTGTTGTTTGTTTTTTGTTTGGTTGGTTTTTGTTTTGGTTTGGTTTTTTGTTTTTGTTTGTTTGTTTGTTTGTTTGTTTGTTTGTGGTTTTTTTGTTTGTTTTTGTTTTGTTTTGTTTTTGTTTTTTCCCTTCAGTTCATGCTAAACAGAATGGGGAGAAAGTTATCCAGTCACAATGAGCAATTTTTTTTACTACAAAAGTTTATTTTAAAATAAATATTTTAATCTGAGTAATAAACCATCAAAACTGCCTGAACCCAGGAAAAAATGTGAAGGTGTTAAAAAGAAAAACATCTTTAAAAGAGAGTGAGAAGTACCTGCTGTAGATCATGTAAAACAACTCAGGGTTCATGAAATCTTATTAAACAGAAAAGCTTATAAGAAATAAGGTATTTTGTAATACAACTCCTAGCTTTCTAAGCAGTGAAAGGATTGACTGAGTGTTTCAAAAGCTGTAGCTCTACTCCTTCTCAAGGCTAACTATTTTTTACAAAATTAAGTTTATCCTGCTTTTCAGTTCAGATTTCTTGAAAGAATATTGAACACAACATCCAAGAACCTAACTGTCTCCTTAACAAAATGTGGTGTTTCTTACATCCAAGTTTGGAAAAGAGTGTCAAACTTTCCCACATTCAATGCTCTAAAAGTGCTTTGCTATATGGATATTGTTTCCAATTACAAGAATTAAAAGTCAAAAATCACATCTAGGAATCCTAAAGAAACTTGAGATATAGCAAAAAACCAAAACCAACAACAACAACAAAAAGGAATGAACAATGGACAATAAGTATGAATATGTATGTACTTTATACTAAATTTTTTCTGCAATTTAACTGAAACTGAATTTCATATACACATAATTTTAAGTTTCAAAGAGTCATGAGTTTACAATTGGAGAAAAAATTTAGGTTCGGTTAGTTGACTGTTCTTTTTCAAACTTCTAATTGTTTCTACAATGGAAAAAAATGCATGATGAAAGACAAGAGCTGTTAAAAAATTAATCCTGTTTTCCCAATAAAACTCAGAAAAAATCTCAAAGAACTGCTATGCACAGTAAATGAATTTCCAGAGATGAAGTGTTTATTCACTACTAGTACTAACAAGTGTTGTTCTTGTTTGTTTCGCAGTAGTACTACTGTTCATTTTCAAAGAACCCACAGACATTTCACTTTTATTTTCCTGTGACCATTTGAGTGTCAAAAGAAAGACTTTGGAATAAGGTTTGAAAGTGTCATCACCCAAAGCATATTTTTTTTCACCAAGAAAAATGATTTTACATGTGGCTAATTGAAAGTATTTATCATCTTTCTGCTCTCTTTTTATTTTTGTCCTTAACTACAATGCAATCATTTCAGTGATTGATGCCTTCAAATTCCTGTGTTTAAATTAGTCATGACTAAAAATCAGTTAAGTACTTAGTAGGTAAAAACACCTCACTGAATGTTAGAATATTACCATGTGATATGTTATGTGCATTCTTTTGAATCTTATAACATTCATAGAAACATATATTATATTTTCTCCTGAAATGCATCTGTTAAACAAGTTCAAAAAAACTAACCTGTACAGAATACCTGCAAGTATTATACAGAAACAGAGAATCATAAAATTTTCTTGGTTGGAAAAGACCTTTAAGATCACCAGGTCCAAGCATTAACCTACCACTGTCAGGTTCACCTCTAAACCATGTTCCTAAGAACCCCATTTATGGATTTTCTAAACACCTCCAGGGGTGATGACTCAACCACTTCCCTGGGCAGCCTGCTGCAATGCCTGATAACCCTTTCTGTGAAGAAGCTGTTCCTTACATCCAATCTAAACTTCCCCTGATGCAACTTGAAGCCATTTCCTCTCTTCCTATTTTAGTATCTTCGTAAGTAAAGGTTTTAAGGATTTAAAGCTTAAAACTGTCAATGAAATTGTTGATGCCCACATGACTGTGTTAGCTTCCATTAGGACTCAATTGTACAGGCAACTTTGAGAGTACAACTTTGTCTCCTGATTAGTTCATTTTTTTTTTTTTTTTTTCTTGGTATGAACCACTTTATAGTCATAGTACATTTGGTATCCAGGAAAAAACTTTCCCTTACTTTGCAATTGTTGAAAAAAAAAAAAAAAAGAAAAAGAAAAAAAAAGAAAAAAAATACTAGAAACCTAGTGAATCAGAAATTCTAATCAAAAGTCACTATCAACAAGTGAATATAGCAGCATGTGGAGAATAAAAGAGTTATCTTGGTAAATGTTACAGAAAAGTTGAAATTTGTGATTTGGTCTAAAAGCATAAGTTTGGTTTAGACTGAATCTCTTTCTAGGGACCAACTTCACTGAAGAGTTGAAATTTGATGTGTATTATAAGAGGATCTATTTAGAATGTAAACAAAATTGATAAGTATTTTATGTGGACTGGATGCCAGATTTAATTAGTATTCTTTTGCAGAAGATATGGGAATTCAAATTTGATGCAACAGAGAACAGAAATTAATACACGGAAGTTAAACCATTTATTTAGAAGGGCCGAATAAATAACACAAGAAGATTCAAAGAGAAAGAGGTGATAGAAGAGTGTCTTTTACAATTGCCAACTTTCTTTACAAAAACAATGGTCATTCAAATGAACCTATCCAATTATAGATTTAAAACAGATAAAGAGTATTAATCCTTTTCCAATAGGTACCTCTTACCGCAGGATATTAAAATTAAAAAAAAAAAAATGGACTGGAAAAGTTCATAAAAGAATAATTCAAGGATGATTAATTACATAGAAACCATTTTAAGAAGTCCTTGAGACAAAAGCTGTTCGATATTGGAGAACATTTAGAGCATTATCACTACATATTTATCTTGTTCTTACATGTATCTAGATGTGCCACTTAGGGGCATGTTAGAGTGGTGGACTTGGCAGTGTCAGGTTTACGGTTGGACTCCATGACATTAACGATCTTTTCCAACCTAAATGATACTATGATTCTTCCCCAAATATCTACTTTTAGCCACTGTAAGAAACAGGATATAAACCTACACAGACCTGCTGTTTAATGTGGTTTAGTCATAGTGTTAGCAGCAGTGTTAGCAGCAGTGGCAAAGACCATCTATTACTTGTTTTCCAACTCATAAGAGATTAATCCAATCAGTTAGTGCTGAGAAAATATAGTCAAGGTCTTTGTTCTGGGGAGTGTTTTATTGTAGGCTTTACCCATTACACTAATTCAACCTGACTTCATTAATTCTTTCAAATGATCACACAAGAAGTTAAATCAAAATAACCAGTAGGATTTTATGTGAGAGTTCAATCAATTTATGAAAAAGTGCACAAAGTTCATTTTATTAATAGATTCAAGGTGGTCTCTCTAATTGTGTATTCCTGTTTCCATTTTTAAAAATAGAATTTAAAATTATATCTTTTAATTAAATTGTTTTTATTATGTTATAAAGCAAACATGTTGAGTAATGAATTAGTAGGAGCTATGGAATTTGTAGAAAGAAATAAAGAAACTTTAACCTTCAGAAAATACAGTGGTGACATTGAGTTTGTTGACACAGCCTATACTCTGGAGTGTCCCCTTTTTGGTTTGCCTTTACTTCATAGTGCTCCAGTGTCAGGATCTAATTTCATAATAACGCTATTCAGTCAATCAATGGAGATTTTTTTTTTTTTTAATCTTGTTAAGAAATATAAGAAATCTCCAGTGCAAAACTCCCAAAAGAGTTATATAATGTTCATCCATATAGCACTGAGTGATCATAGTTCTGACAAATTTAACGTAATAGGTTTTTGTATATGTTGTAGTAATTATCACTAACTCCACAATTCTGAATGTCTAATTTTGATTGTTTAGGAGACCAGAAAATTATTTAATCAAGTGATTAAGCAAGTTTGATTATTAGTTTAAAGCCTTAATGTGATTTAAATCATTATTGGGATCCCTGACAGTTTCCTTTTTGTGTGATGAGAAAAGTGTCTGAACTACCAAGCACTAAGTAATGATCATAGCATAGCTGTGCTGTGCATCCAAGTATCCCAGTAAGCTTTTCAAAGTATTTTCTCTATCCAGTTTGTTTTTGGAATTGCCTGTTTGTTTGTTTTTGATCAAGTACTCAGTACTTCAGACACATGTTCCCTCCAGTACTTATGCCTGTTACCTCTGTTCTGCTCTCACAGACTTGAACAGATCTCCACGACTTCTACTGTAAGATGCCATCTTCTAACGGCTGCATGCTGAGCAGGCAGATGTAACAACCACTTCCCATATCACTCAGCTGTTTCTCTCCACTTGGTTGCCCGTGTCCATTTTCCCCACAACTGTGTTCAAGCAAGTTCTCAAGTTACTCTCTGTTACTAACTAGTAACAACATGATACAATCTGAACAGGAACTTTTCACCTGGCATTTTTTCATAATGATAGGGGAGTAATTCTGAAAGGTTTATTAACAGTGCGAAAGAAGAAACTCTTATGAGAGACAAAAGTATCTATATTAATTTTCTTCATAAAATGGAGTAACTCTTCCTCTTTTATTCAGGCCCAGATACGTATTATGTTGAACTAAATGACAGTGGAAGTATACCTTCAAAGAGGTATAATAGTAACAGGTATTAAAAAACCAAACTGAACAAAGGTAGAGGGGTTTGACTATGTTTTGGAAACAAACAAACAAACAAACAAAACAAAAACCCAAAGAAAACAAAGAAACAACAACAACAACAAAAAACAACAAAATAAAAACGAAACCACGAACTAGATTCTCTTCAGTAAAAAATGGCTCTTTCCTCTTGAGATGGAAATTGGCATTACTAAGTCCATCAATAGCCTGTTAAACATACAAAAATCTGTGATAAATAGTCCAATTCATATAATAACTCCCATAATAAATAGTCAAAGGAATCAGGCTTTGCTATTTTAAGTGTAAATATTTTCTTCCATTTATTTATAAAAATCAATGAAAAATACATGGAATCTACATATATGCAAAATGAAATAACTTCTGTTTACTATATATTGCATTTCTTTCAGAGAGCATTCATATCAAACCATTTTGACATTCCAGTCTCCAAATACCTACTTTTTTTCTACCTCTGACACTACGGTGAGAAATTTACACTCATCCTTTTGCCCAGACGGGTCATTTCAATTTGAAACAAAGAGTAGTTATAACAGTATATCATAAAAATAAATGGTTGACAACTCTACCCCTTCCAAAAGCTAAACAACAAACCTGAACTCTTCGATTTTACCAGATTTTCTGGGGACCTTATATTTCACATTTTTTTGGGGGTGGTCGGGGCTTTATGTTGTTCATATTTTTTTCCAAATTCTACTTCTGTGGAGCATTGAAATTATTTTGTGAACTTTCTCAAATAGTTTATAATGTTTTATATGGTTTAAAATAAACCAGAGCATTACTGAATAAGTCCATGTTTCAGAGCTTAGTACTTTGAGTTCAGTATTTTCCTACAGAAAATTATCTTAAGGTGTTTCATCACAAAACTAGAAGTCCGTGAGTTTTGCTTTCAAAATGACATATTTTTTTCCAAAAAAAAAAGTTTTCTTAAACACGAGGAGTTCTTCTGGGATAGGAAATAAATCAATAAATTCATTTAATTAGAAATTGAAACAGATATTTAACAAAGTTTCTTACATCATCCTCTCTCTCCGTCTTCCCCTCCCCACTTCGAGATTCTGTTCAATCCCCGTAAAAAGATTAAAAATTCCCTGAGCAAGACAAACACATTAAATAATAAGGAATATGTATGGAAAATACATATATATCTATTTCTAACAATATATGAATCCTTATGTAGGGGTTTTTCTATTCTAGAAAAGACAGTATGTTATTCAGACATCAGAAAAGCAGAAAGAAATTGTTTCTCTTAAATAACTTTTCTTTAAATTTTGCAGCCTGATAACAAACACAGAAAATACACAAAGTAACCACAATGAACCAATGTTGTTTTGCTTTTTTTTTTTCAAAGCAGCATTCATTTGATTTCTTTTACTATTTTCTGATGGATTGATTAATTACCTTTGGTAGCTAGATGTCTATAGTATAACTTGGAAAACAAATATTAAAAATTAATTATTTGTCCATTCTCCTTACATTGGTAAACAAATGCATACAATTTGATAACCATATACATATACAAAATTAAAAAAATTACCGATTTCAGAAATGCAGCTTTTGTAATAAATGGATCATCTGTAGAACTGAAACTTTATGCAAATTCTGAACAAAATCACTGAAAAGCCTTGGTACAAACACATTTGAAATAGTTTAATAATCTCAAAATAATTTCTTTTGACTTTTCAAATTAAATATATGAAATATGGGATTCCAGAAATCTCAAATAATCTCCTGAAATGTTTTCAAAATTCATTTTTCCAAGTATATTTTTCCAAAATTGTATTTGTAATTGATTATTTTTCAGAGTAATAAGACTTAAAACTGCCGAGTAACACATATACAAGCAGACTTGAGTGTATGCACTTTTATCTGTCCATATTATTAACTCATATAATCAAAAAAATTGGGAAAAAACTCTCAAAATGTATTGTTTTCTTTAATCTACATTTTTCTCCAGTATTTTGTTCAAAGCAAAGTTGGTGAAGGGTTTGGAGGGGAAGCCATATGAGAGGCTACTAAAGTCACTTGGTAGGTTCAGGCTGAAGGAGGCTGAGGGGAGACATCATCGTGATCGACAGCTTCCTCACAAGGGGAGGAGGAGGGGCAGGTGCTGATCACTTCTGTCTGGTGACCAGCAGTAGAACCCGAGGGAATGGCAGGAAGATGTGGCAAGGGAGGTTCAGGTTAGACACTAGGAAAAGGATATTCCCCCAAAGGGTGGTGGAGCACTGGAACAGAGTCCCCAGGAATGCAGTCATCACAACTCCAAGACTGACAGTGTTCAAGAAGCAATTGGACAATGCCCTGAAACATATGGTGTGAACTGTGGAGTTGTCATAGGCATGGACAGGAATTAGACTAAATGACCCTTGTGGGTCCCTTCAAACTCAGGGCATTTTATGATTCTAATCACAAAATCCAAATGTACATTCTTTGAGTAGATAGGACCTGAGACGGAGTTGTAGCGTTGTTGTGGTCAATCATGCTGCTAAGAAATTATTTTTATTTTTCTTATTGAGTATTCAACTTTGATCACACTAGTAGCCTCAAGAAAGAAATAAATGCTATTATACTATAATTTAGTTCTTAGCTATTAACTACATGCAACAACTGTATGAATGTATTACCAAACTAATTCACAGGGTGTGCAGTGATAAATGACAAAAAGCATGCGTGGTTATTGACATAAAAATATTTAACAGTTTTAAAATAACACCATAAAATCTAACTTGATTACTCTTTTTTAATACTTTAAACATGTATATAATATATCTGTTGCTAACACCCTACTTAATAACACATTCAATTTTGGTTCATATATAGCTAATGTAAATATTATATTTATATGTATATCTGCTGTGTCTTTACATGCGTGTGTATTTATATCAGTAACAAAGTTTTATGTATCTAATGCACGTAGATTTTGTATAATATCTATAAACATATAGTATTTGATTTTAAACTAAAGTTAAAGTAAATCCTCTTCCAAGTGTTTAGAATAGCAACTATGCACTTAAGAGGTATCATTATATAAGTATTCAATACACAGTCATATTGTGCAAGTAATTTTGCAAGAAAGAATGCTAACATTTAAAAATCTATCTGTTGCTTCACAAGGATCAACCCAATGAGAATTTTATTATCTACATCTGCAAATCATGGAAAATAAGGACAGACAATGAAAACACAGGAAGACCTCTAATACCAAAGTGAAGTTTGATTTTAGCTAACATTTACTTCCAAATATAAGAAATAGCTTGATTCCATTCCAGAATAGATGACATGTTTATCTTACCTTGTGCCCTGCTGTTACCCAGTAGTCTTTGTCTCACCATATTGTGACCTTTCTAATAGCTTTATAGAGGATCGATCAGGCCAAGACAGAACTGTAATACAAAGACGTATTCATTATTCTATATTGGCTTAAACTAATAGACATGACTAGTAAAACATGAGTGATTGATTTCCTGACCTTTAAAGTGTTTTATATGTAAAGTGCATGAGTTCCAGCCATACAAGATATTTAATGTTAAAAACGAATTTTAATGTTTAACTATATTTGTTATATACTGCCAGTGAAACTCATGTTTTGTGGCAGCAAAATCTACTATTTCACCTCTTTGCAATAAATCTTTTCATGAACTTCTCTGATACCTTTACGGTTCTTTAGAGTATAGTATGAATATCAAAATAATAGTATCTATTTTAATAGCTATTGATTTTATGTGACTATGTATCAAATTCGAATCAAGCCAAAATTGAGTTCAGGAATTTTACAGAGGCTAACTTTCCAAACAGCTACATAAACTGTTAATCTATCTTTGGGACTGGTCATAAAATGACAGCACTAGAAGTTGTGTGAGAGTGGTAAAAAATAGGTGAAAAATACACATTTTATTGTTTTGGCAAAAATCAGAACCTATTTCAGAAATAAATTCATTATCTAACTAACATGAAGAATTCCTTGAACCTTTATGCATTCATTCACTACAGAAAGTAGGTTTTGAGCACCCATCATAACTTTTCTATAGGAGACTTCGCTAAGATTTTCTAGAGTATACTATGAACTGAGGTATATAAAATGTTGGAGAACAATTTTGAGATAAGAATCAGTGATCTAATTTTCAAATATAAAAGAAAGGTACTGAACTTCTTAAAATTAAACATATTTGTAAAGTCTCCTGTCAGATGCTCTCAAGTTCAGGTGCTTCTTCTATAAGTATCTTCTGTTTGAAGATATCAATTCTAAGAATGGTATCAACCTAAAATCACATTGAACGGAAACAACTCTTAAACCATCTTATTTCATTGTCGTATTTCAGTGTTGTTTGCATGTACTTCATTTATGCACTTCCATATCCCATGAATCTTAACTTTCATGATGTTTAGTGTGGTTTTTTTTTTTTTTTTTTTTAGTGCTATATTTTCCTCTCAAAAGTTATGGTCTCTTTCAAGATTTCATCACTCTCCTCATAGCAGCCAAACTCTACATTTTCAAGAAAGAATGTGTAGTTGGTACACTTAAACGTTGCTTGACCTTCTAACAGGATGTTGAGTTAACTGAGTATCCCTTACCATCATGAACAGAGTATTATTTCTATCTATAACTTTCACATCCTACAAATAAGAGCAATGGCAGTGATTTTATTTCTCAAAGACTCAATTTGAAAGGTGGTACTTCTGGAAATTATTTAATTGGAGATAGTTTTAAGTCCAGACTAATACAAGATCAGAATGCCTAATGGTAAGCATCTGAACAGTCCAAGTCTTATATTAACCACATTTTTCTTAGCATCTCAGTCCCTGTTAAATTAAATTATTTAGCCAATTCACACATAACCTACAGAGTGACAGTAAGCTACAGAGTGACAGTAAGCTACAGAGTGACAGTAAGCTACAGAGTATAATTCTTTGACTTTATCTTCTTTAAAGAAATATCATGAAAAGCTCTTTAAAAATTACTGTCATTAGATTACAGAATGTTCAGTTGTGCAGGGTAAATCTTTAGTGTCTCTAACAGCAGGTAATAGTAAAAAACTCATGTGAAGAAAAGCTTGGGCAAAAAAAAAAAAAAAAGAGGCCAAAACAAATTATAAGGGATCATTTCTGCTATTAAAAGATCTAAGTCTTCAGAAGGATATGAAATCTTTTTCATATTCAAACATTCAAGATTGTTATCATGTAATTGATACTTCTCCACATATGATTCAGTTTAATCAAAGAACAAAGAAAATGGCCATGGAAGCATGATTAAGGCTTTCAGTGTTTCCTCCACTGCCATTAAGACTCAAAACTCAAGATCAGCCTAACACTACAGATCATTATACAATATAAGATTCAAATTTATTAGTAGAATTACTAACGATTTTTTAGTTTGACATTTCTATGTATATATTTATATAGATGCAAGATTTGGGGCATAATAACTCCAATGAATTATTTTTTGTTGTACATATCTTTGCTTTATCTGGAATACTTACAGAAGGAGCCCAATATCAAGAAACTACACAGTAGTACTTATGCACTTTCTAGTCCTGTTCAGTATGATGTTTTCTGAAAAATAAGAGCTGACTCAGATGTTTGTTTTGCCCACTCAACGGCAGAAATCTAGATCATGCTGTCATGGCCTTTAAAATAAAGGTTGAATGTTCAGGACACATAGACATGCGTCATGTGTAAGACATGATATGAAGTATGTGATGTATCTTAACCTTCTTTTCATCTGTGTATACTTACATATGTATGTACATATACATGTGTGTATATATACATATATATGTATGTTTATATACATGTGTGTGTGTGATGGGGAGCTGGTGTTGTACATAGACACATGGTCACACTTACTATATATATCTTTTTCTATCCTTCTACAATTCATATTTTTATCTATTGTGAAAGCCTAGGTACCAAAAAAGTCACATAAGGTTTTTTCTCAAGATATTTTTACACTCCAGGTTCTTCATATTGAAAGGCCTTGTTTAGGATTCTCATATTTAACACTCTTTGCACTATTAGGTATTTTAGTTGCAGTTCTACAGATCTTAGCATTGAATTTCTCTGTGAGGTTTATTATTATTTCTACTTCAATACATTTTAAGTCACGCAAACTGAATTTTACAAACATGTACAAATTTACTCATTATTGATTTCAAATATTATACCAGGTATTTCTGGGAAACAATAATTTTGAGGAAAAGTTGGAGAATAGCCTCAGTCAGTGATTTTTCAAAGTAGTTTTCTTAAATGTGTCATGTGAGAAATACCTATTAACTATATCTGAAATACAACATAAATTTTCTGTAACAAGACTGGGAACACCTTACTAAATTTTAGGGTGAAAGATTAAAGTAGAATTTTTAGGAAAAAATACTATTTCTATTTGAAATACAGCTTATTTGAGAACTTTAAAAGTCAGCATGCACCAATTGTGTAGTTTATGGCAATCAAACCACTGGAAACAAGCACTAAAATTCCTGAAGGTCTTTCATCTTTCTTTCCCTAAAACATTAAATACAATAAATGATTAAACAAAGTAACTATACCTAAACAATCACAGAAAAGCTAAAATCAAAGTTCATCTTTGTGCTAACAGTATTTCAGTTGAAAAAAGTATTTAAGATGAATTAGTCAGTCATTCAAAAAATAAAGAGGTACAGAATAATGCAGTATTGGAAAAGAACAATCCACCCAAAATCATGTAAAAGGGTGACACTGATCTGATTAAAGGGACAAAAATAAGAGTTTTAGTGGTTGTCTATGCCTAAACTAATTCTGTTAGGCTCCATTCACAATCAATGAATGGAGAGAAATAGATAGTTTCAGGTATGATTCATTTCACCCCAAATAAAATGTCTAAAATGCGTCGCATTAGCTGTGCCCTAGAAGAGCCTTTTTTCTCCACTAATCTGAAAGGGCACACACAAAGAGTGGCTTAGCTGTCAGTGCGTACAACATAATCAATCAAATTTCTGTAGTATATTTTCACTGTTTTCCATGTATCTAATCAGATTCTGTTTTCAATAATGTTTTAATAGTAGTAACAAGATGGAACAATTTCAATGGAGTTGAATAGACCTAGATGAACAAATACTAATTAAGTTGACAAAGACTGTGTCCTTGGAAAATCTCAATTTAAAATGTGAAAGAAATCACATAGATACAGTATTTTTGAGTATTTGAATCTAATTCTCAGCCCTTCTTAATAGGTAAACAGAAAAAGAAGATACTAAACAACTAGTTTAACACTGATTAAGTCTCTTATGCAGAATAAAGTAGTGTTTTAAATTTACAATGTTGTGTCCAAGATACTGTCTTCAGAATGTACCATATGCTTAGTCACAGCACGTAACTGACATTTACAATAAGCAAAGTTATACTGATTTCAGAATATACTCTTATAAACTACATTTAAGAACAGTCAGTGTGCCATAGTTTGTTAGATAATTGAGTTCTTTTAGAAACTGGTTGGTGTGTGTGTGTTTATTCCTTTTTTTCTGTTGTTAGCAAAATACTATATTTCTCAGTGTCTGTGTCTATCTAGAAGTTATCACCATGATTTATGAGTATACTAGAATAATAAGGAACCATTGATTTATAGCACAGTGTGGATATAAAAGATTCTTAAAATTCATTTTCAAAACTGAGTTTATCCTCAACATGCCTGAAATGTGTAACCTTTGAAATTGGATGTATACAGAAGACTTTCAGAGATTCAGGGCACAAACGAAAATTAGACTGTTGAAGATGTTATGTTAATTTAAATTCTGGCTTAACTCTGGGTATTTGAGAATTTCATTATATGAGAAAATATTAGGGGAAAAAAGCCTTTTCAGGTACTAACTAGGGGCTACTTCGTTTATCTTTAAACTCTACTAGGTATTTTTTTTAGCCTGGTTAGCACAGTAAATACCAGGTGTGCTGGTTTCAGTCATGTAAATGTAAGTTTATAGGGCCATTAACGACTGTTTAGAAATCCTTGTGACTTCCAGATGCTGCTGCTGACATCTGTGGACTTGCTTAATTCACGTTTGTCACATTTGCCAGCCCCATGTCTTACATCACTGTAAATACCTGTGAATCAAGCTGCATAGGAAAAAAATCTGTTTTACCTAAAAGTTACCATCTAAAATCAGGCATCTAGTCCCAGTTTGTCAACACAAAGAAAATTTAAATGTGCAAACTGTTAACAGTGAAAATCTTGTTTCTCCTTAAATGTACACAATAAGTCATTGCTAATATAATTGAAATCTTAACAGTCTAATCCAAGAACCATTATTAATTCAGATCAAATTGTTGCAGAGAAAGAATAGTTCTATAGAGAAAAAGTCTCAAATGCCCATGGTTTACACTTTTGAGGTCTCTGGTGTTAGTCTGTACCCCATCCCTTATCATCCCATAGCTCTGCTCTTCTACACCATATCCTGTGTCCACACTTCTCAAGGCCTAGGCCTGTAGTACCAGGCCTTTATTTCTCTATGCTATAATTATGTTAGCATCATAAAGTGTTGGTGACAATGTTTACAAGGCATGCAAAAGCAAACTGAATTGCCAGGTCAATTAGAAAAATCACTGTTATGGAGAAACCAACTGAAACAAAGCTGCAGGCAGGTCAAGAAAAGATCAAAGCAGGTCCAACATATCTGAGTCATGAGGCTTTGAATGAAGCAGGTGTCCTCTGCCATATTTCAAGCTACAAGGTAACAAAACTTAGGTTTCTAATACTGTTTCAGGTAGCAAAGCACATCCTGCCTTCCTCCATCTCTTCGTTTTAGATGCCCTAGGACATCTGAAAACAGAGATTTGGAGGCCAGTTAGAATATTGGCGATGACAGATATGACACCATCTGCATAATATCCATGTTCTTTAGAGGCAGCTGGAGGCCTGGGAGAGTTCCCTGAAGCAGCTATGGTGGCATAAATTTCTTATATTAAACCTGTTATATATACAATCAATGGAGAGAATACAATCAATCCTCTTCTAGGATAGCAAAACACCTGAACCAGAGATAAATTTAATGTGAGGAAGTGACATACGACAGTCTGCTCTATTTAGATTATAATGTGAGGATACATAGCTAACTTAGGTTTGGAAACTTAAATTTCAGACAATAAAGTTAAATAAGGAGAAGTGAACATTCATGCTGTAGTTGCAGCAAACATTTCTGAGTTGTCCTTGTTCATATGTTTGCTCCACCACTATTTCAAGCCTTCAGGGTAAGAGAGTTCTGTGTTTCTGAAGTCACATGCTCATGCTAAACTGACAAGACTTGCTAATACAGCACAATGCCATGCTAATAAGTCTGCTGTTCTTATCTGTTACAGAAATAGCCTTTATGCCTTGTTGACTTCTGTCTGTATAAGCATACTCACTCCTTTTAAATCAAAAAACCTCAGTTCATTACATTTTTCTTTTAAACATAAACCAAAGGTGTGAAATGCAGACTTTAACTGTAATACCTCTTAATTAAATTTCCTTTTTCATGCTTTGTGAAATGACTGTTTCAGTCCTAACTCCCTCCTGTTCCTCACTTCAAAGAGTTTCTCTATTTAGAAAATAAAACAAGTTTTAAATAGGTGGGGTAGTTAAACTAAAGCATAGTATGTGGGAAGCAGATGATGTTCAAAGAATTTCCTCTATAATCATTCTTAAGTGGCTGATCAGGGACTATATATGGAGGGGAACTGTTTAAATAACGAAAGCTATACTTCAGCTAGTACAGTTAGCTGAATTAAATTAATCATAAGTATTCTTTTTCAGTTCAGCAAAGGTACTGATCTAAAGGGCTTGTATCGAAGATCAGCATGTTTTTTTGTGATTTCTGAAGTCTACTTGGTGTGTTGTGGTTCTGAATTGCTTACTAACTTTCCTTTACCTATGATGAGAATTAATTCTGATTGCCCTAAAGTAGGTTTTTAAAGTGTTGAGATCATGAATTTCCATCATCAAGGACACATATAAGCTTTAAAATAGACCAAACCAAACCAAACCAAATCAAAACAACCAACCAAACACAAAAACACAAAACCAACCAACCAACCAAACAAACAAATCTGGTGACTGTAAGACATATTTTGAGTGCCCTGAAGACTGTCATTGCAATACTTAGTTGCATATGATCCAGTGAGTCAAGTGGCTAGTTGCTATCCTGCACTACATTTTTGTAGCCTTACAACCTGGATAGAGTATGAGAGATTTAACTTGTGGAAGTTTATCATAAAGAGCAACATGTATTATATGGGAGGAGTGGCTGATATGCCAGAAGGCTGTGTCACCATCCAGCGAGACCTGGACAGGCTGGAGAGTTGGGCAGGGAAAAATTTAATTAAATATAACAAGGGAAAGTGTAGAGTCTTACATCTGGGTAGGAACAACCCCAGGTTCCTGTATAAGTTGGGGAATGACCTATTAGGGAGCAGCGTAGGGGAAAGGGACCTGGGGGTCCTGATGGACAACAGAACGACCATGAGTCAGCACTGTGCCCTTGAGACCAGGAAGGCCAATGGCATCCTGGGATGTATTAGAAAGGGGTTAGTTAGTAGGTCATGAGAGGTTCTCCTCCCCCTCTACTCTGCCCTGGTGAGACCACATCTGGAATATTGTGTCCAGTTCTGGGCCCCTCAGTTCCAGAAGGACAGGGAACTGCTGGAGACAGTCCAGCATAGGGCAACAAAGATGATTAAGGGAATGGAGCATCTCCCATCTCCCTTATGAGGAAAGGCTGAGGGAGCTGGGTCTCTTTAGCTTGGAGAAGAGGAGACTGAGAGGTGACCTCATTGATGCTTAACAGATATATAAAGGGTGAGTGTCACGAGGATGGAGCCAGGCTCTTCTTGGTGACAACCAAAGATAGGACAAGGCGTAATGGGTACAAAATGGAACACAAAAGGTTCCACTTAAATATGAGAAGAAACTTCTTCATGGTGAGGGTGACAGAACACTGGAACAGGCTGCCCAGGGAGGTTGTGGAGTCTCCTACTCTGGAGGCATTCGAGACTTGCCTGCATGCCTTCCTGTGTAACCTCATCTAGGTGTTCCTGCTCCAGTAGGGGGATTGGACTAGATGATCTTTCAAGGTCCCTTCCAATCCCTAAAATTCTGTGATTCTGTGATATGCTGACCTCTGTAACACCTCCAGAAAATGGATTAATACTCCCCAATTTATAAAGCAGCTTATGCTAATCCTTTTTTTTTCATTTATCTGATACTTAAAAGGATCACTCCTAGACATACTGACTCACTCTTTCCCGCTTAGCATTGGATTTAGTACATCTAACTCTTGTCTAATTCAAAGTTTATGTGCGGAAACTCATTTATACCTCTAGCAAAAAAACAAACTAGCAGGTAGGTTCCTTCTAGGATTTACTGACACTGGTACTTAAGTTCAAAAGACATCTCCCAGGTTGTCTGGAAGTTTCCTAAGAACATAACTTCAGATACTCCTATGTCATATTATGTAGAGAAAGCATAGAAATAATCATTTGCATACCAACATAGCAGTAGATATTGCCCGGGAATTCAGAGAAACTTGTTCTATACCTGCTTTAACATAAAGGATCTTGAAAAAACTGTTTTATTTTGCTTTGTTTTTTTTATGTCCTAAGAAAATCCCATCATCATTTTACCATAGGACATGCTTGGTGGACACATTTTCTATTCCTCCTTCTGAAAGCAAACCATTGTGAATGTCAGAATGGAAAAGTTCAGGTTCTCATATACTTTACTAACAAAAAGATTTTTTACATTAAAAAAACATTCTCATAAATAGTATGTGTTCTATATCAGAAGCAAAGGTTAAACTCAGAAAGAATATCAAACATCAGGAGGTCAAAGTGTTAAAAGACAGATGCTCATGTCATGTGTTGATCTCTGTGGGAGGCAGGGAGAAAGAAGTCCTTCTGCTCCAGGAGTTTAACAGCTTTGGAATTTCTCCCTGGCCATTACTTCAGTGCTGACAGTGAATTTTTGCTCTTACCTTCAAGTTCCTGGCTTTATTGTATGTGTAACATGGCTTCTGCTTATCTCCATTAGACTTGGGCCAATTCCTCTGCACATTCTGCTCTGTAAAGAACTGTTCCAGAGCAGAAGTCATAGTCCTCTTCTTTATGTTTGCCTCTACATTTTCGTCCTCAATTGAGATGATTTACAATGCTCAAAGGTACATTATGACTGCTCTAAATTGGTGGGAAGGCAAGTCTTTCTCCTGTAATGGAAACACTAAATAATTTTGAGCGTGAAAGTATGAGCTGGACTTTTAGATGCATAAAGATATTGTTAAGAATTGGCTTTTATTAGACAACTGTTGTCACATTAGAATGCAAACACAGCATGTAAGAGGAAGGAAAAGGAAACAACAAAGAAAAAGAAAAGCAATATGCATAAAAACAATGCTTTTAAACATGTTGTGAACTGACTGACTCACTAGTCTGTCCTCACAGAAGCTTTACCAGATATCAAACCTATAACATACTGTGTAGCAGTAGTGATGTATGAGCAGCACCTGGATGACTCCACCGATTCCCAAGGAGGAAAAAACATCCGGCTGTGTTTAGTGCATTTTACAGTTGTGTTGACCAAATCTTTAATGAAATATATGTTGACTTTTCGTCTGCATCAAAATTGTAAATATTGATGATGATTCAGCATAATGAGTACAGAGTGACATAACTGATACAAAATCAGTTTGAGTTTCTTGATGAAATGTTTTCCTTTCAGTATGAAAGCATATATATATCACCAAAACTGATCTTCAACTTAATGGTGTCCAGCATGGTAGTGGCATAAGCTCAGAATATGCTATGGTTTGGAACAAAAGAAAGAAGTGTGAAACCCTTTCCTTTCCTTTAAATTTTACACCAAAAGCAAAAAAGAAAATATGAGGTTCAGGACAAATCTAAATGACCAGCAAATACTGCCTGTCATAAACATGAATATTTTCTTTTAAATTTTGGGATAATGAAAGAAAGGAAGTACTGTGGCAAAATACTGTATTGTACTTGGTGAATTAACAGCTTTTTAAATTTTTCTGCTTCTACATTTTTCTCTTTATATCTTTATAGATAAAATTTGGCATGATCCCACAGAACTTATTATGTCTCCATAAGTATGCATAGGAGTACTATGACAACAGAAATAAATTAATCTAGAAATATGATGTAAAAAATCCAGTCTTCTGAGTCTGATTTAAATTAAATAGACCTGTTTGACAATTTTAATTTTGAGATATGATGCACACAATACTGCAGATACATGATTCTCTTTTAAGAGTCACAAGTATCAACACCTGATGAGTTTAGCTGGACTGCCATCAAACATTTGAGCTAGAGGTATGACTTTCTTTTCTTGGATTCTTCAACTAAGGCAAATATATAAACAAGTTTATATCACCATCTACTAACAGAATATGTAATTTCAATGAGTCTTCTCCTAAGCTAGCTTTGAAAATTTATATCATACAACTGAGTCAGGATTTTCCACATCCAGATAGTGTTTAAAAGTCTGAAAACATTTTTTAGAAAACATAATGCAAATTCCAGACTTAAAATAATTAAATTTTCACATTTTAGCTGCTATGATCTACTCCTTAAAGTGCAAATGCTAATATTGCTGTAAGCATGACAGTTTGACAGAGTTACTGGAAAAGTCATAAAATCATAGAATAGTTCTGGTTGTAAAAGACTTTAAGGTCATTGAGTCCAACCATTAACCCAACACAATCATCAACCACAAAGACTTCCATATACTTCCTGACCATTAAGTAGAAATTGAAAATAAACACGTTATTTGACTACTACCTTGTGTAACCACAGGAATTATGAACCAGTGCCAGCAAAGCAGGCAGACAACTGGTTTACCAACCTGTCCATCTCAAGAGCCATCTTTTCGTTCTGGGTTTAGCTGTATCAGTTGTGTCTTTATCATAAAATCAGGTATCCAGCCTTTAATATTCTAGTTGCTATGTTGTAAGTTGCCTTTGGAAAGTCAAAAGCACCAAGAGAGCACCAGCTAAGAAATCATAGACTTCAATATTATAAAATATAACTGTCCCAAGTGATCGCCTTAATATCTCATACATCTAAGGGTCTACTTCTCTTGATATTCACTCCCACGCAGTTACCACACATGCACAATCTTATTTTATGCACAATTTTTCCTTGATAATTTGGTCTTATTAACTCTTTAAAGTTAATGGAAACCTTTTTATTCACTTCAACAAACTTTCTGAAGATTAGATTGAGCCCAGGCACATAAAGGACAAGAAAATCATCTGGAGTAGTCAGCATGGGGAAGCCATGCTTGTCCAACTTGTTTAATTTCTATTATGAAATTAATGACCGGTTAGATGAGGGAAGAACAGCGAATATTGCCTACCTGGGCTTCAGGAAGGCCTTTGACACTGTCTCCTGTAAGACCCTCATAGACAAGTATGTTGATGTATGATCAGTGACACAAAGTCTAGTTGGAGTGTGGTAACCAGCAGTGTACCCCATGGGTCAGTACTGGGTCTAGTCCTGTTTAGTATCTTCATTACCGATCTGAATGATGAGGCAGAGTGTACCCTTCAATAAGCATGCTGATGACACAAAACTGTGAGGAGTGGTTGATATACCAGAGGGTCATAATGCTATCCAGAGTGACCTTGACAGGCTGGATAAATTAGTTGACAGCAAGCTCATGGAGTTCAACAAGGAAAAGCACAACTCCTGCACTTGGAGAGGAACAACCACATGCACCAATACCAGAGGCTGCCCAACTGGAAAGCAGTTTGAAAGAAAAGGCATTGGAGGTCCTGGTGGACATCAGCTTGAGCAGGAACCAGAAATGTACACTTGCTGCAAAGAATGCAAGCAGTATCTTGGCCTGCATTAGGCAAAGTGTTGCCAGCAGGTCAAAGGTTCTTCCTCTCTATTCGGCACTGGTGAGGCCACACCTGAAGTTTTGTATCCAGTTCTCAAATCCTCAGTAGAAGACTGAGGAAGACTGAGAAGACCACTTTTTGTTAGCATGAAAGAGATTATGCAAATGTACTGTAAAATATTGTCATGAGTAGTACAAAATGGATTTAAGGTCTCAATGTAGACATAAATAAATGTAAGTGTCATTTTATTATTAAAATTTCACCCTTGAAATATATCTGTTCATCACCTCATCTCAAAATTCTGTCATCTGTGTTCATTGAAATGAACAGTAACTAAATTCACGGTATTGTCTGTTTTTTATGATGTGTGGAATATTTTTCTCATGTAAAGTTCAGGAAAATAAAATACTAATATCACCACATAATTCCTGAAAAAGACCATAATGATATTGCTAGATTTTAATTAATCCTTATTATTTCAGAGTTTTGCATAAGAAGAAAATAACTGTGTATTGCTATCTATTCTCATTAGAAACCTTTCATATGAAACAGATATCATGATTTCCGCTTTTGCATAATATGTAAATTAAATCAATGTGACCCACAACTATACACTGTCCCTGGTAGCTGTCTGCATTTTGATCAGCTGGACATTTCTTGTTTATGCCTTGGTAACCTGTTGGGAAAAACAGAATTGGCTAAGCAATTAAAATTCAAAATAGGTCATAGTAGTACAATACACAAACATAGTACCTGATTTCACATAATGGGCTAGTCATTGAAAATTTCCAATACCTCATTTTTGGACACAGATTTTAATGAGAACAGAAACTGGCACAATATAAATCAGTTTGACATGATTTCTTGAACATAAGGGGGATAAGAGAGGTAATATATTAAAATCTCGAGATGTTCTCATTAGTCTGAAGACTGAAAAACTATTACTATATTGGGTCACTCTAATCAAATCCAGGAGGAAAGAACTCTCTCAGTTTGTTGAGCACTTTGAACAATAAAGTAAAATACTTATTCGCAGAGAAATGCAGAGATTTTTTTTTTTACATTATTTAAGTGAGACACAAATATTCCCTCTTACTAGTTTTTATTTCCAGTGGCCTAACCTGGAATGGGATCTATGTCTTTTAGCAATGCATCTGAATGCTTTGAGAAATAGCTACAACAAGGTAACTTATTAATGTTTCTAGGTTAGTAGTAAATACTTTGCGTATTTGAATTTCCTTTACCAAACAGAACAAAAAGATGAGGAAACTGTTAATAAAACATTATCACTGATAAATAATAAAAAATAAGAGACTTATAATGCACTTCATTCTTACTGCCAGGACAAATGTCTCCTCTTGTGGTTCTACAAAATAATTTATTCTGAAGTATTTTATTAGAACACATTAAAATTCTCTAACTAACATTATGCTTATAAAAATCTTATATTTATTTTGGTTATTTGTAGTAATACTCATTAATTGGTATGAATTGTATCACAGTTATTTATTCTTTCAGTTATTTATCTTTTTCAGCTCTTCTTAAGAACCTTCAGTTCTGTGCAGTAAAAGATTCTAATGAATCTCTTTTTTCAATTTCTTAAAATTGTTTGGTATTTCTTAACCCAGATGACTTTATGCTGAGTTTGTTTGTCTGTTTGTTTTCTGAAAATGTAAAGTCAGGTAAAATGTTATGGTGTTCATAGAAAAAATATTTTGTCTAGTCCATATCACCTGCTAAACACATGTATCTCCACTAACAATAGGGAAAGCTCAGCATGTTAACACTGCCCAATTTAGGAGCAACATTTATATTTCTAAAGTTAGAGGTGATGAAGGTAAAGGCAAAAGACTCAGAGAAACAATAAACTTATTATGTTTTATCTCCTTGATGGATATTAGCTGAACAATAAAATTGCATTACTTGAGAAGGTAAAGAAGCTTTTCTTTAGAGTCTGGTTTCCATCTTTATAGGGTGGATTAGCAATACACACCACAAAAAAGATGAAAGCTGAAACCTGTGCTCTCAATAATGGTATTCCAGCTGGTACTCAGGAGAACCAAGTAGAAGAAGGGGAAAGGTGGGGAGGTGAAATAGTTGAGGACAGCCCTTAATATACCATTTATATAATCTTTAAGTATTACTTAACAAAATAAATGTGTGCCAGAATACCCTGTTGTTTAACTTAGTATTTTAAAATGTCTAAAATATCAGATTACCCATAAAGAATCACCACATATTCTTGATGTAAAATGTAACTTATTTTTTAAGAGTAAACTCATTATTTTCTAAATAATTTTTAATATTAATGTAGGAAAATTCTGAAAAAAATAAAACAACCACTAACAATGAAAAGAAAATATTAACATTAATTTTAACATTCAACCAAATATCATCATCAACTAAATATCATCTTCAAAAATTTTAGTTGAGCAAGTAATTCAACTAACTTGAGCTCAATCATAATAAATATTTGCAAAAGTAGTCCCTACATACTTTTCTATAATTGCATCTTGAACAAGAAAATCTGTCTTGAAGAAAAAGTACCCTCAAGTGTCACTATGATCCATTTTATTTATCCTTTTTAGCTCTTCTTAAGGTATTTCAGTTCTGTTAAATAAGTTTTTGTATCAACTTTCACACTTTTTTTTTTCCAATTTCAGACATAGATATATTTAAACCTTTAAATCAAGCACAGATATATTTATATACTGTCTAAACAGAGATTGTAGGAGTTGTTCTTTAGGTTTGTGAAGAGAAGAAATCTGATAGTTCTTACAGTGATGTCAACAGAAGTTAAAAAAGATGAGTGAATGAGTGAGTTCCTTTTTTTTTTTTTTTTTCTTAGTGGCAGACAACTATGGCCACTGATTGTGGCTTGCACATTCAGACTGGACATTTAAAAAAAAAAAAAAAAAAAAAAGTAGTAAACTAGTGCAGACCTGAAGCAACTTGCTTAGAGGTTTGTGGAATCTGCACCCTCGGAGGCTTTCAAGGCTTAGTAGCCAATGTCTTGGCCTGATGTAGTGGTAGGGGTAAGTGGGATGTAGTTGAGACCCAGGTCTCTTATTTAAACAGGTCCTATTATCTGGACCACAATGCATACTGTCAGGAGACCCTTCACAATGCATATACCTTAGCTTGTTATTTAGCTTTGATTCTCTAACAAACTGCCTTATTCCAAAGTGATACTAGTGTTCAGCAATGGTGACAGTATGATATTGTGAATGCTGGGAAATATATTACATGATTTCTAACCCCTTTTATTCCATAAAGCTCTTTGAAGCTATCTTATCAGGTTTTGAACCCTCAAGATGCTTTACCTGCAACATTGTAATGTACCTCTTCAAGATGAGTAAATGATATTCTTTGTCATCATGTAACACAGACAGCATGTTGGTACTTGCTGCACCTTGCACATACTATTTCACGAACTTTAACTGAAAAACAGAGTAGTTATCATCGTGTTCTAGCTAAATATGGCCCATTAGAGTCTTTGTTTGATTCGAAGTGACTACAACTGAGTTACTTTAGAGGGGATTAGTTTGAAGCTGAGTATGTGCAAGTCGTTCTAAATGAGTTGGTTTAGAAGAACTTTGCTTATTATTTTTTATTATTTTTCTGTTTCTCTCCAATAACTATAAGAGGAACTTGAGATGTTTACCCTAGATGCAATATCTAGTAGTGATCTTTAAGGTTTTAGCTCCATCTTAGGTATCTAGTGCTGAGATACTCGAGAAGTGTAAAAGGCTCACTGATACAAAGCAGAGCCTTTGGGAGACATAGATGATTCCTTGCTTTGTATTAACTGAAGGTTAGGTGTGACACTTAGGGTGTGTCAAATGTCACTAGCTGCTGGTTAGCTGAGCTGTGGCCCTAGGAGAGGAATCCTTCTTGCTTACTGTAGGTCACTAAAATGCAGATGTTTAAATTCTCATTATAATAAATGAAAATCCAGTCAATATAGTAAATGGAACCTGGAAAACAATTTACTTTATCCTAAAGTTGACAACTATATTTGTTCAGATACCTTAGGTAAGATATGAATCAAAGTCTAGACACCTTTCTTGAAGGAAGATATCTTTACCTAAAGTTAGATTTTATTAATCCCACCCTAAATTTAGGTGAGATAAATCTCATCATCACTAACTGAAAGTAACATTTCCCTTGATACACACTTGAAACTTAGATATTATCCTTCTTGATTTAGAATAAGATTAATAATTGAAAAACATGCTTCCGATGACTTTTCTTTATACTCTTGTTATTGATTACACCAAGTTTCATGACAGTATTTCCAAATCATGACAGTCATCTCCTGAAAATTCCAGAAATGAAAACATAAGTTGTTATTAATCTTTGCATGTGATAGCTTGGGCTATGAACTGTGATATTCTGGAATATGAACTAACCTGTAAAGGCATATTTTCACTGAGAGAAAAGAACATAAATAAATTAAGTGCATGTCCTATTCTGCCAACTGTTCTAAAAGGACAGTAGTGTCTGAGAGATCAATAGTGTGATGGGAAAAAAACAATAATGTCTTGAAATACCATTTCTAGATTTATCAGATGATATCTGTAAAAGCTCTGAGATTATAACACTTGTACTGTTTTCACATAATAAAAGTTGCTGTTACTGACAACTGAACAACTAATAGTCTTCTGACTACACATCTTTGCTTTCTATGTTACACTTCATTTTGTTGTAAGAATCATACCTAAAGGCTCAAAGTCCTTATTATACTTTGAGTGGAAGAAAGAAGGGAAGGAAATAAAAAGAAAATGGGAAAGATAGAGGGTGGGAGGGGGGAAGGTTGGTTTCTTCTGTTATATAGAAAACTATCAAAATTAAACAAAAGACTAGGGCAAATGTTATTCACTTGAGGCCATTTCCTCTTGTCCTATCACTTACTACCTGGGAGAAGAGACCAACATCCTCCATGCTACAACCTACTTTCAGGTAGTTGTAGACAGTGATAAAGTCTCCTCTCAGCCTCCTTTTCTCCAGGCTAAACAGCCCCAGTTCCCTCAGCCGCTCCTCATAAGACTTGTGCTCCAGACCCCTCACCAGCTTCATTACCCTTCTCTGCACTCACTCCAGCACCTCAATGTCTTTCCTGTAGTGAAGGGCCCAAAACTGAACACAGGATTCAAAGTGGGACCTCACCAGCACCGAGTACAGTGGCACAATCACTTTTCTAGTCCTGCTGGCCACACTATTCCCCATACAAGCCAGGATGCTGTTGGCCTTTTTGATCACCCGGGCACACTGCTGGCTCATGTTCAGCCAACTGTCAATCGACACCCCCAGATCCCTTTCTACCAGGCAGCTTTCCAGCCACTCTTCCCTGAGCCTGTAATGCTGCATGGGGTTGCTAAGACCCAAGTGTAGGACCTGGCACTTGGCCTTGTTAAACAATTGTTTAACCTTGTTAAACCATTGGCCTCAGCCCAATGATCCAGCCAGTTCAGATCCCTTTGTAGAGCCTTTCTACCCTCCAGCAGTTCGACTCTCCCACTCAATTTGGTGTTGTCTTCAAACTTACTAAGAGTGCCCTCAATCCTCTCATCCAGATCTTTGATAAAGAGATTAAACAGAATTGACCCAAATACTGAGCCCTGGGGAACATCACCCATGACAAGCCACCAATTGGATTTGACTGCAATCACCACAACTTTTTGGGTCTGGCCCTCTAGCCATTTCTTTATCCATCAAAGAGTACATCCATTCAGGTCATGAGCTAACAGCTTCTCCAGGAGAATGCTGTGGGAAAATGTATTTCAAAAGTATTTCCACACCTTGTTTAAATAAAGCACTATCTGGAGGTCTCCCCACTGTTGAGGAATGCAGAAAAGATAGATTTGAAATATTTTTTTAATGAGTTGCAGTAAAAATCGCTTTGCGGCAAAATGTCTATAGACAACAGACTTAACAATCCAGGACTTTAGAAATGGTCTAGCGTACCCAAGATGATTGCTGAAGTATATGACACCAGATGTTCTAACAGAGTAACAACTGAAGGTCAGAAGGTCCTGTATGTCTTGCAATTAAACCCTGTCTTTACTTCAGAAGGATTAATTCATTGAGTGACAGAAATTTAGGTACCTAATAGAGTTAAACTGAACCTCACCTAAACACTTCAATGTTTGGTTGTATAAGTACATATCTGAAATTAAGGAAGATAACCAAGGCAAAGAGAGTGAAAGTGTAATTGAAGAGGAAAGAGAACTACTTTGCTGTATAGAGACAGGCAGAGCAGGCATGATCCCCCATCACTCCAAGTAAATCAATCCAATATTCATCAAAGAAGGAGTTATGCAGTCCATGAATCAAGAGAGTTAATCAGATCTCAAGATCTGGGGAGGAATGTCACAAGAACTTAGATGCCCACAGTTAGAATACCCAGAAGAAACAGATGGCAGTGGCTAAATGGTCAAAGACTTTCTTGGGAAGGAAATACAAGCATACAGATGGCAGTTCAACTAGACTGAATTTGGTTCACATAGACAGTGAGAACAAGCATACAGAAAGCAAATCAGAGAGAATAATTTATAAAGGAGTAAAATAAATTACCTAAAGGAAAGTAGGAAAAAAAGCTACCAAGTCATGAGAATAGCCCTAAAATGTATATTTCAACCAGCTCCATGGGTTGGCAAGTAACGTCCACTGGGAATTATTCCTAAGTGGAATAAGAGACTTAGCAGCTCCTAAAAGAGAATATACTGAAGGCACAGATGCACTTGTCCTGCCACTTCATGAAGACAGAAAGAGCTAAAGATAGAAAAAAAAATATGGCTACATATGGAGAACTTTACTAAGTCAGAACTTGAAAAGGAGAAATTAAAATTGGAGTTCTGGACACACTGGTAGAAATGGCAGAAACCTTAGATGTAAAATCACCAAGGTAAAGACATGAAATGAGATGCAATTATTAAACAACATAATTGAAACTATAGCGGTTCTATATATACGTTCAGGAGGAGATGGCTAAAATGATAAATTCCTTCTTACATGGACACTCTACATCTTCCTAACACCCTACATCTTCTTAACTTAAAACTGATAATTGTGATAATAAAATAACTAAATCTGTGAAGAATTAAAAGGAAGGGACCGTATAGAGTGTGTACATAAGTCAACAAACACACAATGAAGGAATTTCCTGACAGGAAAACCACTACAAATTTACTGTATGAGTTGGGGGAAATCTTCCTAGGAGAATTTTAAAGAGAAGTAGAAGGAATATCTAGCAATTAAGAAATTATTGAGGATGGCAGAGGTCCAAGAAAAATAAAGAGCAAACTTAGTGCCTATGTGTGAAAAGAATAGGACTCATGAAGCTGTAAAACAATAATTTCTAGGCAGTACAAGAAATTACTAAACAAGCAATTGTTACAAGCACCTATTTAGTGACAAAGTGATAGAAAATCTGGTATAAATTTGTGAAGAATACATTGTGTCAAACTATATTTCCATCTTTGGCAGAGTAACTGGTATAGTGGGTGAGGGAAGTAAATGTGACATCTATTAAGTTTCTTAAGAATTTAAATAGATATTATAAAATGTCATTCTTGTAAAAAAGCCCTAGAAAGTATGTATCAGATAAAATTACAGAAATATTATTCAAAAACTAGTTGGAAAACAGAATATCACTTAGAAGGATTATTTCTGTTTCTCAATTTCCAGACTTGTTTAGTAGCAACATAAAAGAATTCTCCACCGTGTACTTACTTTATTAATACTCATTGTGAACTCAACACAGGTCCAAGTACATGCTGTAAAATGCAAAATGGACTTACTGAAAAATGAAAAATAGACACCTTCAGTAATAGCTCAGCAACTGTGTCATGCTTGTTCATATTTCCTTTCTTCTTCTTCTTCTCCTCCTCCTACTACTACTACTACTACTATACTGCTACTATACTACTACTACTACTTCTTTTCCTATTCATCTTCTTCTTCCTCCTCTTTTTTACCTAACTTTCAATACCAAAACTCATTTTTCTTTGTTGTAAATACCTCAAAAGCCTTACTCATCCCTAGAAAGTGAAATTCACTTCTTCAAGATTTCAGTTCTTTAGTTACCTTAAAATGAAGTATCTATAGTTTTTGAAAGAAAAATAAATGAGCCGTTCCCTCTTCAGTGACATTACACAAAGCACTGGTTCAGGAAACTGCTCATTTTTTTCTTTCGTCCCATTCAAAGGATAATCTGTTTTTATCATTAATGTCTTGATGTTTTTCCTGTACCATTCTAGCTGTATTACTGACTATTCTCATGGATGTAGAATGCATGTTCATTCATTTTGTGGACTTCTCTGCTGTTTTCCACAGTTATTTGTATCGTGACAGGTATATCTGTCAGAAATGTTTTGGTCTTTTGTTTATCTTAGATCCATTTCCTGTTCCTTGGTGTTACGTATTTTTTTTCTCTTTTGCCTTCTTTCTTCTTCCTGACAGTCATCACAAAGCTCAGCTCCCCAGATCCAGAAAGTCCTAGGTGTCTTTAAAAAGTCTGATAGGGTCAAAACAGACAGTAGATCTGACTCTAGCTTTGGCTCCTCAGGGCACCTAGAATTTTTTGTTTCAATTTAGAAAAGAATTGGAACAGGAGAGGTGTTGAGTATTTCCTTCACAGAAGTAAATTCAGCTGTCATAAGAATATAAAAGGGATGATATGAATTGGAGCACATAGATGGTGAGGCTGGGCCAAACTCTACAGGAATGTATTTATTATTTTTAGTATTAAAAAAAAAAAAAAAAAAAGAGAGAGAGAAAAGGCATGGAAAAGGGAAGAGTGCCATATCAATGATGAGCTAAAAAAGCAGAGTTGGGCTTATTTGACTATAAGAAAGCAACTCATTTAGATATTCATGATGGGATGATCAGACCAAGGCCATAGCTCCCACAGAAACCAAATCCAGAACCCATTCTTCTGCACACTTTGCAGACATAAAAGGCCACAGCTGTGCCCTGATATCTGCATGTTCATCCTGAAGTTCGAAAGAATAGTTACTTGAGACAGTTCAACTTGCAATACATTTAACGGAAAAGATCACATCTGATATTTTTTTCCCTTCGTCCACTCTCTTCTTTCCTCTCAAGTATAAAATAAGTAAGGAAACAATACATACAATGAGTTAAAAATGAAGGAGCCTGGGGCTGACTACGAGCACTAGTCTGGCTTATTATGAAGACAAATGCAAAAGAGATGCTGAAGGAGATTTTTTTTTTTTTTTAACCATTGGTAAATAAACAAAGAAAAACTACCTATCTGATTATTCATTTGGACTGGTTAAGTAAAACTAGGGACACTTCAGTCACCTACTCAACTCTTTACCCAACATTCAAAACTTGTTAATAGAAAACCTACTTTATTGTTCTGTTTGTGAGGGAATGGGAATAAAAATAAATTATTTTTCAACTCTGCTCTCTCCTGCTTGCAATAAGTGATTTAAATTGGCTTCCTGCTGTGGTAAAAATGAATGGAAGTTAATGTGGCTTATACGTTTGTGCTTCTTTAGCTATAACCTGAATGGGTGTGCGTAACAGTCAGCAGGAATATGTCTTGTTTTTACCAGCAGGCAAAGGTTGTTTATCAAATGACATTTTCAAGTCTGATCAGAAATTAAGGTTTTTAGAAGTAAGAAAAAACAATTGAGAGTAAACTGTGGGTAATATTAATGTGGTCATTTAAGAAGTACTTTTCTTGACAGAATATTACTGTTTCTGCTCACAGTAGGCTGACAGACTAAATGTAGAGAGAATAATAAAGTTTTTTCTCTGTGTTTATGTCCAGTATGTAAGACAGCTAGACTGAATAGAAAGTAAAAATTATGTGCCACTAATCCCCAAGAGAAATGCCAGTACACATATAAGCTGTCAGGAAATTGTCCTCTTTACGATACAGAATTTAGGCTTACTCTTCTAATAATCTACCTGTAGTTTATGTAGTACTTGTTCAGGAATCACAGCTATTCTATCTACTGTATTTCATAATTTCTAAAACAGTGGGCTCTCTTTTCTCTCACTCTCCTTCTAGCCATATAAGTTCATACTGTAAATCCTATTTCTATTACAAACCTAGAAGTCTCCAATTGTTCAAGATTACAGTTTCTGAGCAGGATAAGCAACATTGCTGTGTAACCACTGACTCAAAAAGGAATAACATGGCAAGCATAACATCTAGGCATCATTTCTTCTCTGTTTACAAAGATGCATACTGGAAGCAACCTGGCCTTTGTTTCAAGTGAATGCAGTGGGTGAGCCACTGACATGAAGTTTAACAAGGGCAAGTGCTGGATTTTACACCTGGGACATGACAACCCTGGTTGTACATAGAGACTGGGGAATTAGGTGCTGGAGAGCAGCTCTGCGCAGAGGGACGCTGGTGTTCTGGTTGACAGCAAGTTGAACATGAGCCAACAGTGTGCCCTGGCAGTCATGAGGGCCAACCGTGTCCTGGGGTACATCAAACACAGCACTGACAGCCGGGCAAGGGAGGTGATTGTCCCGCTCTGCTCTGCACTGGTGCAGCCTCACCTGGAGCACTGTGTGCAGTTCTGGGTGTCGCAGGATAAAAAGTATATAAAGCTACCACAGAGTGTCCAGAAGAGGGCTACAAAGTTGGTGAAGGGTTTGGAGGGGAAGCTGTAGGAGGAGTGGCTGAAGTCGCTTGGTTTGTTCAGCCTGGAGGAGACTGAAGGGAGACCTCATCATAGTCTACGGCTTCCTAGCAAGGGGCGACCAATGTCAGAACCAGAGGGAATGGTAGGAACATGTGCTAGGGGAGATTTAGGCTGGACATTAGAAAAGGTTTTACACCCCGAGGGTGGTGGAGCACTGGAATAGGCTCCCCAGGAAGGTAGTCATGGCCCAAGTCTAACAGTATTCAAGAATTGACTAGACAATGCCCTCAGACGTATGGTGTGAACTGTGGTCTTGTCATATGCAGGGACAGGAGTTGGACTCAATGATCCTTGTTGGTCTCTTCCAACTCAGGACATGTTATGATTCTGAGTCCTTAACTGTGTCGAAATTTGTGTCTTTGGATCTCTAGTTGAGAATCTTTTTTCTATCCCTGTCTGTCTGTCTGTCTGTCTGTCTGTCTGTCTGTCTATCTATCTATCTATCTATCTATTTATTATATACATACAAAAATACAAGCATTCATAATTTGTGTTTCTAGGTATTATATCCATGTATATATGTGTATATACACAGACATTAAAATGCTTTACTCACAAATAATGGTATGTGATATGTTGTGTCTTTGTTCCCTGGGATATGTTCATTTCCAGAGTGGTGCTTTCCAGCTAATCAAGAGAATAGGCATGACTACAAAGAGTCACATGGAAAAGGCATAGGGCAATGGGTACAAGTTATTTTTGTGGACATTCCAATTGGAAACAAGAGGGAAATTTTTCACAATGACAACAATCAGCCATTGGAATATTCTCCCCAGGAAAGTGATAGATTCCCCAACAATGGACACTTTTAAGATTCAGCTGGAAAGGGTACTGAGTCATCCTGTCTAGAATGTGCTTTTGCCAAGAAAGGTTGAACCAGATGATCCTTGTGGTCCCTTCTAACCTACTCTTCTATGATTCTGTGTTATGATTTTCTAGGACACTCCTTGAAATATTTTTGTTTTCTTGCATTCATTTACTTTGAGCTTGTTCAAATCTGAGATGTTTAAAAATGTCTGTCTTGTTCTAGGAAGCCATAATCTCAGTGCTTGTCTTCATTACAGTTTCATCTAATGAACTACAGCTCTCTCCTGCTTGCCATACTACTGAATGTAGCTGCGTAACAAAGTAATTATTTATAACTGTCTCAAATTAACATGTATTTATAATAAGCATATATTTTATTAAGCTGGTCTTTTGTCTTATTTAACTGCAGTGAAGATACACAGCTAGTAGGCTAAAATTCTTTTGCCAATGATACATTGGTTTGGGTTCTGGGACCTTCTCATGGGGAATTTATCTGAATTTACTTCTATAATCTAATACCGCATTACAATATGTAAATGAAATATTTATACCCCATCCATGAACTTAGCTCATATTTATGAAAGAAATTATTTCCCTGTTGTCCATACAATTTCCCAGTGCTGTAAGTCCTGCAATAGAAAACCATAGTGTTTATTTCCAGCAATGGCAACATAGAAAGCAATACAATTAGAAGTACTGAGGTCTACCTTCAGATTAATGAGTTTAGATCTTTCATAATGAAGTCAGGTATCTAAATTAAAAGTATAAATTAATAGTAAAGTACTGTACCAATGACTGTACAAGTAAGAGCTGCTCAGATATCTGAAGATACTGTATTAACCAGGTGTAAATCCAGCTGTCATGATAGAGTATCTTCCTCAGAGAAGCCAGGCATGCTGGTGTGCTGTTAAGTGCTTAGCTTTGTGTGAATTACTGCAGTTGTACATAGAGTTGAATGCCATTCTAAGAACTTCTTGAGCACTTTTCAAAAATATGCAGAAGGTGTAACTAGAATTAGCTCATGGTGTTCAACCAAAAGAGGTAGCCTATAATTTTAACTGGTTTGTCTTCTGACAGGACTGGGGTGTGTATAATCTTTTTACAGTCTATTTTTCCCTTCAAACTATTGGTAACATTACACTAACATCTTTGACTACTTTTTACTGATGCAGTGCTAAATGTTACATTGCATTATGTCATAGAGGTTTACATTATGCTACCAAAGCCTCATACAATGTGAAACCAGAAGGACTACTTTTACATATTTTCTTCAAATTTAAAAAAAAAAACAAACAACAACAACAACAAAAAAAAACACACAAAAAAACCAAAAAACAAACAATTGAGGAGCTCAGTAAAACATGCTATAATAAGAAATATGCCATATTGATATGTTTCTAGTGTAAAAAAATATTTTTAAAAAATATTTTTTTCTTAAAGGTATTTGACACAGTATAATTACAAATTTAATCTCACAGGTATTACACTGCTGCTATAATGAAGTTACTCATTTTCAGACCCATTAAGTTAACCACCTTCC
Organism: Patagioenas fasciata; assembly: GCF_037038585.1. Lineage (NCBI taxonomy): Eukaryota > Metazoa > Chordata > Aves > Columbiformes > Columbidae > Patagioenas > Patagioenas fasciata. The sequence continues at coordinate 36,609,879 of NC_092520.1, forward strand.
TGCTATAATGAGAATGTCAAAGTGACCTTATATCAGGCAATGGGTGAAGTTCATTGATTTATCATTTTCTACTTCAATATATATCCTATAGTGTTTCCTCAGGTTGTATAAATCAACCAAGTTTTTACTGATGGAAGTGGCATCCAGCTGCTGATCTGGAGAATGGGAAATATGTCATCACATGATATCTGTGACAAAATATTTCAGAAATACAGACATGCTTGACAGTATTAGATGCTTTTTTTTTTTTTTTTTTTTTTTTGATATCTAGGGACACATTTCTCCTGCCTAGAACAAAATATCTAATTCAAACTGTAATGTTGTATGGAATGTGTGAGCATTGGCTTCATTCATCTTATCTGATAAAGAACATTTTACATTCAAAGAGGATAATACATAAAGGGGAAAGTGATAACACACAGAGATGGGAAACCAGTAAACAAAGGCTAACAGATGCAAAACTCCCAAAGTTGCTCATCACTAACTGATGAGTCATTAAGAAACTGCAGGCAGGAAATGTGAAGGTTTAGGGGAAGCAGATCAAATAGGAACAAATGGGAGGAAAAGACAGAAAGGAGTATAAAAGGGCAGGTCAGGTGTAAGACAGGGCCAGTCAGCACGCTTGTCTGGTGGAGCCCTGCACCTGATCATGCCAGTATGTCCTGTCTTCTGTCTTCTTCTCTTAATGACCTGTCTGAGTAATCTCACTCCCTATCCCATGTGTGTCAGTGTTGCAAGGGTTCATTGCCAGCTGGAGAGGGAACTAGTGTGAGGAGACTGAGTGCCTGCTCCCAGAGTCAGAACCCCCAGTGTGATTGTGGGCACCCCTGGGCCACAGTGTCAGCTACTGGAGCCAGTGGGGTCTTCAACCTCCAGCCACTTGGGTGGGAATGGTGTGTGTCCCAAATAACAGCTGCTGATGGTACAGATGTGAATGAAGCAAATGAGGGGCTCAGCGCTGGTGCCTGGATTGGGACCATGGGTCACTGCCCGTGTGCCAGGTGCCAGCTGCTGGGGACAAGTGTTTGTACCTGTCCCAAACCAAGTGTGTGGGGGCTGTGCAGGAGTATTCACGGGCCAATTCAAGTTGGACCAGCCAGGGAGCAGGAAGCTCAAGGTCAGGGCAGGGGTATCAGGCAGGTGGTGGGTCCTTGCTGGTATTCTGGGGGACCCATGGGTTTAGGGTATCTATGGTACAAGTGTGTGAGTGCTGTCTGTGTGCAGCAAGTACCCAGCTGGGCCAGTGGGTTGGGAACTCGTGGGGCAGGTAATGGGAGCCAGAATGTAGGCAGGGGTGCTGGGCAAGCACAGGGCTTGTGTTGGTGCTTGAGGGATGTGTGTGTTCTTGTGAACCTAGGGAGTGTGTTGTGTGTCCTGCACTAGTCACCTACTGCCTCTGCCAGCCCAAGAGGAGGAGGGGATGTGGCTGTCTGTGTCTGGTGTGAGTCCTGAATGTGGGGGATGCTGAATGCTGCGCCTTGTCTGTAGTGTCCTATGTGGCCAGCCATGTTTGTGTCCCCTATTTGTAGGATACACACTCAGCCTCACTGCTGGTTGAACCTGCAAACAGAAAAGTAGCAGCTGTGTCATTTGGCCTTGGCTGGAGACCCCAAAGTCTCAGGGCTGGGCACAATGGCTGTGCAGGAGGAATCCTCAGGCACATTGCTCCTGGAGACAGTAGATACTTCTAATATCCATTAACACACACAAATGGGGATTACAACAATTATATCTATTATTACCTTATAGTAGATGGCTACTTACTGGTGTCAATGCCACTTGGTGCATCTGTTATGTATTTGTTGATTGCACTCAGAAGTCACAGGATAGGAAACTCATATTAGGTATTGAAAAGTTCAGAAAACATTCTGTATATGCACTAGATTATAAATTTCATAAAAACTACATGCAATCATAAATTACAAACCAGAAGATTTTCTAATCACCTGGTACTTAATGGAGAATTCCACTTGAACTGATCAGGGGATTTTCTTTACACAATGATTTGATGTGGAAAAGCAGTGATATCTGCCTTTTAGAGAGATATAGATTATAAATTATTACTTTAATCTCGTTTCTAAGCTACTGTTACTATGTTCAGTGTTGATATTCATTTTTGTTATTTTGTTCTGATCTGAAATATACTTTTAGCATTCCACATCCTAAACCAGGTACAGAGCTTTTTAGTCTGTTTGATTAACTGCAATAAATTAATTTTGTAGAGAGTAAATCTGTATTAATGGGATTAATCTTCGCAATCCTGTTCATTTCTCTATGAGGCTTTACTAAGCACCGATTACCTTCTCTACCAGTCTATTTTTCAAATATTTATTGCTACAAGACTCAAAATTTTGCTGATAAGTTTGACTACTTTACTACAGTAGGCTAATCGAGTTATATGAGGTTCAGTCTAAGTAGGCTGAAATAGTTTAGTTCTTTCTCTCCTGTCTGTGTGAGTAATTGTTACAGACAGATTCAGATTGATGAAAACTGGTACATTGCTCTTTCAAAAATCTAATTATTTAACATATGATAAACAGAATTCATATCTGAAAATGTTACTTCAAAATACATGGTGATATTGTGTGTAAATGAACTTGAAAATTAAATTCTAATAATGTTCCCACCCTGAAACTACCTTAGCCTGTTTCAGAGGTAAATCAAACATGCTGTTTGTGATGAAAACAGTACTTCATCTTCTGAGATGACAAAAATTTGCCAGATATTTGTAATGAATAGTTATTCACACCACCATGGGAAGGAGAAACAAGTGTTAGCCCTGGTTTGCATATAAAGGCCAGCAATCTGCTGCACCTGCACTGGTTATCATGAAGTACATTTTGCCCAAGAGAACCTCTCTTGATACAAACTCATGCTATTAAAATGCTGTTTTAAAGTTGTGTGTTTCTCTGCCAATACAACAGTTTTCATCCTTCACTTTCCCAGCTTTCTACCCAGCTCCATACATGAGTCCAGATAAACTAATATAATTGATTTTATGCTACTAGCACATTCGAAAATGGGCTTATATGAGTAACTTTAAAACCATAACTAGTGAATAATTTTTCAGTCTTGATTTGTTACTTGAAAAGCTGTCTATACTTACTCTGGAAGATGTAGAGTTATATTCTGTGATGCCCATACAATTGATTTTACCTGATTCTAAAATAATCTTTTTTTCCTTTGTTGAGTGGAATTTGTTTCACCTTTTATGGGAAAAAAAAAAAATAACCACAAACAAACAAACAAAATTAATCTATGTGAAGTGTTTAATTCCTTTTATTGTCATGGAGGGATATAGGCACCCAGACAGTCCAATTGATCCCACACAATTATGTATCTTTCTTCGAGAAATAATCCACTTGCGATTACATCGTATTACTGTGTGGCAGTCAGTGTTACACAGGTTCTGTTTTGGGCACTGGTGTTTTACCTTGTTGCAAATGAGGCATGGCAAAAAGTGTGAGGTGATGTAGCCACCAGTAAAAGACAAACTGGCTACATCAAATTGTTGTGCTGGTGTATGCTATCCTCCTTGCCAGTAGTATTAAATCCTTGACAACATGCCAGAACTATATGTTACTCTGATGTAGTTTGTTAGGCAAAGAAGTATGTAAAACAGGCCAGAAGATTCAACCTTGAAAAACTGTGGATTTTAACAACTATGTGAACTGTGAAGAAAATAAGGAAATCGGGGGTTTATTTAGATTTTTAAAAAATTGTACCAACTCTGAAAACGAATAGAGTTGTGATATAATTCTCTTAGATGTGGATAAATACAATAACTGTTGTGAATGTTGCCTACTCATTTTGGTGCTCAAATTAGTATGTGTCTGAAAAGATTTCTCTATATTGTGGCTAATTTTCTCATGTAGTGTAGATCACTAACTTCCTTGGGAAGTGAATCAGCCAACATGTTATTCAGGACACACCTGGAGGGCAATTTGCTTGACTGGAGTTTTGTGAAACAGAAATGACACAATGTTAATTTGTTTTTAAACTGCTTGCCATGTCTAAGTATTAAATAAGCAATTGGATGAGACCAATCTGAATTCATTGAGATGTCAGCCATGCAGTCCACTTATTTAGCCTGATTTTGAAATAAAATAATTTTATATGAACAGTTAACATGTTCACATTTTCCATGCTTGGTGTTTTCAGAAATCCTAGTGACAAATTCTTTGCTGATTTATATTCCACTCTACATTTGAAGAAAATGTGCTCATAGAGTTTAACTTAAAATGTTCCCAATTTTTTTTATGTCTGTATCGTTACTGTTTTTATTACTTTACACCATGATTTATTCTATATGTGGTGTTGGGGGAATATGTAGCTCTACAGAGAGATATATTTGCAAATAAAATCTATGAGAACACTCATGCTCAGGATCTGATTATGTGTTTACAAACAAACATTTATATTCCAATATCAACATATAATTTATTACTATTAATTTATTAATTGATCAATTAATACGTGGGAGCTATTTGCATAAATAGGATCTTAGTTTCTATCATCAGTACTTCTAGCAACAACTGTAATCATAATATTTATTCTGTTCTTCAGTTAAGCTTAACTCAATTGATTCAGGTGATTGGAACGGCCCCTGGATTGGCTTATCTTTCCCCAGTCTTTCATTACAGAGGATTTCAGTGCAAAAGTTAGTAGTCTAAACTTAACTAGGATGCACCATAGCAGGTTATCTTTCAAAAACCACTACCTTAATGCTAAGGGATACCTGACCACCACCTACAGTGTCTGCACACCAAGGACTCCTCCTGCCTAACCTGGTGTTTGGCTCCCCTGTTGACAGACAAACCATTAATTGAACAGAAAGATACAAGTACAAACCACAATAGGGAGAAAGTTTATGCTAAATTCACTATATTGCATCATTTAATAATATAACATATGGACCTACTCTTTATTTCTGGATGACAGACATCTATTGAACAAGCCGGATGACTGAGATGGTGGAGGATGAATCCTGTATCTACAAGTTACATAGGAGGCAGGAACAGACCTGGATGTGTTCATCAATCTGGCAGAGAGGATGGATCATGATCTGATACTAATTGTCCAGGGACAAACCCACAATCTTTCTCATGTCTCTGTTAAGATTAAATATAGCCACTTGATACAGTAGCTGCCCCTTAATACATCAGGATCTTGGCAGAAGGCAGGATGGAGTAAGTACATTTGCAGATTAAACAATAGCAATTGAGTTATAAGGTATTTCCTGGGGCTCATTGATCACAAGGAAGGAAATAAATGCAGATTGTCATTATTCCCAGGAAACTGTTCTGATGATTTTACTCTTTTCTACACATTTCTAAGTGCTTCAGGAAAATGTTGGATAACAAGTACTTGCAAATCAGGATGGTAAGCATCATAGAAATGCTTATGGTAGAGACCCTGAAGGTTGTTATTACTATTGTAAGGTGAGAGTGAAAAAATAGTCTCTAAAGTATGTACATTTGTGATGGTTTTTACTATTTCACTGGTATATATAAGGTCTTTCTGGAAAATTAATACACCATTTACTAAGCAACCAGTTTCTGTGAACTGTCTGTCTACATTCTATTCAGCATGTAATTAATATTTAAGCATTTTTTCGTCTTCTTTGTTTTTGTATTTTTTCTGAATGACAAATATTTTTACAGCTTGAGTAAACATTATCCAGGGTCCTTAAATTAATGTTTGTGTATATTTTCTCTTTAGTTTACATACATAATGTCTGACTATACCTGTTTCTACCCTTAGGCACATGCCAAATATCACGTATTATTTTTTCTGCTTGCAGAAGCATGATTTATTCACTGATTGAGGCATAACCCAAAATTATCAGCAGTAACAGGTAAGAACTGAAAGATCGTTCCATGATTCTGGTGTTCTGAAGTAAGTTCTTGATCCAAACCCACTGAATGTAATGGAAAATCATCATTACTGTTAATAGGAAGGGCAGCAAATTTAAAGTACTTTACAGGGACAACCATACAAAGCAAAGGCAATGAACCCTAACACACACACACACACACAACAAAAACAAACAAACAAAAAAAAGCCAGAAGGAAATCTCTTTCCCATATAAATCCTAGAGATGTTGTAATCCTTTGAAAATTAAATTGAGTATGTGGTTTAGTTTATCCATTTTTATATTGGAATGTTGGTAGCTTGATTCCATTTAAATTTACCTTATTCTGTATTACATTTAGCTGAAATACCCTTGGGAAATACACTGTTCATAAGTAGGCTACATTTAGGTGTATCTGGGCATAACATTGAAGATGTATTTGTTCACCTTATCTCTGGCAGTTTGGGTTGGGATCTTCACATTTAACAGCCATTGACAGAACTGCTTTCTATTAACTTTCTTTTCAAATCTGTTAATCTTATACACTGGCAGAGTGGTCCATAACCTAATTAAATGTTTCGAATCTTTTGAATATTCCTGTGACTGGATATTCTCCGGTTCTATTTTTAATGACAAATACTGAATAACCATCCTTGCTTATCATCCATATCATGCCAGTTGTGATTTTGTAGGCCTTTTTCACAGCTCCCCTTAGTCCCACATTTTCAAACTGAAGAGCTCCAATATCCAAAAATGGAGAGACAGAGAACAGTATGCTTTAATGAAGGATGTAAATTAGAACTGACATAAAGCTGGTCACAACATTCATGTATACTGAAAGACTGCCCATCTGATTGCCTTTCTCTGAGACTTTCGTAATCCAGCTAAGTACAGTTGAGTTGGGATAATCATAAAGAAATGCAGTATTCCAGATTGGATTTATACTGTAATACGATCAAGTTTTCAACTTGTTCCAAAACTCTTTTCTATTTTTTCTGAATATTCTTTTTGCTTTGTTTTATTTCTTTAGAGCACCGAGTAGACAATTTTGGAAGATGATCCACAGATCATACACATAATTTCACATTTACATAAATTCCAATGTCACATTCCTGAAAGGATAGCACCTAATTTATAGTCTGTTTCTCAATAACAATTCATCTACATTGGGCAAAGGAAGATATGAAGTTCCTCAGGTTAATGGAAATCCAACACGAGAAATACCAGAGCTGTGATATCATAAAATCTGTTTGCCTAGTGTTACATTTAGTATATTTGTATACCCTAGCTGTGGTCACAGAAGTAATAAAAATGTCGAGTGGAACAGAGCCTAGAGCTAACCTTAAAACCTTAGGTTCACTTCTGAAAGTTTTACTGGTTTTCAGCTCTATTTGGAGCCTCTGAAGAGCACTATCCCTGGCTTACATTAAGTTAGCAGCTAAAACCTCTGTAGTCTTGGCTCTGGAGGTGACTCCTAATTAGAATTTTCCCCCTGTAATCCCAGAGAACTCAGTTTTAACTTCTAAAAAAAAAAAAAAAAAACAGGCACGGTCCCTGGTCTGGGGTTGGCTTCTGTGCTGGCTTGTTTCTAAAACACATGAAGCTAAGGAGGAAATGGAACACTCACTTGTTAACCAGGCAAAGAATAAGCATCACCAAGAAGGAAGGAAGGAAAATAATCTTTAAAGTTTGCAAAAGCTGATATACTGGGCTTTAACAATATACTTTTTTTTTCTTTTAATTTGCATTTTGCTTATTTGTTTCATATTATTTTATAAAATGACAAGATTCATCAGAGCAGTAATGCCTCCTATGTTGGCCACAGGCCTTAGAAAAATACATAAAAGCAAATGTTTATGATGCTCAGGGCAAATTTATGAAAGATCATGCTCACCTAAATTTCCTGAAGTTTTCTTGCATTTGACAAAGCAACTAAAAAAGGAGGGCTTTGGTCCTGCTCTTATCTTTGGCTTTATATTTTGAATAGGGAAAAGTGATCCCAGAGGCCTAGTGGAATGTTTAATTAAGAACAGGATATTGTAAAGCATTCAAGAAAATAAACACAAGGAACAGATTTCCACATGGGGAAATTTTCCTGCAGAATCCTAAGGTGCATGGCATTACATATTATTGTATGAACTGCAGGATTTTGTTTTTGCTGAGTGTCCTGTGAAAAGCTCTTCTTGGGCTTTCATAGCGTGTACTGCCAATGATTCTGACCCTGAGGATTTAATAGCCTTGTGTGGCATTTATGGTCTTTTTGCAGAAATTTCTTGATACATAGTGTTTATTCTGTGTATTGTAGACTCAGTGGTAGGGTTTATTGCAGCCATCACTTTACATGTTCTAGAAGTGTTTCAGCTCCTTCTTAAATATGATAAGAAAATGTATATTTAATGTACAGATTCTGGATGCCTGCCCTGGGTTTGCTTGACACAGCCAGCTGTAAAGGTGTTTTGCAATAGGATATCTGAGCTGTACAACTAAATTCATTTGTGTCAATGATGATATCTGGAATCTATAGACCCATGTTTTCTTACTATTGAGTATAAATTGCCTACAAAATCATTAACTGTTGAGACAATAAATTGACGTGTAATGCTGATTACTAATGTATCCCAACATCAATGTTGACACATTAATCCATAGCCACAATTACTGCAAAGGCACATATCTTCTTGAAGGAAATTCAAATATGAAATTTCACATCACAGTTTTAGTGATTATAATACTAAATTCATGTCCATCTTCTTTAAAATGAAATAACTCGTTGCTTTCCTTTTTTATTCTTTTTCTGAAATAGTATAAGAAATTACAGAGGTTGTCATTCTTATAGAATAATTGCCTGTCAAATTTAATTTGAAAAACAAGTCATTTTAACTCACGCAATTCTTACATAGTTTTAAAAGCACACCACCTCCTTTTTATCTGTTTGGGTTTGGTTTTTTGTTTTGTTTTGGTTTGGTTTTTAAATCAAAAATAGTGAGATTTTGCTAACATATATTTTATATCTAAATGTAAGATACTGACTTTCAAAATTAAGATATTTGGTCTGGAGAAATTAAGATATTCAAATTATATCACTTCACAATCTCATGTACCTTGCCATTTTTTCTATAGAGCTACCTTTCTGTAGCCATGCTGGAAGCATTTTTCCTAAGATTGGAAGACCAAAATATGCAACAGAATAATTCATATGTATATTACTGTCACGCTGAGACAGCTGATAGGAGATATCAAAAATCTGTACTAAAGAGACCTACCCAAACACTTTGCTACTCCAGAAATAATGTGTTTCTATCATCTGTGGATTGCCTAAAAAACAAGGAATAGGAATACTATCAATCTCTCATATGGCTGTATTGCACAACATTGCTACACTAAGGTGTTTCCAATTCCCTTTATTCTTTTAAGAATCACCACCTGTTAATGTATTTTGTATGTAATTGAACATTTATTCTCTTCTCTATATTCACTCTGGTAATAAAAAAAAAAAAAATCAAAACAGATTTACAGTTATTAATGATGGTGGAATTTGCCTTCCATGTTTTCTTCTTGAGTGAGAATCTGTATTACTAATCTGCGGAGGTATAGGAAAGAAAGCATCAGTGTGTAGAAAAACATGGAGGCCATGATATGTATCTTGAAACAGGCAGCAAAATCTGTTTGCTGGCAATATTCATCTTTTCTTTATATATAAAAAAAAAAAATATATTCTCATGTTGTCTGTGTTTTCATAACTATAACTCAATGTAGCATGTATGTTAAGAGTGTTTAAATTGAGAATAAAATGAACACCCTCTTTACAGGTACCTCAGCAGTCTCTCTCCAATAATAACTTCTCCCAAATTCTTTAGAATCATGCATTAGGAGCTTCATGAAATATTATTACAAATTAATTGATCAAACATCTTCTTAAAGATTTTCAGTTTGTTGATGGATTGTGTCCTGAAGCATATAATTCATGGAGCAAAGAATTTCAAAACCTCTCCCTAGGTATTTTCACTTTCTGTGTGTTGTAGTTTGAGCTGAACCAGCAGCTCTGCATCCACCTGGTCACTCACTCAGTCCACTGCCCACTAGTAGGATGAGATAGAGGAACTGAAGAGCAAAAGCTGAAAACTCGTGAGTAAAGATTAAGACTGCTTAATAGGTGAAGCAAAGTTGCACAGATAAGGAAAGGAAAAAAAAAAAAATTACTACCTTCCACCAGAAGCCAGATGTTTAGCCACTTTCTGGGAAGCGTGGCTTCAGCACACATAGCAGTTATTGGGGAAGACAAGCACTATAACCACAAATATCCCCCATTTATCCACCTTTACTTGAACTTTTATTGCTGAGGACAGCATCATGTGCTGTGGGATAACACTTTGGTCAGCTGATGTCTGCTGCCCTGGCTGTGTCCCCTCATAACTTCTTGTCCACCAAAAGCCTACTGGCTTTGTGGTGCGATCAGAGCAAGAAAAAGAGAAAGCCTTGACACACTTTTAAAACACGGCGTCATGATTCTACCACAGCCAGATACAGCAGACCATGTTAATGACTCACTCTTCTTGGAATCCCATTACAATGTTGACCTAGCTTCCTGTTTGGAAACTCTTACTGGAAAACAGAACAAAACAAAACACAACAACAACAAAAATATACTCTAAACAAATGTAAATATTTTAAGCTTTTTGTATATTTTGTTTTATGAATTTTATCTGTCATGAAAGTATTTGCACAGAAAGAAAATCTGGGTCAGCACATCTGTACCTGTGTTAACATGAACTTCTGTTTCCATAGGAAGATTCCCTGACATGTTACTTGCTAATGTGTGCAGTCACACCACTCACACATGTGTGTAAATATACATGTATTGTATACATACAATATATGTATATTTTTATATAACAACAGTTACTTGCTATTACTTGGGGGTTTGAAGGGATTGTTCTTTTTCCATCAGCTAAGTTATGCCAGAACAGACAATAACTAAAGACCAGTATGTTAAATGGCACCCAAAAATCTGCCTTATTTTTAAAATATATACTTTGTAGAGGTAAGAATTTATATGAACTGAACAGTTTTGAAGCCCACAGACACTCCCACCTATAATTCCCTCTCAATATGACAATTTTTTTCTCTCTGTATATTGGTATTAACTGTGCTGTGAAATAAATGAATTTTCACTTTTATGAGGTTATATAAATCAGCTTTGCAAAATCACATGACCTAAATCATCCATGGCATAATTGCTAATTGATTTTGCTGCCTATTGTAATTTTGTGTAAGATCTCTACTTTCCTTGGAAGTTGTAGTCCACACATTATTTTGCAAGGAGTTGCACCTAATTTCTCTGGTAAACTCTGCAGAGTATGATGTTATATACATAAATAATGTAAGTTTAGATACGTGGTTCTGCATTCAAGGAAAACTGAATTAATATAGTATAATATAAATGTGTATTCTTCAAGTAGTTTTTAGTGATAAACTGCAACAATTTAAAAATATTGTATAATCTGCTTAAAATTGTTGCAGTCTTTGGCTGTGTAATTGGTTTTTTTTTTTTTTTCTCAGTTGAGGGGCAGTAAAGCAGCTGTGATGCAGAATATGTATGTACACACTCTACGCACAGGCAGATTTGCACGTAGTGATCCATAGTGCTTGAAAATGTACCACTCCATATTTACAGCTGAATTTCTTTACTTTTAGTCACAAGAAAACAGACATGTTGATTACTGTCACACTGACTGGTAATCTTGCAAGTTGAAAAGGTTCTGGTTTTGATGAGGAGTGTGTGTGATGTCCTACATTAACCAATAATGCTCTCTTTGGGTCTGATTCAACTTAATTGACAGTGAAAGGAGGATTGAATTTTCCACAGAATCACAGAATGTTAGGGATTGGAAGGGACCTCAAAAGATCTCCTGGTATAATTTCCCTGCTGGAGCAGGAACACCTAGGTGAGATTACACAGGAATGTGTCCAGGCGGGTCTTGAATTTTTAGGCCTATTTCAGCCACAGTAGGGACACATGTTCTCTATGGAAACTGGCTATCCTTGATACTCCCACTGCTCAGACATTTTTTCTAATTTTCTATTATTTTCCTTCCTTTCTGTGTTTTGTTTTGCTTTAAGAGGTTGTTGACTTGATGAAAGCAATTCACCATATTTTTAAGAGTTTGCACAATCTAAAATCACAAACCATTTGCATGTTAAAAGCAAAAAAGACAATGTTTATTGTTTAGTTGGATATTTCAAACAAATACATGAATAAGATTCACTAAACAATTTTGCATTAATCTTACATGCACGTTCATACTCTTATACACTTACGTTACTGGGTCGACTAAGAGCATTCTGTGGATCATTTCTTTACAATAAAAGTGCATAGACTTTCTGTCACATTGGCTAAAATGATCATAAAATACCATAATATAAATTTATGAGAATATGTGCATGAAATCCAGGCCTAGATACTTGCAGTAAGTATTTTATATGATCACCTTCATCTCACAACTAAGGGCTTTTTTTACATTATTTTTTTGTTGGAAGTCTCTTGTTTCTATGTTCTCTTACAAGAACTTTCTTTAAACCTGTCTTTGTGGACATGTATTATAGTAAGCAATTCTTTGGGATCATCAGTCTCTTATTTATAGTCTGAAAACAAGGTCCATACTATGAAGTTGATTAAAATCTATAATCTGATAGACTGAAATGGAAACCCTAACCAGGCTAGGGATAAAAGCAGCCTCATGGTTGTGTTCATAGTAAGTTTAAATACTTCCTTTGGTTGCACTAAATAAAATTATAGAGCTATAAATAACAAAGAAATAAGTAAAATTTTGCAGTACTCACTAAGTTAAGTGTGTGTTTGAGCTCTGACTTTATAATTAACTGCTTAAAAAGGGTACATATTCAACGTAATTAAAAAAAAAAAAAACCAACCAAACCAAACCAAACCAAACCAAACCAAACCAAACCAAACAAAAACCACAAAAACCAAAAAACAACCAAAAGGATGACCTTATTTGATTATTAGAAATGTCATTTTTTGCATCTTGCATTTGTTCATAATTAATATAATTAGAGTCAGACACTGAAAGAACTTTTGTAGCTCATAATTGATTCCCTGCTCATTCCAGTTGCATCTGTAATTTTTAAAAATTTTATCACAGACATCTGTGAGATAATAGCTGTGTGTTCATTCTAAGGCAGTCTGTCCTAAAGTACAAATCCAAGCTGACTCATTGAGATCACCATATGAATTTAGGAATTTTTTCTCTTGGAATATAACATTAGGAAATGTCACAGCACACTAGCTTGCTCACATGTTGACTACTCTTACATGTTAAAGATGGATGAGGACACAGTGCTTAGATAAAAATGCGGGTTTATATTACCATTTGGGGTTCACTGATGCCAAATCTTTTGAGCTTCTCTAACGAGATTTTGTGATCATATGACAAGCATCAGTTTTATCTTGTGGTAATCTGACCTTGCATCAAATCCCCAGTGAATACAAATAGAAACTGAAAAAGTGTCATCTGCTTTTGGATCCAAAATAGAACACAGTCAGATTAATGCTGAAATTTTACCTTTGTGTTAATAGATACTGCATGACAATTGTTACAGCAAAACTGATGGGGAAAAAAGGTTCCTCAAATCCCAGCAGAGAAGACTTAACAGTTCATATTCCCCAGGACAGAACACAAAGTTTCTTGGCTATTGGAAGATTTCTTATGAGAAAAAGTACTAATCTGCACTGATTCCTTTCCAGGGACAAAATCTGGATTTACATTTAGGTGTGAGAGTCTCACCCAAATGCCTGACAGTTTTCCTGCTGTTTTTCCATGTGTGTACTGGCAACATGCCATGTACTCCTGTGGTCAGATCAAAAGACATTGTAACCCCTTGGGTAATAAGGGAAGGAACTTCAGTGCCTGGCTGCTCTCACATCTCTCAGCTGAAAGTTTAGACTCAGACAGATACTAATGAACAGAGAACAAATGTGCTGCTGCAAAAGACAGCACTAACAGTTTCAAATTTCTTGGACACAATAGTATTCTACTGAAACTATTCTTTGTCTTATAAAGCAAGGGGCTGGTAGAGAAACTCTGTTTTAGATTTTGTTCTAACCTGTGTAGAACTACTGCCTGAGAATCTACAGGTGCAACCTGAGTTGAATAAAAAATACTTAAAAGTGAATAATGATGGCTTTTCTAAGGAACTGATGGTAAAAAGAGAAGAAGAGTAAATATAATACAATTCAGAAAAGCCAACATGGGCAACTCAGGGAAATAAGAGACAAGATGCTTCAGAGAGGGAGTTTAAAGTATGAAGGAATGTGAAGAGAAGTGACAGTAAAAGAAAAGCTGAAATTTTATTCATAAAGGCAGACTATCACCTTGCACAGGAAAGATAGGAGGCATATTAAGAGAGCAATACAGGATCAGAAACTCTTCAAGGACATGAAAATAAATGTTAGATAAATAAATGAAGAATGGAAACAAGGGTAGATATCTTAGAATGTGCCTAAAGGAGAGAAAAACATATCAGTTTAAAATCACAGAGACTAAGGTGTAAAATGGGTTTCTATTAGTAAGGAAGAGAAAATCACTCAGAGAAGGAAATTAGAAATAAGACAAAAAAACACAAGGGTACAGAACAAACATTGGATTGGGTAAAGATTGAGACAAATAGTGCCTTCTGTGCTTTTAAAACAAAAACAACAAAGCAACAATGAAAAAATTAACAAGCCTCCCCCCCACCCCCCAGCTTGTTTTAACTACATATATAAAAAAAAAAAAAAAAACTATGAAGTGTTATGAAGTACAGAACAGAATACAAAAAGAACACACTATAGTATATATTTTTATAACATAGGGTGGGCAAATTCAAGTTATGCAGCTTGGTTAAATCAATCATTTTAAAAAAGAATTTATTTTTCTAAAATATCTAGACCCCTGAAAAATTATTTTTAGGAAGTTATGGGATCCAGAGTTCTGACAGGAATAAGTTAATATCTAAGCTCAAAAAAGAAGTTGGAAAAAAAATTAAGAAAATCAGAACCCAGAGCTCTATAGCCATGTTAGTCTAACTTCAATTTCTGGTAAGATTATGTAAAAAATTATTAAGAAATCAATTTATAAGTACCTCAAAGATAATAAGGTGATAAAAATGGACAGCATGAGTTTGTCAAGAACTGATCATGTCAAACTAATCTAATTTCTTTCTCTGACAGGCTAACAGGCCAAGTGAATAAAGAAGAAGCAGTAGGTTTGGTACAGCTTGATTTTATTACGCTTTTTGACACTGCCATGCATGACATTCTTATAAGCAAGCCAAGAAAATACACTTAAAGTATAATCACTCATTTAAAACTTACTCTGAAGAATTGGTTATTAGTGGTTTACCTGTGTTCTAGGAGGATGTTTCAAGTGTCATTCCTCATGGATCTGCCCTGGACCTAGTTGCCTTTGATATTTTTTCATTACTATTTGGAATGGATGAAATGTGTAAATGGATGACATTACAGTAGAAGATAAGGCAGTAATTTTCAAGAACAGGTGAAGACTTTAAGATTATTTTGGTTGATATTCAGATAATTTCAAATTTCAATTTACTTTTCAGTATGTGCAAAACACATTGTCTCACTGCTTATTATGAGTGATTTGAAATTCAAAAAATGCAGATAAATTAAATGGCTATACCTAAAACCAGGGTGCAAATTTAAAATGAGGGTTAACTGACTAGGCTTTAAAAAAAAAAAAAAAACAAAAAAAAAAAAAAAAAACAAAACAAAACAAAACAAAACAAAACAAAAAAGCTATCATGGATCTTGGTGTTTTTATGGATTTGAAACCAATTATAAGTCAGCAGTAAGAAACAAGAAGAAGAATCCTAATTCTGAAATACATTAAGGCTGTATTTCATGTGTAAGTCACTATGGTAGTAACAACTCTGCTCTCTGCAACACAGGGGAAGTTTTGGCTGGAATCCTTTTGCTTCTTAACACCTGCAGGTAGTCATTCACAATCTATAAAACCATATCTTCTAAACTGTACTCAGATAGAAGACCTTTGATCTCCTATTAATTAGTTGGGCTCTTTCAATGGCAGTAATAAACAGTGCCACATGCAATAAATGCATCATGACTTGATAAATGGATTTTGGAGTATCAGTTCTAGTAAGTTATTTTTAAAAATCCTGGCTGGAATAGTGAGGTACTTATGAATAATGTTGCTACATTTCATCAAGCCAGAAACTCTTTCTCCTAGTAAGGAGACCTGATTTCAGATTTCATAAGCTCGTGGTAGGCAGTGAGACAATGTGTTTGGTGCATATTGAAAAGTAAAGCCGTGTAAAGGACACATGCTGACTCAGAAAGACCTTCCAGCTTACGAAGACAGAGAAAATGAAATGAAATGAAATGAAATGAAATGAAATGAAATATCACCATTTCTTGGTGATATTTTTCATGTTCTCGCTTACTAAGTCTCAGGCTAAGCAGAGGGGTGAAAGCATTTTTATAGAGTGTTAAAAGCTTTGATGCACAAACATACTTATTTCACTCCAGCTATTTGAAGGGCTGACTGAATATTTGCATGATGTTCTTTAAATGCTAAAATAACTATAATCAATCCATACATTCAGTGTACTTTACAATACCTCATCTGCCATGTTGCACTTCTATTCCAACAATAAAGCTTATAATTTTTTTACGCAATTCTACTGCATTTTAAGCATTAGTCCTTCCTGGGAACTGAACAGCCTTTCAACTTCTAGAGCTCAGCTGACAAGACAAATCCAAGGCATGTAGTCATTTTAATGGCTTAATAAACTTCAGTCATCAACCAATTAGTAAGGATTGTACTGTTCCCCCTACCCATTGGTAAATACTCATTTATTTTCTTGTCTCATTTACTTCCTTCTCTATCCTTATTAATAACCTTTCTCCCTTCCATAGAACAACATGCTTGGGAAAAAAAAAGCTGAAAGGAAACAATGAAGTTCTTGTAGATTACACATGTCAACATTTAATGTTTTGCAAAATTTTATTCACTGGGGCTGTGGCCCTGCACTATATTGTATAGTAGAAAGTAAAAAGTAAGTACAGGGAGGAAGATACAGGGTGCAGAAAAATCATTCCTGCTCTCTGGAAAACTTCTAATTTTGTCCTCACACACAGCTAGAAAAAGTAAAGGGCATGCATGCTAGGAATTGAAACAGTAAACAGTAGTTGACAGCAGAAAAAACCAAAACAGAAGAAAAATTGAATCTTGATGTTTAAATTGGTAGTCTGTGTTCCACATTGCAGAAAAAGATAGTCTCTCCATTTCTTCTTTGAAGACATCTGCTCCTGCAGGAATAAACAGGTAAGATAGACATATATACATTTAAATACATGAGTTACCACTAAATCAAGTGTCTAAACTCTGTATGGATCTATGTATGGCTCAATCTAACTACACACACGCAGGCACTGAGCACTACTTGAGATGTCTTGGGGTTCTCTAGATGTCCCCTGTCATATTTCCTAACTCTACGGATATGTCAAATCCCCCGGAGGAGTCTGAAATTACACTGGACACATATGTTAGTGCTGTAGCTATCTAGTTTAAGATCAGATGAATTCTTCTTGATGTTAGTTTTCTACTACTCTACCAGATGCCATAGGTTGTTTCTCAGGTACTCTCAGTTGGCTGGCAGATCTGTGACAGGATTACAGATGTTTATAGTAGACCTGTGCTTTATAAAAGTAGTTCAGATATTAAGCTTCAAAGTAGACACCTATGTAGACATGTATAAATATAACTCTTAGTCTTGAACTCTGTTATTCCCATAGACTATTAATCACTCCTAATAGGAAATGCTTTCTCTTCAGTGAAACACAAGTTCAGATCTTTGCATTACAGACAGTGACAATAATATCAGACTTCACTTTTTCTATATGACAGCTAAACAACTGATTACAGAAGTGTTTGCTAAATAGTGGTCAGTTACTTGGGGCTTTTTGCTTGGTCAAGTGAGAAATAAACCAAATAAATAAAAATCTTGTAAATATTTTCAGATAACACAACTGTTAAATCTAGCTTTGGTGTCACTGGAACGTTTTATTTATATTGAATGCATTCAGGATCCAAAATCAAACATTTAATTTGGGTTGAGACGAAAATGTAAATGTTACTTAAGCAAGTTGTCAACACATTTATCATATTTCCAGGGCTGCTAACACTTGAGGTGAACACAGATTTTTTTTTTTTTTTTAAGATATGTATTATACATTTAATGAATCACTAAATACATCTAGTAAAATAGTAAATACAATTAAAACTAGAACTAGTTTGCATAAGTCCATAGCTTTTAGTGTAATTATTTTAAACACCAAATTTCTTTAGTTTAAAAAACATCTCTTTTCCTCTGTGTTTCTGATTTTCAGTGTAAATTACTTCATTTTCCAGAATCATGTTCCAATATTAATTCATCCTGAGTGTTATAAATAGTGCAATACACAGGGAAATTATGATAACTGTTAACTTACTGTTTAGCTTAACTGTAGAATAAACATTTTTCAATACCTCACTATAGATAATAGCTAATGATATTTTTATCGTACGCTGCAAACTAATTGCATAAAGTTGTTCCCTTTGAAACCTTGCTATGTAATGGACCCATTATATGGGGGGGGGGGGGGGGGAAATCGTGTCTAAACAGCCTGAAAGTCATCTGTAAAAGTTATAACCAACAAAATCAACAAAACAAAACACACTGTAACAACCTAAACAAACTAATATTTTTTTTCATATTTTCTGTAGTGATCACTGTTTCAATTTAAAGTTACCTTATCTATTCAAATGTGGTGATATTTTGAGTATACATCAGGTTTGGTGAGTTACACAACCTTGATTTGAATTCAAATAGCTATTATCATGTTTATGTACAAAATTTAACTTTTTTATCATTAAATTTAATTAAATTCACTTCACTTGCTTGAGTCCTAATTCTGCCCTCACATTTTATGTTCAAGGTACATTTGAAGATCACGAGGGTTAATATTTCACTGTTCATATGATACCAGTGATACTAATGGAAAATTAAAAAAAAAAAAAAAAAAAAAAGTGTAAAAAATATAAAAATAAAACACGAAAAGCTGGGTACTAAGGCATCTTCAGTTTGCAGCTCTTTCAAAATTTGAGACCAAGCTTTGAATCTATCCATGATACATAAGTTCCATGTACCTAACCAGGGGTACATTCACTGGGAAGAATTGAGTAATGTCACACCTGAGGGACTGTCTGAATAGGTTTTCCACAGATTGAAAAGTACAGCAATCTAGAAGAGTAGTAAAGAAAGCTACATTTCTCCCTCTTCATAACCTTGCCACATCTCCTCTGTGCAAGGTTAAAATGAGAATATTGTTCTGGAAATCACCATGTATCAAACTACTACAATGCATATAGTTGTTGGCCATTGTAGGAAAAAATGTCAGAATGAACAAAGTTTTGACAGAATTTTCAGGGTGTAAACAAAAAAACAGAATAATTATGTTTGTTAAGATTTTCTTCTGCTTTCAAAGGGGAAATGTTCAGGAAGTGATGGTGGATGCCAAATATATATATTTCTTATGCTTCATATATCACCAGGGTTATTCTAGCTGCCCTTAGAAAAACAGAGGATCTGTTCATGCACATTCAACAGCCCCTTTGGGAAACACTGTTTCTTGAAGTGCCATTTCAGCTGTGTTCAGTACACAAGGTGTTTTACCAAAAAATGCAACACATTTTTGATGTCATATAGGTTACTGAGGTCTATACAGATTACATTTTGATCTGGAGAAAAGACAGTAGAAGAGAAGACAGTAGAAGAGCATGACCAGAGACTCTAAGCAGCATTTGAATGAAACTATGAACTATGTAAGGAAATTTGTCTCCAATCCATTTGTCCAAGACAGGAAAAAAAAAAAAAAAAAAAAAAAAAACACAAGAGTAGTAAGGTATCAGAGACAATCATAGTTTTTGCAAGAAAACTGGAGATAAAAGGAATTTAAAAGTTTCTAACAGATATGCACTATGAAAGTACTTCCAAAACTAGTTTTTCCACTGACATATCTGGGTCTCTCTTTTTTTTTTTTTTTTTTTTTTTTTTTTTCTATTAAATCTGTTTCCGTTTCAACCTGAGTCTTTCTTCCCAAGGGGAAGGATGATCAAGAGAGAGCAACTGTTACTGTTTAGTCTCTGCCCAGTGTTAAAGAGTAACAATGTCCAAGAAAAGGAATAGTACAGTCAGATCTAGTGGTGTTTCTATCAAAGGCTGAAAATGGCACTAATCTTTCACACAACACATCTAGCAGCATAAGCAAACTGCAGAATAAATGGAAGATTGCTGTTTACTTCAGATGCTAGATTGACATTAAATTTAATAACTTGATTAATTTAATAATTGAATGCAATTGAGTTTAATGCAAAACAGTGTTAATTGTTAATTTATTATGGCTAGCTTTACCGAGAACTAATGTGTTTGGAATCATATCCTGCACAAAGATTTCTAAGGAGCTTTTGGGTACCAACCAGCCAAGCTAGGTAAGCACAGGTTATACAGGAGTGATCAACTGAAACATGGGTGCGCAATGAAAGAGACTTTTTTTTGTCTCTTGACACTGAGGCATTAGAGAACGAGAGTATGTTTGAGCTTACTGCATTGCTTATCTCAACTAAAGAACTATTTTTATTAATTTCACCTTGGAAAACAGTTGGCATTCAATCTGACTGAGAGAACTAAGATATTTCTGAGCTGACTTCAACAATCTACTTTTTGACAGCTGGCTTGCAGTGAAGGAAGGTGAATAATCAGCCACTCATTTGAAATAGAAGCTGTATACCTGAAACACATCTTGAACTTGTATTTCAGATATGTTTGGAGCTATCATATGAATATGTTAAGATTTTGCGTAATCTTAGAGACACTTCTCAAATCTTGACTGGATGGTTAATTTTATAAGATCAATTACATTGAAGATGTATCTATAACATTTTCTTGCTGATAATGAAACTATTTTCAGTTGTATCTTATTGATAACATCTCTTCCTCTATACTTTGTGCATTTCAGCATTACCTTCCTTGTGTTCTGTTTGCCTCAGGAGTTCAGGTTTTATCATTTTGAGGAACTGAGTGAATAGCATTTCCTTGACAGCGTTTATGCTACTGAAGCACCCAAATACCGCTGTTACCAATTTTTCTAGTCTTTTCTTGCAGACCATGGGCTCCAGACTCATTCTATAGGGCCAAAAACTGCGGGGCTTTTTGTTTGTTTGTTTGTTGTTGTTGTTGTTTTGTTTTGTTTTAAACAAGTGTATTTTCAACAGACTGTCGTTAGCTTAGAGTGAGCTATGTCTGCAGTGCAAAATACGCTTTGCCTGAAAATAGAAAATGTATGAAAAGTGCTTGTCTTTCCTGTGTGAATCTTTCAATATGTTTTAGCAACACAGGAGAAATTAAACTTTGTCTTTCCAAAAACACACCATACTGCTGGCACAATATGGCCAGGGCTGGTTTGTCTTTATTATTTTAATTTTTTTATTTAATAATTGTAAGACATACCTTAGATTATTTTATTTAAAAAAAAAAAAACAACAAAAAACACTGTAAAAAAGCATACCTGCAGAAAAAATAAATATGTCACTTTATATTTTTATATTCTACTTGATACATCTGACTCAAGCTAGTCATGCATAAGTGATCAGAATAAAATTAGTGAGAGTTGTTTAAATTCTGTAATTGCCAACAAAAAGAATGTCTCCATGACAGGTGATACATTTTAGAAACCAGTGAGATCTTCATGAATGTTGTTGTCAGCATCCAAACTCAGAGTCATAAAATCACTTACTGTGTTGCAAAAGTTTCTTCTTATGCCTTTAAAGTCACTATAATGACTTATTAGATAGTATCCTCCAATTTCATTATTTTAGTCATTTTAGTCCCACTACTTCTCACATGTTGATTGTAAATAAAAAATGTGAAAAAATACAGCAGTGATTTCTAGTTAAGAGGCAATGTAGAACAGTATTTATCTCTTTTGTTTATTTGCTATAAGTTTGCTGTGTCAATTCTGTAAATCCTAGCATAAAAGTGACGAGAAAAGAGATGTTTAATTGCTTGCTTGCTTGTCCTGACAGATTCACTCTGTATCATGCGGAATGCCATGAGAGAGCAGAATTATTTCATACCCGATGCCATTTGAGTGTGCTCAGCCAGGACATGGTTCAGGAACTAATAATACAAACTACAGACTCCTTTTGCAGCCAAAAGAAAGAAATTAATCAGCATGTCCTAAGGCAGACATTAAAATAATTTTATAATTTGATGTATAAGCATCTGTTTCTTTACATTGACTGAATATAGAGCTCAGGGTGACTAATTAAGATATATGCAGGACTTTATAGATAAATACTGTTAGGTGATATGACTACCAATCTGAGAGATGCCTAAGAACAGAAGAAAGCAGATATACTGTCAAATGTGACAAAATTATTTCCTCAGAGATCTAGAAGAGATAGTGTAGAGTTTGTTGCTTGAAGCACCCACATATTTCTATTTGGGAAAAAGACTGCAAGGAAAGGTCCCACATGTAAAGATTAAATGAGTACATGGGACGCTGTTTGTCATTCCCTTTCTCTTCTTAATCTGTATAACCCAAAGGATTTTTGTTTAATTCTTTTAATTTTTTTTTTTTCTTTTCTAATATTCTAGTAAAACAAAGTGTTAAATACATAAAATAGGAACTTTCCAGGCACATTTTCAAAAGTTCAGTGCAACAGACTTGTAACACAAGCTGTTCTTTAGTTAACTGTAGTACTAAGTGTTATAGTATCATCATTATATATTCTCTGTACTTTTTTTTCTTTTTTTTCTGAGAATATCAAAACTTTATGTTGCTATATCCTTTATGGTCTTTGAAGAACTTCAGTTGTTTCAGGTGATGGGAGGAAACTTGATAGCTTTCAAATACGTATCTAGCCTTTTCCAGTTTTAAAATTCACATCAGATACATGCTTTGTCTACATACTTTGTCTATAGTAGTTTGGCATAAAAATCCGTAGAGCAATAGGAATAAAGAATTTCCTCCCTAGTTTCAAAATCATGGTAAATAATGATACCCTATGAAACATCAAACTAGAGCATCTAATGTTTCAATAATGCCCTGTTTGATGAAATAGAGAGCATTATTATTATTGAAGATGACATGAAACAGAGATGGACAGTTAGGATGCTGAAAGACAGATTCAAATTTAAAATTATTTTCATAAATTGGAGATATGGACTGGAAAATAGAAGGAAATTAAGTAGAAATGTGCATTTTCATGAACTTAGGATAATTATCTATTCAAATAGTAGACTATTGTTATGTAGATAGCAGAAATATTGGGAGGCATCTATTCGGATTCAGGAACAGTGTTTTATCATGTAGAACATAAGGATTAAAACTTCCAACACTTTAAACATTATATTTTAAGAAAGATGTGAAGAGTGGACAATTCCCTCCCCAAAAAAGTACAGAAATGATCTAGTACAAGAAAACATGGAAAGAACTGGAATTATTTTCCCTAGAAAACTAAGGAAGGACACAATAAACTGTATTCACATTCATAGAAAGTTGACATAGTGAGGAAGGGAATAATTTATTTTTCAAGTGTAGGATTTCAGAAAAGAAGACAAAGACTGAAATTGCTTCAAGAAAGAGTTTGGTTGGACACAATGTTAAAAATATTAATATTAACATGTAGCCAGAATAACTTGAGATTACAGAAACAGGTTTGATTGTGTGGTTATTTGATATATATGTGTTGTATTACTAATAATAAGAGTTTTCACTGAGTGGATAAATTATTCTAGTGGACAAAGCTTTGCCATCAACCACCATTTCCTCCTGGAGGATTTTTTGTTTGGTTGATTTGGTTTGGTTAGGTTTTTTATTTTACTGGGGGATGTATTTTCCAAACTATCAATCCTAGTAGTTCAAAATTATTGACAATTTTAAATGTTTCAGTTCTGTGTGCCAAAATTCAGATGTTTAAAAGGAGCCTTAGTTTTTTCATTACGCTATGCATGTATTTCATAAAACTTCAAAAACATTAAGGCTTGCAAATTTGACATCTAAAAGTTTCCATAGCAAAATCACTATTGCAACAAGTAGCAGAATTCTGTAAAACTGCTGGGGGCAGACAATTCCAAAACACAGTTCTTCAGTCAATTTACTTTCCTGTTTAGGTCGTAAATTTAGTCTGCATGTACCTATGGAAGCTGCGGAGTTTTCCTCAGCGAGGATCTTTAAAAACAGTTTGAAGAAACTTCCATAAGCAGTGATGAATGGTCCGGTGTTTGAAAGCTGACTTTGTTGTCTTGGTTTGCTCTAATCAATCTATTTTACTTTCTTACTTACATAATAAACTCAGCAGTGCTTTTTGTCTTTTATGTTTTACACTCATCTCTCTGTTTCAATGATTTTTGTTACTCCTCAATTTATTACCTTGGTCATTGATGCTTTATTTGTTGCTTGTATTTCAGGATTTTCTTTTCTATTGCTACCTTATCTTCTTTCCCTCAGATCTTTCAGGTATTTTCCAAAACTGTTCTTCACACCTGGCATACTCTTTTACTTCACCCCAAAAGTTGTGGGTTTTTTCTCTTTCGTAGTCTTCCTTAAGGCTCATTTGTATTCAACATTATAGAAAAACCAACCAATCTGTAAGTTAACACCATAGAACTTTGTCTTTATATACTTAAACAGAAAAAAACAGGACACTTTAAGTTCAATTATTTAATTCTTATAGTGAAACATGCATATTTTACGTACTCTCAGACATCTCTCAATTCCTCTTTTGTTACTGTACAAACTGATGTATTGACTGTATTCACTCATAGATTCTATTTTTTCTTCAGCTCAGACAGCTATCACAGTAGGACAGAAACTAATTCAAATGGAGGCATGAGCACCTGCTAGTTAGTCTAGTGCAGCTGCTTAGAACTGAGTCTCTCAGAAGCTTCAATTATAAAAAAAATACTAAAAACATAAGTGACTCAGAAAATCACTGGAGCTTACTTGGTATGTCTGATTCAGAAAATTCTTGGCACAGAAAATGCCAAATCCAACCTGTGTTTTAATTTTAGAATACAATTTGGGTTTAGAACAGAAAAGTCCGTCTCAAAAATCACCCACAGAGTGCATACTACTGTGAATCCTCCACAACTACTCCCAGCCAACAAAGAAAGGAATAAAGCTAGAGTATTTTTTTTAGATTACTGAACTTTAATTTTTCACACCTCCTTCACATACAGCTGGGATGGCTTGAAGAGTTAGTAACAGGCTTGATTAATAGCTTGACTTTTTGATGCAGGAATTCATGCTATATAGAGTTTTCACTGAAGTCAGTAAATTATTTCAAGTTTTATGTAGATGGGGGAAATTGCACTTCAAAGATTTCTCAGCAACAGACATCTCCTATTGGGGCAGACATTTTCTAATTCAATAATATCAGTTTTTACAGTTCAAAGTAACAAGTCATTTTTGATGCTTTGGTTTTATGTACCGAACTTGAGACACCTTAGACAGTCTTGATTTTCTGGTGTGCTAAGGCCCTATTTGTGAAAGGATTTCCTAGGCAGGGCACCAAATGCTGAACACTAAAATCACAGAGGTGAAAATAATGGATGTCTTCAGCACTGTCAGTAGGGAACAAGGTGAATTTGATACTTACACAGAACCACAGAGCAGTTGAGGTAAGAAGACATCTCTGTAGCATATCTGGTCCAACTCCTCTGCTCAATCAGGACCACCTAGAGCTAGTTATGCAGGACCATGTCCAGATGGGTTTTGAATATCTCCAAGGTGGAAGACTCCACAACCTCTCTGAACAACCTGTACTGATGTTCAGTCATCCCCACAGGGAAAAAAATATTTCCTGGCATTCAGAAAGAGCCTCCTGTGTTTCAGTTTTTGTCCATTACCTCTTTTCCTGTCACTAAGAGTCACTGAAAAGAGTCTCTCTCCATCTTCTTCGCACCCTCTTTTACAGGTATATTACATACATTGATGAGATCCTCGCTAAGCCTTCTCGAGTCCCTGCCCTGTCAGGTTTTCCTCATATGTGAGCTGTTCAAGACTCTTTTTCAAGTTGGTGAACCTTCAGTGGTCTCTCTCCAATATGTCCATGTTTCTCTTGTACTGAGAAGCCCAGGACTGATAACAACACCCCAGGTGTGGCTTCACCAGTTCTTAGTAGAGAATATTAATCACACCAGAACAGATGGATATTTCTTGAAGGAACTATGGCCATTGGGAAAGACCCATGCTGGAACAGGGTAAAAATGTGAGGAGGAAAGAGCAGCAGAGAGAACTGACCAGAGTTCATTTATGAACTGACCACAGCCCTCTGTTCCCCATGTATCTCGCACCGCGTTTTACAAGGTGAACTCAGTACCTGTCTATATAATGATTAGTCCCTATTTATACTTCGGAAAAAATAATTTACTAAACCATGTCAATAATTACTCACTTTAAAACAGTTGGCTTTCATATATTCCATGTATTAAGGCTAGGGAAAAACCAGGACATGGAGACACCACACATCTGACACAATTTATGAGATTTCTCTGGATGGATGGCACACTTCACGCCATGCCACATGAAACAGGTTGAAGACCAGTGATTTAACTAGCAAACTTATGAAGATTAAACTCTTTTCTCTCGTTACCATTAACTTTTTACTAACTAGTAAAATGGAAGCAAGGGAAAAGAAATAAGAAAAAGAAAAGAAGCAAACTAAACTCAGAACTCTTGGAACTTTGCAATCCAAGTAAATTTTGGCTTTACCTGTCTTGAACTTTTCACTTACAGTATCTTTTCCTCTCATTTCTATAGCATAAAGATTTTAAGACTGGTGTTAACACACTGGCTGTATTACTTATCAGCATATTAAGTATGAGAAAATACTGTTTGAAACCCTTGCTTGGAATACAATACAGAAAAGAAGCCATTTGGGATACATTTTAAACTAGTTTCTATTCATAAAACTTTAAGTATTTACTCCTTCAAAGGAATAAATCCTAACTCCTGCATACAGCTGAAGGAAATAATCTATACACAGAGAGGTTTAATCAGAAGAGCTACCCGCTAAGACGTAGGCTGTCAATGAAAACTGTTTATCAAAAATCTTTCCTCAGGAGGGCTCTAAAACTGGAGAAGGGGCTTGTGGATTCTAGTGGTCATGCCCTCAAATCTTCAGCAAAACCATTCTCTGGTCCAGGCACTGCTGCAATGCTTTGATGAGGTACAGTGCACCACAGAAGAATCATGGCATACTCTCAATAACAGAGTTTTAATAGTTCCACTGTCTCTCAGGCTTTCCAGATATTAAGCAACCTTTTTACTTTTTTTTTTTTTTTCAAATTTATCTGTTTTAATAATGAAGGAGTATATGAAAGAGGAAAATAAATTCTGATTATATGTGCATAGAACACACATTATTATTCTCAAAGTCTCATAAAAGTGAAATAAGAGTCTTAGAAAACTGATTTCTAAGAAGTAAAGGCATTTGACCTGTGTTTTAGATTTTCAAATACAGGGTTATAGCATATATTCAGTTTATTTCAGAAAAACAAACAAACAAGCAAACAAAAAAGCTGTTCAACCTTAGAGTGATATAATAGTGCTGAAGTAAGGGAGTTATTCTGCAAATATAATTACATTAGAGAACTCATAACTGATCTTACAGAGTGTAATCACCTGCGTATGTATTTATATCTCTCTACATCTACACATATATTTAAATGATAGTGAATTGCAGCAGACAATCCCAACTGGAAGACCTGACATGAGCCTGTTTGCTCTTAGCGTGATTGGATGTCTTGATGCTGAACTGCTAGCAGGAAAGACACAGGGGTGTACAGAGAAAACAAAGCAGATAATTGAAAGCACTAAAACATGTTTGTTGTTTGGTTGGGCATTTGTTTGGTTGTTTCCTTGCTCTCTGGGTTTTGTTTGTTTGTTTTGTTGTTTTCTGAGGCATTGTGTGATAGTCAGAATTTATAACTAGCTCTGGAAGAGAAAAGTTATGAATTACAAGAATGAAAATTACAGATTTTGTAAAACCAGAGGTTTCCTTTTCCTTAACACAGTTCTCTGCAGCTTTTATAAACTTTTTAATAAACCCATTTTTTTCTAAAAACAAAAACTATCTGATTTTTATCAGACTGAACATATGGTGACTTTTTAATATTTTTTTTTTTTTTTTTTAAAGTTTTTACAGTTAGAGAAACATTAATATACTGGATTTTTTCTGGAAGTCAGATTTTTTCCAGATGAAATACAGTCCTAACACTTTTAGATTTGAAATGTTGACACAAATACAGATCCATGAAAGAGAACACACCTCTACTTACTGTAACCCTCTGTTTTTAATTCCATCTTTTAGAGTATTAAGGCTTCCAGCATTTACAGATAGAGAAAATAGATCATAATTTTGTGAGAAGTTATTTACTCACTTCCAGAAGACAGTAAGTAGATAGTATTTACCTTCTCATTTATTCTATAATAAAACTTTAAATATAATTTTATTTTATGTTATTGAAGTTTATAAGTATAGGTTACACTGATGCCCTTCACTTACTCACATGTTTAAATGTGGGCAATCCTTGTTTTCTTTCCTCTTCTTCCTTGCATGGACTTTATCAGACCAAGCATTGTGAGATGGGATGTCTCAGTGCACTGCCAGGAACAGGCATTTTTTCATTATTTTCTCCAAAGAGACATTGTTCCTCATAATGAAAGGGAAAATGAGAACTGAAGACTAATAAGCTTTTATGAAAAGAAATTGTTTTAAAGCTTCTAAGACAGGTAAACTTAATAAATGTAATAAAATACTGTACTATTTTACTTGCTGTGCTTTTATCTAAACTTATAATACAAGATATCTTTATCACTTTGATGGGTGTAAGGTACTGTACTTAGTGACTAGAGGTGTTACACAATGATGCTTGGAGTATGTTGTAATCAACAAAATAATCCTTCTGGTTTGTAGCCTTCCTTTGAAGGCCTATCATAGCACAAGGACATTTTGTCTATTCCATTTTAATACTATTTTATCCTGGCTTTCATCTCTCCTGTAAACCACAGAACATAATGGTAAATGGCTTAACCAAATGGACATAAATGTTAGTACCATTATTTTCCCTTTGAGGGCTAAACTATCACAGCAGGGCTACTGAATGAAGCACAGTGATGTAACAACAAGCGTAGCTGTACACAGATAAGGGGACCGTGAAAAGGATATAGGAAAACATCGTGACAAATATCAGGATAATAAGGCGAACAGAATATGAAAAGTTGGCTGGTAATCTGTTCTGATCAGAGCTGTACCATGTTTTAACTGTCAGCAGCAAAACTTGAACTGAACAGACTTCAAAGGAAACAAAACCCCACAAAGGACATAAAGAATTATCCAAAGGTTGCAATTTATTTGTTTTCTGGGCCAGTCTATGTTGAGCAACTTCTTTTTTTAAACAAACTCATACTCATAGATCTACTAATACACATTAAATTGTGAATTCACCTTTAGATTATGAGCACGTTGGTAATTCCCTCGGAAACTAATCTAATGGTTATGAAGTAAAAGAACTATTGTTTGATGCTTTGTTTAACAAGAACATTAATTAGAACTTGTTCAATACTGATATTTTGGATAACTAGATGTGCTTGTACTATACAATGATCGGTAGAGTACATTCAATAACGGTACTGTTTTATATTGTTTTGTAATAATATTTTTTCTTCATGGAGAAGAAAAATATAATGTTTTGGGGATTTATTTTCTCACTGGAGGGGACATATTTATTCCGTTACTAGTGTGTTGCTTATATAAGCTCTTTGACACATTGTAGCTATGCATGTTTTTGAGGAAAGAAGGAAAACAAAACCCAACAACTGGTCAATAATGTGTAGCATTGTGTAACACCAAAGATTAGATTAAAAAAAACCACACTAGTTTCAGTTGAAACTGCAAAATAAATCCACTTTAATCTGAGAGTTTGCTTTCATGAACGTGCTTAAGTCACAGGCCTTTTGAAAAGCTGTGTTTGACATTTCCACAAAAGGAAGCAAAATTGTAAAGGGCAGACAAGGTCTACCAATGCCAGACTCCAAATCGTATAAAAATTGCTCTTGTGTGTACACTTTAAACTGCTTTGTAATTCCAGCTGAATTCAACAAATTCTGTTTTCTTAAGATGGATTTCCCTAATCCTGCCCAAAACTCGAATTCGCAAAGCTGGAAGAAATTATTATGTCAGTCAGTTCCTTATGTCCAACAGCTCAGACTGTGTCCAGAGTATACTACAAGATGTTAGTCAAATGGCTTTTCTAGAGGTATGTGGCAATAAAACTCACTTTTTGCCCCTAATTCAGAAGAATTTGTTAAAGTTTTTGAATTCTCAATCTGTAGGAAAGTTGTCTCACTACAATAGTACAGGACATTTTGAAATACTTTTGCCTCACTTCATATATCATAAAAACGGAAATAGTAATTTACACAGATTGCAAGCACATAGGAATAATTCTTTAGCTTGAAGGTTCAGACCCTAACTCAAAAGATGAAAAAAAAAAACAAAAAACACCAAAACAAACAACCAGCACTGACTGTCTCTGCAAATTGTATTTGCCAATTCATAAAAAAAGTGAAAGACTCTCAATAGAAATCACAGAAGTTTCTACATTTTCCATTAGTCACTTTTTTCTTCCCTCATCAGAAGTCCATATACTCAATACGAATACATGGTTTTAGTTAGAAATGTAAGCTTACAATAGGATGAAGACTTGATCTGAAGTTGTCTGCAGGTAAGTCTGTATTCCAAATAAGTAAGACCAAAAATACAATTTTCCTTTCCTCCCATAATTAACCCTAAATAACAAATATGGGTGATATGCAAAATTTCATGTGGAGAGTTACTTATTTTTGACTTGTACAGAAAAAATGAAAATACTAAGTTTATTTATCAGATGTTATTTTCTGTTTTCAGCTATTTATCTAAAAGATCAGTTACTCTTTCAATCTTACCTACCATTAGAGGATATTGGTTAAAATCAATAGTCTTTGCCTCTACTGAGTAATGATCATATTTAACAGTATGATTTTTGTATGCCAAATAATAAGATGGCGTTTTGTGTTTTGGGCTGATTTGTCACACACAGTCTTTCAGTTGCAGTAAGTTAGTCCAGTGAAAATAAGTCATTTATTTATTTACTAAGTTTTGATTAAAAAACGCAGATTTAGTATCCGTAACTCATTCTTCTTCTTAAATTGCTAAATCCAATTCAAATATGCTTGTCTTTTTATTGTACTTACTATCAAATTTATGATATAATTAAGTCTTTTTACAGAGTCAGTGTCTTACATTTTCAGTCTAACTGTATGGCTCTTTCTTATCTCTGTGCTTGCTACAGCTGAAACGAATGAAAAAGATTTTGCTCTTTCTCATGACATTTATTTCTGCATCCAACAAATGCAAAGGTGGTCCTTTCATTTACTTTGTAACCATGTGGATCCAGTTCCTCAGATCTGTAGAAAGCTAAGAGCATTCCCCATCATGCCTTTTTACACAACCCCATTCAGTTTCTGATCCCCAGTTCCATTCCCCTTGTGAACCCCCAATTTTTTTTTTTAGTTAATTATGAAATATCATACCACATTGCTCACAGTAACTTCCCTCCTGTGCATTTCCTTACAACTCTCTGCATAAAAGTTTACTTGATCTATCCTCTGCTCTCTGCATATAAATCAAATTTATTTGCATGTTCTCTGTGTTTAAGAAGGCTTATGTGTGCAGGAAAATTAGGGTACTAAACAGGCAATTGGATTTTTCTGGCATGCAATCTTCTAGTCTGCATCTACAAGTGCTCACAGATTATTATGGTAACAAATATTCCAGACTCAATTAAAAGTAATCTATTAAAAACATTTTTCTTGGTTATAGACGTAATAACATATTTTATGTGTATTATTTGAAGAATCGGAAACTACTTACTGCTCATAATAGTTACATATATTGTGGAGTTCTGACTTTAAGTATAGGATATATTACAAATAAAAAGTATGGGAAACAGCACAAGGTAGCAAACACTGGGTTTTTAACACCTAGTGTTGTAGCTGAAGAAAAACTGATTATAGGTCAGAACAAAATCTGTGATTCTGATCATCCAGCTATTCAGTACTGACAACTCCTGCTGAAGCTGATGTGGGAGTCTTGTATTCTGAAAGACTATAAGATGACTCCTTTGCATTTGCCTTTATTTCTTTACTGGCTTTAACCACCTTCATAACATTAAACGTACTCAAATTGGAAGCAGTAAGACACAGGAAATAAACAATCAGGCACACCATGTAGAAATTCCCCACATTCACACCATACATTATGTACTTCAACTGAAGGATTACTTCTTTCTATCATTCTTAACACTGTCTATTAACTAAACTTCCCTAAAAGTAATTAGATTTCCATGGAGACCAACAAAGCTGATCTGTGTCTGTCTACCTTAACGACTGAGAACTAATGCTAAAGGCTCCTCAAAGAAACAAGAAGAGAAAAAAAAAAATAGCATTCACTCTTTTGATTCAGGAGATTGTTCAGTAGAATACTGTCACTATTCATAGCTACAGAGACGTACAAGACATGATATTCATTTAAAACCCATCAGGTAAAAGGACAGTACTTAAAAGCTATTGAGGAATCATTATCAGTCAGAAATCAATAAAGAGCAGTGATGTATCGGGTCTTCCTTAGAACGAACTTGAGATGTCTGCTGTAGCGTCTGCTCAGCTACCATGGAATAACAAGAAAGATTTCCAGTGGGCTAGTAGTGGGTTCAAACTCCAGTGGTGGCATTTTTCATTTCTTTCTGTGGTGAGTTTTAGCATCACCATGATGAAAAGAGGCTGCCTAGTCTCATTCTTCGATGTCGATTTTTAAAAAATCTTCTAGAAGGTTGGAGCTGTGTATGTGAACCACCTCAAGAAACTGCATCTTAGTTTCTCCTTTCCTTGGTAAGTTCAATGCTCAAGCACGGAAGGAGACACCCCATGGATATTGTGAAAGGGATTGCCATGATGAGGTTTGGGAGAAGCTGCATGCCAAAATACTCAGTCTACACAAAAAATGGCGTGTTTGAAGTGTTCTCTGAAAGGATATTAGATGTTTAAGTTACCTGATAGTGACTGCAATGATCATGCCACTGCTGGTACTTTTCTCTGTATTGACAGCTTTATCTTAATAATAACCTTAAGAGAAGTTAAATGACATTAATAATTCAGCTTAATTTCCTTTTATTAAACGTGTGTAAAAGTTTATCTTTACAGAATGTCATGAGCATAAAGTAATTAGCGCTTATGAGAAGATTGGATGCTGGTTTAAGTACTATTAATAACTCAAAAAATTGTTTAATAGAATTCTCATTATTCTGAAGTTTATCGTACTATTTCATCATTGTCTTGAATGTCTCCTGCTTAAATTGGAATGTTCATTTTATAAACAAATTAATATTTTCCTTGTTGATATTTTTTTATAAATTATTTTTACCAAACATTCTGACCTCACACTCTGTGTCATCTCATGGTAGTCTACAGGATTAAAAAGATGTAATTGATGCAAAACCTGACATAAAAAGCCAAATTATTTTTTGCTTTCCCATGAATGCAAAATCTCACTGAAATCAGTAAGAATTACATTGATATTGTATGAATAATGGAGAGCACATTTTGTTCAGCTATTTAACTACACTATTAGCCTCACAACAGTAAGACAGGAAAAAATGTGGGAATTGTTATTCTGCAAATTACAGTTTATTCTCTGATATTCCTGTACACTAGCCATGCAAGGGAATAAATTTCTTCCCCGTCAACCATCCTCTCAGCTGGTACAAAATGACATACGCAATGAGGTGAGTTGGGCTCTACTGAGATTATTTTCCTTCCTCTTCTCATTTCTTGTTCATTTTGTCCAAAAAGGTGCATTGCAGCTTATGCTTTCCCCATCTTACATGTTCAGTTATTTGAACAACTTATAAAGATCAAAGGTATCTTAAATTACATAGCTATTGTCATGCAATCTTGCAGCAGAAATATTAATGAGCGAAAAATGTTTCAGCTAATGGAAAAAAAAAAAAAGTCAAAATAAATGATAGGGATAAACTACACTTGGTATATCAGCAAAAATGTACCTGCTGTTTGAGCTGCAGCAAATCCATACATGGTAGGGTAATGATAGCAGTGCTAGCTGTTGTCAATTTATTGCATCAACATCCATCACATAAAGTTATTAAATATACATCTATTATTTGATGTATTAGAAATGAAGTCATTGTAACAGAATTTTGTCACAAGATCAATAACTCAGAAAATAAATGTCTTGGCTTCACCTCAGTGTTTACAGTGTTTGGTAGCAGACCATTATCCTTTGACAACATTCTATAGTGGTAGCAATATCTTTTAATTTTAAGATCAAGTACAGTATATGACCTTTAGTTCTTATATTATTTATAGATTTTTGCATTAAATTTACTATGAGAAGATACAATGAAACATTTGTTTTGGTCCTATTTTATTTTATTGCAAACCTGACTGATCACACACTTGAATTAAATTGTTTCATGCTCCTGGCTTATCTCTTTTGCACTGAAAATGCAACACAGAACAAATGCAATAACATATATTTATTAAATTTTTAAAAAATACATTTATTAAAAGTATAACAAACCCACTGCACCTCTTCAGCTGATAT
Organism: Patagioenas fasciata; assembly: GCF_037038585.1. Classification (NCBI taxonomy): domain Eukaryota; kingdom Metazoa; phylum Chordata; class Aves; order Columbiformes; family Columbidae; genus Patagioenas; species Patagioenas fasciata. The sequence goes on from NC_092520.1 coordinate 36,644,535, forward strand.
GTAGAATGTGTGCAGGAGGTAGTGACATGAGAAGTTCTTCTTTGGATTTAGTGAATTATCAGTATAACTCCTTTGGCTACTGAACTTTCCTTGTTGATTTACTCTGTCATAGATGAGAGAGAACTGCATAACTGGATATTTGTCATGGCCACAGATTTTGGATAAAGTGTATGCCATTTAGACTATTTGGATTTTTTTTTTTTTTCCCCTTACATGTTTTTAAATTACTTGAAACAATTACATATACCCATACTAGAAATGAAGAACATGATGTACAGTAAACTAATGATCATTTGATCTTTTTATCACAATATCTGTTATCAAATGTCAACATTAACATTAATTTCTGTTGACTGCTGATAGAAGAAGTGACAAAACCTCAAAAATTTCTTTTCTGCTTGGGAAAAACTCCAGCGACTGGTGAGTGTTTGGTTTGCCCTGTCCTGAATAACAGATTCCAGTAACAGGACAGAAACCTCTCTCTCCTCATTTACATGCTTCAACTTCTGAATACGGTACCACCACTCTCTCTTAGGAGAGGGAGGATAAATTCAAATGTAGAAACAGCTTTTCAGTGACTCCTCCTTTCTCTTTTCTATGCAACCTGGACAAACCAAAATGGAATTCTGGAACTGCAGTACACCACTCAGTAGTCCAGATGATGTCTTATTCATGTTTCTTTGAATGTTATTCATGCCTACTTTCATTTACTGGAAGTATAACACCTGATGCAACTGTATACAGTATTTGTTCCAGTAAAGTTGCATCTTGTAGTTTTTGTCATCTACCAAAATGATGACAAGAGCAGATCTTAGATTTTTTTTTTTTTTTTTTGTGCGTCATTGAATACTGATTCTACTAGGCCATGTTTGAGATCATATAGAAATTTCTGTATGATGTATTGATAAATTTCTATTATGGAAGCATCTCTCACTTTGTCCTATAAACAAAATTTCTGTAAAATAGTCTTACATTTATTTCCAGTATTAATAACAAAATTGAGACTGATTGCTCATTACTCATTACTAAGCCTTCCCTATTTCATCTACACAATATAATCCACTAATGTTTTCACTTTAAGCTAGTTCACCTAGCCTCCAAAGCTTATGCTTATGTTAGTTTCACAAATTAAACTGGTAATTTCTCCATAGAAACCATAAAAAAAAAGTTTTATATGAACAGTTGTATGAGGTCTATTAGGTTTTCCTTCTAAAAAAAACATACTCGCTTTTAAAAATGAAAGTTATAAGGTTTCCTCTGTTAAATTCCTTATAGAAGATTACTATTTTCTTTTTTTTCTTTCCCCCCCATATTGCACCTTCACTTAGTCTTAGTATCCTTACTAAGTCTAGAAAGAAGTGATTTGGAAAGCAAGAAAGAGAAAAAGTAGCTGGACACAAAAAGATCAAAAAATCAAAGGAGAGGAAACACTGAAATATGTCTTAAAATAAACAAAAAATAATTCTTTAAAGAAGCTCATGATTTTTGGATATGCCAGAACTCCTGAGCTAATTGAACCTATAGGTAAAGAACACAGTTACTAGAAAATCATACAGTTAAGCTGTAGTTTAAAACGTCTTGCAACAGAAGATTTATAATTTATAATATTTATGTAAAGATTTTTGGAATGAAATCATGGTTCTTTTTGTCTTTGGAGACCATGAATATCTGCAAAGATATCTGTACATACTTATATACAAAAAGACACACATATATTTGTATCACTTTCATTAAAAAAATCAAGACTGTTCTGAAGGTTTACTTAAAGAAAACTTAAAGAAAAGCCAACAAAGTATTATGATTAGACATTCTTTAAACTCTAATTTTAGTGTAAATTCTGCCATTTTCATAAAGTGTATGTGACTATCATATTTTAAGAGCAGGCAGCATTTTCTCAGCATTTTAGAAGAGATATAAAAATGACTTTTTAGATCATCTTGGTCAGTCAGATGCAGAATTGTTCCTTGGTGTGATTCATAGCTGTGAAATGGAACTCAATGGAAAATCTGAAATAACACTAATCTAAGGTTAAGGTTACCCAGGTATGAAATATACTATATTTGTTTTATCTGATTATATCTGGTAATATTTTATAAATGTTCTTAGTTTGTGTTGATGAGTCTAGTCTAAGCTGTAGTTCATGTGCAGGATGTAGCTCTGAATAGAGAGGTATTCCAGACACCGTTTACTTTTTTTCTTGTTAATATATAGGAGAATTTATAGACAAAGAAAGAAAAAGTTTATGTATCCTTAGACTCTTGTCTTTGAATGGCTATGTATATTTCCTTTCATAACTGATAATGAACTTCTGAAATAAATAACTTAGTTATTAATCTTGGATCCCCAAATTAAAGCATGTTAATCACTCAGAGGTTCCTATTTTTATTAATATTTCTGTTTTAAACCATTTTACTGTGACTATGCTTCATAGGAAATAAACACAATAAATAAATAAAAACATTATTGACTAATCAAAAGCCAAGACGAATCTCTAGTATGCATTGATGTCATTGTTACTATGCTGATCTACGCTAATTAAGGATTTATTCATATGCTGGGTAAAATTCTGTGATCATGGTTTTAGTGGACATTGCAATAGATACCTCTATTTTTCCCTGGTTTTCAATGTCTGCTAGTCTTATTTTATCGAATCTTGAGTAGCTTCAGACTTATTCCTTGTGAGGTAACTGTCAAAATGTTTAAAACGAATTAGTGAAGGAAAGCTCATCAAATAGTATTTCTAACAACCTAATTTTTCATCTTTTTCATTGAAAGAATTCATAGAATATAGAGGTTTATGTTGTGTGTCTGTCTCCTCCTTTTTTTTTAGCACTACTACAGACTTAAGACAAAATTACTTCCCCATTCTGTCAAAAAAAAATCATGAAAGTTTGTTCAGTTGCATCTAATGAAATTACTAATGTCAGCAAGGTAGACAGAAAATAACAGGAATGAAAGTAGAGCAGCACATTATGTCTGGTAGTTGTATCATTTACTGTACCAAAACTGTTTCTGTATTGACCCAAAAGAGCATTTGTGTGCTATTTATAAATTCTGGGAAAATAGTACAAGACTTGTTAATTCAGAACAGTATGACATTCTCAGCCTGGTGTATATTTCAAGTATGTGTTTGCCTCTAAATCTGAACAGAAAACCAGTTGCAGTGTTTATTTTCAACTGGAAGAAGTGTCTTAACCTATAAGCAATAATGCAATTTCTGGCTCTTAGAAAGGGACGCTACAAGGCAAAACTGGTAAATTTGAGCTAGCTCTTGATAGCTCCCATTTCAACAACTAAATAATTGATTTTTCAACAGTTCAGTTCTAATTAGGAATCTACAGGGGTGAATTTTTAAAATCGGTCCACTTTTTATGATAATGAAGTTGGAACTGAATCTATTTTTTTTTTTTTTTGTTAACATTTTCAAGCACAACTACACAGAAACATGAAGAATCACTTGTGCAGTCCCCTGGGCTTTCTTCGTAGTAGAGGGTTCTTCTATTCCCAGTAAACTACATGGTAAATGTAAAAAAAAAAAAAAAAGTTCATATCTTATAATCAATAATTAGCTATTAAGTAGTATTTATCAAAAATCTCTAAGAAAGCAGTAGGTATCGTTGTCCATACTGCCAAAATAAAACATTGATGGAAGTGATAAAAAATCATTTACGGTAATGAATATACTGCAGAACGCAACACGGCAGAGGGGATCCCCAAACTAGCTCTCGGCAAGCCTGAACCTCTATCTGAAGTGATGCACTGTCGAGCAGAGAAAGGCTAGCTCAGATCCTGAAACAAGTTGATGTGTCAGTCTTATACAGCATCATGAAAAATTATCCCAAAGGTAGGAGGAATTAGCTTGTTGTAGTTCTGCTGGTTACAAGACTACAGGTGATTCTTTCCCTGATAGGTTGGGAAATATCTGCACCGCTCTTGCAGTACAGTCATAGGATTTACCTTAAGGCCAGCATGCATCAGAAAAAAAGTTGAACCATTGCAAAAATAATACTTCTATTTCGGGATCCAGCACATTTTCTAATTATTGATACCATATGACATAGTAAAATAGTTAATATCTCTCAGTGGCAACATATAAAGATTCTGGAAAAAACAAAAATACCTCACAACCTGCAGGTTTTGTTCTCTCAATAATACTTAAGCTTAGACGAAATGAACTAATCATATAATTGCTCTCATATTTTACAGTTGTTCCCACATAAAGTAGTTGGCACTCAACTAACTAATTAGATGTGATTACAACTGCAGTATTTGTGAATGCTTAAAAAAAAGAAATCTTCCCATAAATCTTAGGAAATGAAAGGCAATATGACTGTAGCAAAGAACACAAGAAACATTCATGACAAGCAACAATTCTAGAAGATGATGTTTGGATTCCAGGATAGAGTCGTTTAAGCAATAGATTATTTTAAAATTCAGTGCTTAGGCTGAACCAAAGACCTGTAAAATGAAGAAACTGGCCAAGATAACTGAAATAGAAATATGTCAGGTTTCTTGACCATATAGAAACAGGAAGAAATGTAAAAATATGTGTTTTAAACACCTCCTCTTATTCAATATTCAATTGTCTGTTTAATTCTTGTGGACTACTTATCTTTTTTTTTTTTTCAGTTTTGTATCTTTTTTGCTCACATGTAGATGCATCTGAAAATGAAAAATATTCAAGGTAAACAAAACAATGAATTTTGTATGAAGTAAATAAAATAGAATATCTACAATTATTCTTATAAAATTGTGGAAAAGTGCAAGCATGTTTTGGATTGCTCCAATGCCTCCAACATTTTGACTGAAATTATTCACTGAATTGTAATCAAATGTAGTGGTAGTTACTATCCTTGCTTCATTCCACATAGTGAGCTGAAGAAAATGCAACTTCCTAACAGTAGTTACAGAGATCAAAATGCTACTGATCATTCACATACCTATTCTGCAGTCTTTAATATGATACATTAACACTCTGTCTCGGATTCATTCCATGTTTTCATCCATAGAACTTGCAGGTTACTCATACAAAAAAAATCTGTTTCAACAAAGTGCACTTGTGAATGAAAAGAGTGGAGTTTACAGGCAACTCCTCTCCCAGCAGCCCATCACAGCCCCGATCTTCCAATGTCTTTTGCCCTTAAGTTTCTCTGCAAGGTATTGTGATGTGATTCATTTGAATGCATAGAATCTGGTGCATAAGCTAAACAAAAATTTATTTAAAGTTACCAGTATTTCTAGAGGTACTGTCACGGAGGCACCCCGAGGCTACTTTAAGGGACAACAGGGTCCAAAACAACTTTTATTAAACCGGTGAGAAACAGGGTTTTAGCACTTCAAAAGTGACTTAAATACAGGTTTGGATATCAGTTAATGAAAATTATTAAGGGGCGGCAACTAATACAACAGGCGGTTCACAGAGTGCATGCACATGGCTTCACCAAAATAATGCCGGAACCATCTCTGAGTCCCGGAGGAGTACACACTTGCCTGAACACGATGCGGGATTATTTTTAAAGATATACACGTACTCGTAGTGAGTACGGAAAGTTAGTACACTCGCGATTCTGCGAGGGTACATTTGTAATACATTCACAATCCTGCGAGGGTTAATTTACTTACACGTGCAAATGTGCACGGAATATCACACGTGCTTATGTGGAAGCACAGCAGGAAAATACACTCGCGATTGTGCGAAGAAATAATTTATACACGTGCTTGTATTGAACACGGAAAGTTACACGTGCAAATGTGCACGGAAAGTACATGTGCTTGTATTAAGCGCGTAAAGTACGCGTGCAAATGTGCACAAATTTACCCGTGCTAATGTGGAAGCACGGAAGGACAATACACCCGTGATTATGTGAGGATTAATTTTACACGTGGGGTGCCCCTGAAGCCTCCAAACATCCCCCACACTGGCAGCGGGCACTCAGCAGCTCACTGGGCCTCGGCACTCCCTTCTCCTAATGGCCCTGGCCAGGGTGCTCTGGGGCCAAACAAAAGAAGCTGTTAACCTCAAACAGCAGATAGAGAGGGAGATGTGCCTACTCCTTCCATACTGAAGGAGGGAGGGGAAGAGAGGGGAGTTTGCATCCTACCACAGGTACTGTTTTCCAGACCTACTAATTATAAGCATGTAGCACACACATATTTAGTTTAAATATTTGCATAAATTGTAGCAGATGACCACATCGTTTCAGAAGGAACTCATAAGTACTACTTTTAGTTACCTGCATACCTATTACTAATTAGCTATCCAATGGACCTCTGTTAAGGTTTATTTGGCATCAAAATATCAGGATCTTACTAACATGTTTCTACACTTTTGTAAGCATTTCAAAATCCAGGAAATTCAGGAAAGAATAACAAGAAGAAATGTGGAGATAAAACCTGAAATATTATGACTTTTAAAATTTTCTTTTAGCAAGTACTACACAGAAAAATATACGTACTCGCAAATATG